>NC_092412.1:176883840-177199674 GCF_040894005.1 Engystomops pustulosus | reverse complement strand
GAATTAGAAGGCCCATTTCTGTTGCATGAGAGCCTGCGCCACTGCGCCAAAATCCGATCGCGTGCGCACACAATCCCCCGTTAAATACCTGTCACAGCGGCGCAGATCCTAAAAATGTTGGGAAGTCCAACGGAAATGCAATCCACAGACCCTTAGTAAATAAGCCCCAATTTCTTTTGAGTTTGCTGATACCCCATATGTGATGGTAACCTGCTGTATGGGCACACGGCTCGGCATAGAATAGAATGAACTCCATTCAGAGCAGATTTGTATTGTCAAATTGTACAGACTATTTTAATTTTTTTCTTTTTTTTAATGTGGATATATTTTTTGCCGCATGCACTTTTCTGATATGTAATTTTGGGGGTGGAGGAAATGAAAAGCATCAATTTTTGGTAAGATTTGTTTCTTTGAACCTTCACCATACCATAAAAATAATATTCTATTTTTATTCCATGGGTCGCCACGATTATGAAAATACCTAATTTATATAGATTTTTTATATTTGTCCCAAATTTACTAAATAAAAACTAATTTGTCGAAAATCTTGTTAATTTTACCATCTTTTCAGGGGCATACTTTTTTTTTATTTTGTAGTTGACAAATCTGATTAAGGGCTTATTTTTTGCAAGAATAGTAGTTCTTTATAGCAATCTTAGTTTGCAGCGTGTAACATTTTTAAACCACTTTTTAGAGCATTTTTTTAAGGTTTCCTAATGGCATTCAACATGTGGATCCAATAACAATGTTTTGTGTATCTGTGTTTTTTTATACTTTATTAATTGTTTGTATGGGAATGTATTATTTTAGGGGCTTATATTTTATTAATTTATTTTTTATTTATTTTAATGTTTTAAACTTTTTTTCATTTTTTTTACTTTATACAAATTTGTACTTAAAGCAGCGATGCTATGATCGCTGGTTCAGGTCCAAGACAGTACACTACAATACGCATGCTCAGACAGTTTACAGTCAGACCCGGAATGGGTCTGACTGCTCTATAGCCCCATGGCACCCTGCAGACCTTGCGGCTGCCCTGAAGTAGATCGGATCCTTCTGTAAACGGCACAGGGGGTCCGATCCCTAGGGGAAGGACCAGCAGTGTGTAAGGGGATCCACTCGCAATCAGAGATGGCTCCAATTGGAGGTGATAGAGTGCAGTGTCAGCTGTGATATACAGCCTACACCCGATGCTTCTGGTGCCAACTCAATTCGAAAGCCAGTGCTAGAAGTTAGACGTAATAGCATCTTCCCAGTATCTACTATTATACTCAGGTGGGGAAGGGGTTAAGAAAATATTTTTGAGAACCACACAAAATACATCATGTTTCTTCCAATGGAAAAGGTTACAAATTTAACATTACACCGATAATTTAGGCATTTGTAGTATAATGTCTGTCAATTCTTAGCTGGAAATACGAAAGCAGCAAATTCCTTTAACTCCTACTGGACTCATTATTGCGTTTCTGTTCTTTTCTTCCCTCATTCCAGAAGTGATAACTTTTTTATTTTTACGTTTACAGAGATGTATGACAAATTGTACTTTTTGATGGCGCCATTTAATATTCCATGCAATGTACTGGAAAGCTGGAAAAAAGTCCAAGTTTGGTGAAATTGACAAAAAAAACCACATTTGGGTTGTTTTCTTGTGGGCTCTGTTTTTCTGGTTTTCATTCTGTACTCTAAATGACACTTCCTCTTGATTCTTTGGGTTGATACAATCACAGGGATACCAATTTTTTATAGGTCTTATTAGATTTTAGTGGATTTAAAAAAATGTTCATCTTTTGTACAAAAATATATTTGCCATTTTATCGAAGGCCAATAACTTTTTCTCACTTTTGTGTACAGACCTATGTAAGATGTCATTTTTGCATATCTACTGGAGTTTTAATTTATATGAATTTGGGACCTATATGACTGTTTGATTAGTTCAAATATTCATGGATGGAAAAATGGTTAAAAAATGGCGATTGGGGAATTTGGGCACTATTTTCTGTTATGGTGTTCATGGCCAGAAATAATCTTTTATATTATAATTTTTTAAAAAAAAAATGTTTAAAATATCTTTTTTAAGTTTTTAAATATTTTTTTCTATTATTTCAGACCCTCTAGGGTACGGGGTCTGATTGCTCATACTATATACTGCAGTACTAAGGTATTGCATTAAATAGCAATTTTGATGATGATTTCTAATAACCTGCCATCTGCAGGCTATTGGTTATCATCACACATGGTAAGCCTTCAAGTCTATGAGACTGTAGGCTGCCATGGTAATCGATCGCCACCCTCCGATGATGTCACAGGGGGGGGACAATTGGCCATCCAAGATGGCGGCGTCCATCAGGAGGTATGTTAGGTGCCGCGATCAGGTTTGACCGCAACACTTAACAGACTAACTTCCGCGATCGGTGTACCTGGAAGTAATAGTACTTCCGGTTGCATGTAGGGATTAAATACTTGTTTATTTGAAACTAGGGTGACGACAAATATAGTCACTTGTAAAGGCAGTCCCCAACGTAAGCACACCTGACCACAGACAACTACTAGTTACAAATGAACCTCTGGAAGCTGGTGTTTTACTGTACTTTAGTACCAACCTACAATGATAAACTGTAAGAGTTATCATAGTTTTAATTTAAAGGAAACCTACCATCAGGAAAACACTATAGGAAGTATTTCTGATGGTAGATTCCATCTTCTATACTCATTCCGAAACACTTTTTTTATTATCCTGTAACCTAATCTTAGTAATTTAAAGGGAACCTGTCATCAGAAATCGGCCAAATAAACCACTACCAGTATATTGTCGATCAGCTTCTAGATCATGTTTCTCTCATACCTCAGTGTGGTGGCATCACTTTGAAGTGAGATGTAAGTTAGATGTATAAAGTCAGGGAGGCTGAGAATTTAACACTGAAGTGAAGCTCTCCATGCCTCATTTCATGCAGCGGACTTCAGGAGATCTGGTCAATGATGCCCCTGGATGCAGAACCATAATCACAGTGAAGGGGGTGTTCTAAGACAGGGAAAGTTTGACTTTGGTGTTAAGCTCTCCGCCTTCTTGACTTCATCAAACCAATTTACATCTCATTTCAAAGTTGATTTTCTGGATGATGTCAGCACACCAGGCATCTCCTTCAAAAGTAGAGAATTTAGAACTTGAAAATAAAGAATATTTTCCAAATTTTCCAAGATTCTTAAATATACTCAGGATAAAAAAATAACACATTATCCAATTCACTGTTACTAACAAAAATACAGCATGTCACAGATATAATTCCATCCTGTTTCTATCAGTACTGGTGAATATGATTTTGGTTGAACCGGGATCCGACCGTAAATCTTCTGACTATGGTCGGGACGGGCAGATTCTCCTCATGCATAGCTTTTCTGTCTGCACACTTCAGTATCTCTCTGCCTCCAGCCCCTCTGCCTTGCATTACAAGACAAACTCACACACAGACACTTCAGATACTAGTAGAATGTTAAGAAGCTAAATAAAAGTGTAGATAAACCTGTAGCCTGATTATCAAAGCACATTGTCAGCACACAGCATCTCATATCACAGAGGAATCATCTAGTGTCTGAGAGAGTCCCCGACCACTCTGGTTTTTTACATTGACCATCACTGAGTTATAGGGCCCAAAACAGCAATACCACTGAGTAAAATTGAAATGGGGTTAAAAATGAATTTTCATGGGAAAACCCCTTTTAATGCAATTTTGAAAATGGAGCAAGTGTCTGCTTTCAGAAAATTTATGGTTTGTTATGGTTTAGTATAATTCTTCATGCTACAATTTCAGTTTTACTTGTACATTTCAAAGTTGTTAAAATTGTTCTAACATTACCATAAATGCCTGGCAGGGAAAAGGTTAAACCGTTTCATTGGAAAGGCGGAACGTTGTGGCTGAATTTATACCAATAATTGTGATGCTATCTTAGCAATGTGCCGATGAATTTCTTTACAGTTTATTCACTAAACTGGCGCTGTGCATCTCAGGAAACTAGCCCTGCGGTATCTTAACACAATTTTTTCTCCCTCTTTAGGGTATTTTCTACCTCTTGATCGAACATATATTTTTACCATACATGTATTGTTTTGTGTATGTATAAATGTGCAGGATTTTATATCATAAAATGAAACTAAAATATAAAAAAATAACACAATTTTAAGTGACAATTAATGCTATATCTTGTCTAATATTCACAGCTGAAAGCTTGTCCTAAATATAGAAAGGGAAAGTAAGAAATGCTGGAAATTCCAAAGCTGATGAATAACAGGGAGGATAATGCTCATTATCCCAAGGCAACACTGGAACAAATCCAAGATATGCTGTCACTTACTATTTGAATTTCCCTGCAGTGAAGCCCTTGAAACAAATGTATACAACACATCTCATGTGATAGGTAAGAAAAGAGAAAATTGACAATTGTGATGTAGTAAAAACATGTTAACAGAATATTAGCCTCGGGAACAGATTCCTGGGGATTTTCCAGCAAATTATATGGCAGATGTGCCTTCTGAACCTAATTTTAAATAATATATCAAACTTGGCATTTTGGCTTAACCATGTTATATGTTATATCCTAGATGCAAAATGTAATCTTTTATATTGCTTAAATGTACCTTACTTTGAGATGTTTGCATGTTGTAATAAATTGGCGGAATTAAGTTTGTTCTGCTTTTAAAGGGGTTTGCCCATGAAAGAAAGGTTGTCAATTTTAATCCCCTACTGATGTTTACACAGTTAAAATCATTATTAATCCCTTACTTTACAATTTTACTCACTTTTATTGCTATTTTGTCTATTATTACTCAGTGAAGGTCATTGTAAAATTCCAAAATGTGGGTGGGGATTCCCTAAGCAGACACTTCATGATTCCTCTGTGCTATGAGATGCTGTGTGCCTGCAATGTGCTTATATTATCTGGGTCCAGGTCATGAGACATAAAACACAGTGACACACTGAAATCTGCTTGTTAACCTAATCAATAAAAACTCTGCTATAAAGACCTTATCTCTCTTTAGCTAGTAGAGTAAGCACACTGCTGCTTGCTGGCTGGAAGTGCCTGTGTCTGAGCTGGTCTTGTAATTCAGGGTGGAAGGGCAGGAGGCAGAGAGCACTGCAGTGTAAAGACCAGAAGCTATTCCATAAAGGAATTATTTATTCATTAAAGGTCACCTGCAGGGACAAGCGAAATTGTAAACACCAGGACTGATAGAGACAGGTTGGAATTATATCTCTGGAATGCCAATTTTTTTGTTAATAACGATAAGAGAACATGTTATTTTGTCATCCTGAGTATATTTACAAATCTTGTCTTCCTGGGAATACCCCTTTAAGGCAAATGCAAACTAAAGGAATCTTTACACATTGGCAAAATATTTGATAGTTGAGAGACAAGGAGTAGTTTATTTAACCTTTCTGACAGGAGCATTTTTAGATAATTGTCATACTTTTTGGTTACTTCTTGGTTACTTGCTTTTTGGAAAAACCACCTTTTTCATTTTTATGGGGATTAAATTTACAAAAACTGGAGAATTTTTTTTTTGTAATTTATGGTATATATTTTTTAAAAAAAATGTAACTCAAACTGACCATTATCAATTAATTCCCTAGTGTGTGATGGTCATTTTTATATGTAATAAGAATATATATATATATATATATATATATATATATATATATATATATATAAAAGAATATATCTCGATTTTTTAAAATTTTATTGGGAAATATTAATGTTTATATTTAAATATGTATTAATATTGTGTGTTTGTGGGTGTTTCTTAACTTTATATGTCCCCCATGAGGTCATCAAAGACCCCTGGAAAATATTTCCACATTTTTTTTTATATTCTATTTTTCACCAGTAATCTCTATAAGAGCCCCAGTAACAGAGGGAAATAACCCACAGTGGGAAGGGGGGTGTATAGTCAACTTCAGGGTTATGCAGTATAATAAACTGCTTCTGCCTTCTCCCTAGGGTCTCTGGCTGTGTTTGACAGCTGGAAATGCGGTCCTGCTTTTGCGATTAGAACAGTAGGAGAAGAAAACTTTGATATTGAAAGATAACCCTGCAGACTCGCTGCCCTTACCTGCTGACATCTTTCGTCAATGGGCAGTCATGGTCAAGTTAAAGGGGTTTTACCAAGTTAGCAATATCTTCCAGTGTTTGGCTGTCTCTGGCACTCTCACAGACAGAGAGGATGGGAGAGGCAGAGATACCCAAGAGCTGTGCACGACTATCTGCCACTCTATCAATTAGGGTCATGGTGTAAGAGTTCTTCTTGCGGAGACTTTATCTACTAAGGCTGCCTAGCAGGGATGAGGGGACTTATAGCCACTGATTCTCCACTAGGGAATTCTGGGAAATTTGCTAATAAGTTTTCCAGCATGGGATAAGGAAAACTACGACTCTTTTGCAGGTTTGTAAGGCAGATCCCTTACCATTAATCATGACTTTCAGGAAGCCTAATGACATGATATTGGATTAAAGCCAGTATATCTGTTCCAGAAGGAACAGATTCCCAGCTGTAGACAGCACGGTTTTGGTGGCACATCTTTAGTACAGTGTACAGAACTTGTTTAGCCGAGTGAGAGGTTTTTGACTAATCCATCAATAAGCGAGAAGAAGACCCCCGTTCCTGTGCTGTGATATGAAGGGGTCCCTGTAGCCATAAATGTTAGATAGGGGGTTAAATTGGATAGGGGATATCAATTTAACTTGGTACAATCCCCTTTATGGACTGCTCCGCCCTGCTCTGAGTTAATATATTAGGTTCTCTGGGCTGAAGTTAATTAGGGTTAGGGTAATCAACATAATAATAATAAAAAATAATAATAACATTTGAAGTAGAAGAGAAATACCAATCACAGGCATTTCCTTTCTACAATACAAGTTGCTGAAACCTGACCAAAGAGATTGAAGACCTACAAATACTCCGCTCCTCTTGATGTGCTGGGGGTGGTGGTGGGGACGTACATAATTAGCAGCCTGGAGCAACAGAAATCACTCCCTGCTGCTGCTTTCTTTTTCTAAGTGATCCTGGCATGTCAATCTTAGCGATGGAGAGCGCTGGGATCAAGGTGAAGGGGAGTGGGGTGAGTATTTGAAGCCTTTTTTTGTATTTTTTAGTGGTTGATTTCCTTTACTGTTCAGTGTGTACTTACAGAAACCAATGGTTCTTTTTGCTGGAAACAATCTCATTTCTATATAAAAGGAGTTTTAAAATCCAGCTCCAGCGCGCCACTGCTAGAGCAGTCTGCGCTATGTTTTTTCCTCCTGCATGCATAAGCATCTGCTCCTCTCTCCCCAAGAGCTGGTGACGTCATTAGCAACATCCCACAGCCAGCTCTTTGGAAAGGAGGAGGTGTGCATAATTATGCAAAGACAAAGTGCCGAGTGAGCTAGCAGGGACGCTCGGTGCGGTCTTATGCAAAGCAGTAGAACACCTTAGCTGGATTTTAAAACTTGTTTTCCACGGAAAAAGACATTGTTTCCAGTAAAAAAAACCCCACTGGTTTCTGCAAGTACATGCTGAACAGTAAGTGAGCTTAGCTCACAAATGGATAATATAAGTGGTTGATATCCTTTAACATGCATTCAGTTTGTGTTTTTAAATATGTTGGTCATATTCTCTAATAAATATGAATTTGTATTCATATATTAGTTGTGCCATTTTTTGCAGGTGGTACAGATTTTGTGCCAATTAAATAAGATATACAGTAGGAATGAATTATAGGGAAATCATACAGAAATTTTCATTATAACATTACACAATAATACCCCATGAACGAAGAAGTTAATTTCACCGTTTTTCAGCTGTGGTCCCAAATATGTTTAACAGACATTAATTACCAAAAATTAACAGTAAATTGAGGAGTATCATCATGGACTGAATGGTTACTTCACATGTGCTTTACATACAGTGATCTAGGCTTTTCCATTAGCTATTTTGCAGAACATCTTAAGATTTGTTAATTGCTATTTATCTGATTTTACAATGCTATGGTATGTAGTCTTATTATGTAAAGAGTTTTCAGAGTTAGGTATTGCTCAACAGACTTTGTTGGCACATAAAGAGTTTAAGGAAGTTTTTGTAAGCTCCTGAAGGGGAGTTTTGGCTTACTGTGACCCTGCCATTTCCTGTCTCATACATCATAGCCCCATTGGAATAAACCAGAGGAGGATAATTTCTATTCACATATTTTATTCTTCTATACTCATTTAACAGAATTTAAAGGGTTTATGCCAGAATAAAAGTATACCCCATATTCCCTAGAGCATAAGTGTCAGATCACCAGGGATCGAGTAAATGGGCGTCCAGAAATTCCCCAAATAGAATGAACCTGCACTGCTTTAACTTCTACTGAATTTTGAACCATGCTGGAAGCAGTCCCAGAAGTTACATAAAATAAAATAGTACTATTGAAGCATAAGCACCTATGTAGAGAATTCCAGGTGACTATTCTTCCCCATTTCTCTTGGAGGGTTGTAATCCTAGCATTTGGATCACCTAAAATCATCAATGTATTCCCATGCAAATCATGCAACCTCTCCATAAAAGGCAAATAAAAACATCAAATAATAAACATGGTAGGTATTCCCAGGACCCAAAATGGTCTCCAGTTGGGACTTCATGTACATCTATATAATCAGGTATGGTTCCATGTACATCGTCCAAAAATGGAAAATATCTCACCTCATATTTTTCTCCAGTGAAAGCTCATTATACTCACAGACTGCAATCAGAGACATATATTTGAGAGTGGAAAGACTATATCCAATTAAAAGGAGATCAGCCTGGGCCCTGGCATTAACAATACTAACAACAGTATATGGAGCATGTTTTTACCAGCATTCCGTCTGTTTTAACAAAAAAGGGGAACAATTTTTGATATAGGATCTATCTTATCAATTGTGATACTATTTACGACTGGAAAAAACCTTAATGGAGGACAGTCCTATAGGATCAAATTTTTAGTTGATTTGTATGTGGAAAGAGGATCAGGAATGAGATAATTGTCTGATTTGCCTTATAAGGGTTTTATTATTTTATATAGTAAAATAAGTATGTGAAGAACAATATATATGTGTGAAGAACACTTTGCAGGTGTATGGAAACATCTGCAATGTGTTCTTCACACACATATATATTGTTCTTCGCATACTATTTTGTTCACACCGTTGCGCGCGTATCTCCCGACAAGTAAGCAGATGTGCCGAACATCTGCAATCTATTCTTCACTGTGTTTTTCACTTAAATTATCCTGTGTTCACTGTGTTCACTGTTTTTATTCTATTCTTCACTGTTCTTCACTGTGTTTTTTTAATTAAATGCTTGATCTCGAGCAGGGGAAATACTCTTATTAATGTCAGCCAACAACCCATCCGTTTAAAACGCATTGCACTCGCATTGCACTTGCAATGCTTGCGAGTGCAATGCGTTTTAGATGCGTCTCCATAGACTTGAATGGGGCGGGAAAAACATGCGTGAAACACAAAAGTAGAGCATGCTGCGATTTTGACGCGCGTCAAAACGCACGCACGCACGCGCATGAAAAAAAAACCGCAAATGAGGAAAGGCCCATTGGAAACAATGGAACAGAGTGCAATGCAAGTTCTGCGCGTCAAAAGCACGCGCAGAACTCGCGCGTGAAAAACGCTAGTGTGGAAGGGGCCTTAGAGTTTATAATATATTTATGGGTATATTAACAACTTTAATGGGATGTGGTAGTGCATTTATCCATCTCTAATAAATCTGACATTTACCAAATGTCTGCTTTATGTTTACATGTTTTTTTTGCATTCTGTCATTTTTGTAGAATGTTATGAGGCTTAGAACTATAGGTGCGATTTTCACATTATCATGAAAAACGCAAAATCATACTTTTGTGCGGTCACATTGAGCGCCTAAATAATAGTAAAACCCCATAAATTATTGCATTGTAGAAACTATACCCTTAAACGTATGTAGAAAATTTGTATGAAGTTTGTTAACCCTTTAATTGTTTTACAGTTGTTACAACAAAATCGGGTGTAATTTTGACATTTCCATTTTTTGGCTAAATAAATGCATTTTTCAAAAATGTACACATTAACAGTGGATAAAATACCAAATCGCTCCACAATGTTTGATATCCAATCTCTCCTGAGTATAACAATAACCCATATGTGGTGGTAAACTGCCGTATGGGCACATGCCAGGGCATTGAAGGGAATGTGTGCCAATCAGAGCAGATTTGTATTGTCAGCTTTTAAGGACTATAATATCTTATTTTTATGGCAATTTGAACATGTAAGGGCTTATTTTCTGCAAGATTAAATGCACTTTATAAATACTTCATTTTAGTGGGTCCTTAGATAATTGATGAGATTTTCATAACTCTTCATTGTACGTGGTGGCGCGGGTTTCCTCCCACACTCCAAAACATACTGATTAGATTGTGAGCCCCATGGGGACAGGGACTGATTTGGCAAACTCTGTGTAGCGCTGCATAATTTGTGTGTGCTCTAGAAATAAAGGAATTATTATTTATTATTGTGGAGGAAAAGAAAATCATTGATCCTGGTTTCCTTTTTTTTGCATGCTTTTGCTATTATCAACACCAATATACTTTTACTTTTTGTCCGGAACATTCACATAGATGGTGGGTGAATCTTCTTTATTGTATAAAAAGTGGCAAAACCAAATACAGTGGCATGATGCGATCAACGTGTTTCGACAATCACTTCAGATGAATTAAAAACAAGACCAATGTTAAACTGCAGAAAGAAGGAGTTAATTACTATTTACCACAACATGCCTAACTTTATATCTATAAGAATTTATTGGCTATATTATTTTTCACTGCAATGTGTAGAGTATTTTCCCATAGTGTGAGGGAACTAAAATCACCCTCCATACGTCACAGAGACAATGATGATTGTTCCAAACTCCACCCATATGTCATTTGCCCTCAAGAGATGCATTTTTCCACCACCTCGAGCCCCAATTACTTCCATTCTCAATGTAGGGGAGTTTATTTAGCATCACATGAAAGGAAGACAAGGGGAGTGGCTAGACCTACTTGAAAACTCCTTTTCCTTTCAACCTCAGGATTCCTACTCTGAGAGCCGCTTCCTGATACTCTCATAAATGCGCCAATCCACCAACGCTCTAAAAGTTCAAAACAGAAGCGCTACATGGCACGTCCAAGCTTCAAGTAGCGAGGTAACGATGGGGGCGTTACGTGGCGCGTTGCTAAGCTACTGAAAATACTGTAGTGCAACACTTACGGACTTCGGTCTGAAAACCATGCCTCTTTTACTTGTCACATAGCAACCAGTTGTTTGTTAGCGTCCTACGGTAACATTTTTATTAATATTTTTGCTGTTTTAATAGTGTTAATAACGTTGTATATATATATATATATATATATATATATATTTTTTTTTTTTAATTCCAGCGCCATTATATAAGTCAGACTTGTTTTAATGTAATTTTATGCTGAGGAAGAGCCCGGTCCGGACTCAAACGCATATTATTCAGCTTATGAATAAAGATATTCGTTTATGAAAAGGAATTATTCTGAGTGATTGGTGCCGCTGATATCCTGGAAGATCGCCATATATTTACTACTCTGTTCTCCAACAAATTCTATTGCCGGAACAAACCCAGGACGGCTGCTGAGACCACTACAATACCTAAGCTACTTTACGAGTTGTACCGCTTGTATTACTACATACAAACGTGTGCATAAGCTCATGTCACGAGGTGAGCAGCCTTTTTGTCAATTCTATTAACTTCATGTTATCCATACATATTACACAAGGCCAGCACTTCTTGTCCACTTTTTTTTCCCTTGTATAGCCCTCTGGTTCATCGGAGATACGCTAACAGCAAACGAAAGAGGTTTTACCAGTTCACTGCATATTGTTCACAAATGACACTTGATGTCAGGGGGTAAGTGTCAGAACCGTTCAGTGTGAATTGTGCCTCTGGAGTCTGGACACACCCGATGACTATGGTCCAGCAGTTAATGAGTTACCTGGTCTTTGCTGGACTGATGCAGCTGATTTCAGCTCCAATCAGCACTAGTCCTATCAGCTTCTTGTCTGTCTCTCCAGCTTTACTTTTAAGGCTGCCAGTGGCTCAATTGCGTGCTGGCTATTGTCTAGTTCTTACCTGGATATCCCAGCTCCCCATATTTCCCTGTGACCTCTTTGTACCTTCTGTTATCGTTGCCAAACCTTTGCCTGACTTTGACTACCGTTTTTGCCTACTGAATTTGTACTGCGATTCTTCTGGTTTTGATTCTGGCTTGTCGACTACCCCTTATTGTGTTGTCTGTCTTGTCCAGTTACGTGTGTCACTTACATAGTATAGGGACCGCCACCGAGGTTGTCCGCAGTTGCTAGAGCTGTCTTGAGGCAAGCAGGTAGGGACAGTGGGAGGGGGTTCAGCCTCAGGGCTCACTGTCTGGTTGTCTTTCCCCCCACCTACTGACAGAATAGCCAGCCAAAAATATACTGTCGCTGTCATGGACAGCAGAACTGCGTTGACAAATATTGTGGAACAGATGCAGCAAATCAACACCATGGTGCAGGAACTAGCTGTTCGGCTTCATGAGCAGGAGACGGCCCCACGTCAGTTTACCATGGCTTCCCCAGCACCACCTGAGCCACCTGTACAACTCCCAGATAAGTTCAGTGGGGATAGAAAGAGATTCTGTGCCTTTCGGGAGGGGTGTAAATTGTTTTTTAGATTGCGCCCCCGCTCTTCTGGGGATGAGGTCCAGAAGGTGGGCATAGTTATGTCTCTACTCCAGGGGTCACCACAGGAATGGGCTTTCTCGTTACCTCCTAGTTCTCCTGAGTTGCAGACGGTGGATGGGTTTTTTCAGGCCCTAGGGCTACTGTATGATGACCCGGATAGTGCAGCTAATGCTGAACGTCACTTGACAGGTCTGAGGCAGGGTAGGCGTCCTGTGGAGGAATATTGCTCGGAGTTTAGGCAGTGGAGTGGTCCCTCCACTTGGAATGACTCGGCACTCCGATTTCAGTTTCGTGTCGGACTGAATGATCGGTTGAAGGATCTGTTGGTAGCTTATCCCACTCCTAGTTCACTTGAGGATAGCATGACATTAGCTATCCGAGTTGACAGACGCTTGAGAGACAGGCTAAAGGAGAGAGGTACATCAGACGCTTTTAGACCTTCACCTATTCGTGTTACCAACCCTAGTCCTTCCCCTCCTGCTATACCCCCATCAGAGGAACCTATGCAAGTGGATTCTACTGATGCCAAGACCAGACGTGCATATCGTGTGTTGAACAACTTATGTTTCTACTGTGGGAAAGCAGGACATCGAGTCCGGCAATGTCCATCCCTTCCTGGACCACCGCCGGAAAACTTCTACGCCTGAGTGACTATCGAGGGGGTCACTCAGGCGAACAGGTAACCTTCACCAATAAGAATAAGTTATTATTGCCTATTTCATTGTGTTTGGGAGGGAGAAACATCTCTGGTTATGCTCAGATTGACTCGGGGTCTTCTGCTAATTTTGTTAACCCTATGTTCTTTTCCGGTCTAGAGGTGTGTCCCCTTCTGCTCCAATCTCCTGTTAATGTCACAGGAGCAGACTCAGCCCCCTTTGCTCAGGGGGATATACGTTACATCACTCCCTGCCTTGAGGTTAAGGTGGGGGCAGTTCATGTGGAACGTATGAAGTTTTTGTGTCTGCATAACCTGTCGTCTGATGTGATCTTAGGTTTGCCTTGGTTGGAGAAGCACAATCCTGTTTTTAATTGGGCAAACCGGGAACTGGTGAAATGGGGTACTGAATGTGACTCCCATTGTGAGGTGGTTTCTTTTGCTGAGTGCTCTTCCATGGAAGAGGATATTCCGAGTTTTTTGTCCGATTATGCGGATGTATTTGATGAAAAAACTGTGGACAGATTGCCGCCACACAGATCATACGACTGTGCCATTGAATTAATTCCCGGCGCCAAGTTTCCTCGAGGTCGTATTTTTAACTTGTCTTGTCCGGAAAGGGAGGCTATGCGGGAGTATATTAAGGAAAGTCTCCAGAAGGGTCACATTCGCCCATCTTCATCCCCATTGGGAGCAGGGTTCTTTTTTGTGGGAAAGAAGGATGGGGGATTACGACCCTGTATAGATTATCGACAACTTAACAGAATCACTGTTAAGAATCAACACCCTCTACCCCTGATTCCTGACTTATTTAACCAAATTGTGGGGGCCAAATGGTTTTCCAAGATAGACTTGCGAGGGGCTTACAATTTGATTAGAATCAGAGAGGGTGATGAATGGAAGACCGCTTTCAATACACCAGAGGGTCATTTTGAATATCTAGTGATGCCTTTCGGTCTATGTAATGCCCCGGCGGTCTTTCAACATTTTGTGAATGATATATTTCGTCAGCATCTAGGTCGTTTTCTTGTGGTCTACTTAGATGACATTTTGATTTTTTCTCCCGACTGGGCTTCACACATAAAACATGTTCGTGTAGTGATGGAACTGCTTAGACAAAACAGTCTGTTTGCTAAGTTGTCTAAATGTCAGTTTGGTATCCAGGAGGTCTCTTTTTTAGGTTACTACATCACCCCTAATTCCTTCCGTATGGATCCCCTTAAGGTGGTGGCCATCGAAAAGTGGGAACGTCCCAATAATTTGAAGGCCTTACAAAGATTTCTGGGGTTCGCTAATTATTATAGGAAATTTATTAAGGGGTTTTCTGTTATAGCCAAACCACTTACTGATCTCACCAGGAAGGGGGCAGATCTTGTCAACTGGTCTCATGAGGCTATCCGAGCTTTTGACAAGCTCCGTAAGTGTTTTTCAGAGGCCCCAGTATTGACTCAACCTAATTTTGAACGTCCATTTATTGTGGAGGTGGACGCATCAGAGGTAGGGGTAGGAGCGGTGTTGTCCCAAGGATCGGACACTCTTACTAACCTGCGACCTATTGCGTTCTTCTCAAAGAAGTTCTCTCAAGCTGAATGTAACTATGATATCGGTAATAGAGAACTATTGGCCATCAAGTTGGCATTTGATGAATGGAGGCATTTCCTTGAAGGTGCCAAACATAAGGTGGTGGTACTCACTGATCATAAGAATCTGGTTTACCTAGACAATGCTAAACGTCTCTCGCCACGTCAAGCCCGATGGGCTTTGTTTTTTACCAGATTCGATTTTGAAGTCACTTACCGACCTGGTTCCCGTAATATCAAGGCTGACGCCTTGTCTCGTAGTTTTGATATAGAAAGTTCCCCCAGGACTCAATCTGATACTGTTTTAAGACCCGGGGTAGTAGTGTCTATTTTGCAACCTGACTTGGTGACCCTGATTGCAGAATCTCAGGGTCAAGCACCTCATAACACTCCAGACTCTTTGTTGTATGTACCGCCTAACCTTCGACTCCGAGTTCTTGAAGAGATTCATAGTTCAGTTTTGTCTGGTCATCCAGGTGTGGCAGGTACTAAGTATCTGCTCTCACGCCATTACTGGTGGCCATCTTGGGCTCGAGATGTCAAGGCTTTTGTCGAAGCTTGTGAGGTTTGTGCTAGGTCCAAGGTCCCTCGTAGACCACCCGAGGGTCTGTTACATCCTCTACCGGTTCCTACGAGACCTTGGACGCATCTTTCTATGGATTTTATTACCGACTTGCCACTATCTAAGGGTAAGACAGTCATTTGGGTAGTGGTGGATAGATTTTCTAAGATGTGTCATCTCATCCCACTACGCAAACTGCCTAACGCTCGCACACTCGCCACACTTTTTATTAATCATATTCTACGTCTTCATGGGGTGCCTGAGAATGTTGTTTCCGACAGGGGTGTCCAGTTTGTGGCTAGGTTTTGGAGGGAGTTCTGTGGCAAATTAGGTATCTCTCTGTCCTTCTCGTCTGCATTCCATCCTCAGACCAATGGACAGACAGAGAGGACCAATCAATCGTTAGAGCAATTTCTAAGATGTTTTGTGGCTGATACTCAGAATAAGTGGAAAGACTTCATTTCTCTAGCAGAGTTTGCTATAAACAATCATGAACAACGTTCTATTAAGATGTCACCTTTCTTCTGTAATTATGGTTTTAACCCCAGGTACTCGTCTGTTCATTCTGCAGAATCTATTAATCCCTCAGCCGAGGTCATTTTCTCTAAACTGTGCACAGTTTGGGCCCAAGCTCATCAGAACTTGGTAAAAGCCCAAGAGGCTTATCAAAGACATGCTAATAAAAGACGTATATCTGGTCAGCAATATGTACTAGGTGAGAAGGTCTGGCTTTCAGCTAAAAATCTGAAACTTAGGGTGCAGTCAGGGAAACTGGCACCCAAATATATTGGACCTTATACCATTGTGGAAATCATTAATCCGGTAACCTTTAGGTTGAAACTACCCAATGCTCTTCGTATCCATCCTGTGTTTCATAAGTCTCTTCTTAAAAGATATGTGCCATCGGTGTTGCCTTCACCTCCTCCGGCTCCACTCATCGTCCAGGGGGAATTGGAGTATGAGGTGGAGAAAATTTTGAATTCCCGCTGGGTACAGGACTCCTTACAGTATCTGGTCCACTGGAAGGGTTTCGGACCGGAGGAGCGCACATGGATCTCTGCTAAAGACATGCATGCGCCCCGTCTGGTCCGGCGGTACCATTTACATAATCCTTCTAAGCCTGGTCCAATGATTAAGGGTCCTGAGGCCCCTCATAAGAGGGGGGGTACTGTCAGAACCGTTCAGTGTGAATTGTGCCTCTGGAGTCTGGACACACCCGATGACTATGGTCCAGCAGTTAATGAGTTACCTGGTCTTTGCTGGACTGATGCAGCTGATTTCAGCTCCAATCAGCACTAGTCCTATCAGCTTCTTGTCTGTCTCTCCAGCTTTACTTTTAAGGCTGCCAGTGGCTCAATTGCGTGCTGGCTATTGTCTAGTTCTTACCTGGATATCCCAGCTCCCCATATTTCCCTGTGACCTCTTTGTACCTTCTGTTATCGTTGCCGAACCTTTGCCTGACTTTGACTACCGTTTTTGCCTACTGAATTTGTACTGCGATTCTTCTGGTTTTGATTCTGGCTTGTCGACTACCCCTTATTGTGTTGTCTGTCTTGTCCAGTTACGTGTGTCACTTACATAGTATAGGGACCGCCACCGAGGTTGTCCGCAGTTGCTAGAGCTGTCTTGAGGCAAGCAGGTAGGGACAGTGGGAGGGGGTTCAGCCTCAGGGCTCACTGTCTGGTTGTCTTTCCCCCCACCTACTGACAGTAAGCTGGTAAGAAATCATTGCTTAATATGAAGTTCTCTCTTCTGAACGCTTTAGACTCAACCAATTACTACATTTTATACAATCCATACATACTACCTCAGATTCTTGAACACCATTTGAAAATATTTGTCTGAACGATCTATTTGGCAGGGGGACCATCTCCCTCTTATACTCTTTTTTCAATGCTCCTCCCCTGGAAATCAAGTTGCGCTTTATGGAACAGTGGGAGTCAGATTTGGGCTGCCAGTTTTCTTTGTCGAGATGGAGACATTGTTGTACTACTTTAGCAAAAGGCCTCCAACAGGTTTCACTGACAGAAACCTCACTAAGGTTATTACACAGGATTTATTATGTTCCTTCCCATCTTGCTACTATTTACCCTCACCTACCCAATAGTTGTTTCCGGAACTGTTATGCCCTGGGTGATAAAGCCCATATCTGGTGGCATTGCTCCATGGTCGCCTCACTCTGGAACAAAGCTACAACACTTATCCATGCCCTACTAGGTAATGCAATACCAGTAACTCCAGCAGTACTCCTCCTGGGAGATAACCCAACTTATTAATGTTGTTCGAGAGAATTGAGGCGACCAGGACAGACACCTTTTTATTATTTGAAGGCATTTGGAACCCATGGATGGCTTCACAAGGGTTTTCTAACCAGAGAACTATGTTACTATGACACACACCCAACATGAATATCCTCACATTGATCATCAAAGCATCACCGACACTTAACCCTATTGTTTCAGCAGAAGTTAAATGTGTAGCTAGAAGAACTCCATCAATAGGCTCTAGCCTTTCACCCAGCCTTTTTTCCAGCAATGATTTTTTTCCTCCAACAGCAATGGGTTTCACAAGTGTTGACACAAGCAATGTATAGTATGTTTCTGCATTGAAGTGAGGAATTCCTTTTGCTTGATGAGTACAGGAATGGAATATAATATTTGAAATTACATTAATTGTAATACAGACAATGCGATTTATGTGGCCTCTTGCATGATTTGTCAAAAACAATATATGGGTCATGCCGCAGGTACTTTAAAAATTAGGATTTGCCGCCACTTGTCGGTTATTACTAATGATTCCGTCAATGTGTCGGCAAATTCAGGGCATTTCTGAGAGACACATAACAAGCAAACCAAAGATTTCTCTTGGATGGGTATAGAAAAGAATCTCCCAACCCATCCTAGAAAGGGATATTTAAATCATGAAACCTTTTGGATGTTTACATTAGAAAATTTTGTCAGATTTTTTCTTACATGACAAAAACATCCACATCACATCATTGCTGTTGCAATTTTTTTCTCACATGGATCCTCACTAAGATGTTACTTATCCCCTTTTTGATTTGATGTGAAATTCATTTTTGATGTGAAATTTTATTTTTAGAAGTGCCCTACACAAACACATACACACGCTAGACAAGGCACGATAAATATAATACTTTGGTTCTCCACATTCAGCATGACAAGCAACAATAATTCCTGCAAAACATTGTATAGATGTTTTGTTTCACAGGACCTTATAAACTGCTTAAAACCTTCAGGAGTGTGAATCAGTGCACAACTTCAGATTAATGTCATGTCATTAATTGGTCATTTCCATTTTGTTGTGATTCTGATTTCAGCACAGCAATAGTTATTTATCCATCCTTTCTAGTAAAGGCTCGCTTTTATGCTTAGGTTTACATTATGTCATTAAGGTTAACCCACACTCTGTTAGAGTTCAGTTCATGGATGGATACTTTGTTTTCATTTGCACAATATTCTGCAGATTCTTATCGGTTGCTTAGAAAGACACAGATGATTATTTTAAGTCTTACAGAGGCTTAGCAAAACAATGAAGAAATGACACAAAAATGTTGCTTTGGTGAATATGAACAATGAAAGGAAAGAAATTGGAAAACTACTATATAGTTGAAGGCATTGACTATTTTAAGGCCTATCTTTAGACTAGGCTATTAGTTTTGAAAGATAGGAGTCCAACACCCCCTTGAAAATGGAAATCAATAATAACTCAGAGGAGCTATGTAAACACTGACCAATTTAAACAATGAAGAGACTGTCGCCCCTTCAAAACCACCTAATCAGTGTTGTCACAAATCTATATTATGTTATATTTTTGTATTCAAAAACAATTAATTGAAAATAACCATTACTTTTCTAGTGATACCTCTTACATATGGCATAACTAAAAACTCATAATTTTAGTTCTGTTTTGTGTATAATCAACATTTATTAGAAAGAAAACAAAATACAGGTAGGAGATGGCAGTACATGACGGATCGCGCAGGATCAGAAGCATCATAGATCATATGTTCGTTAAAACATGGGGAGAAGGGTCATAACATAAGATGTCTTGTATAGAGCACCCTTATGCCATCCCAATCAACAAGGTTAATATTGTTTGACGAATTAACAAAAGAATAGACAAAGCAAACATTTAGAAACGGGTGTGAGGGGGGGGGGGTAAAAGGGATTGGGAGCCCGTAAGACTACGCATTCATGATCGGGAGCGGCAGAGGAGCACTCTATGACAGGAGCAGGTCCTGGAATTCCGGGGTGTTAATGAATACTTCCCAAGGGGCCCATGCAGTGTTGGTCTTCACTGGGTCTAGGGAGTCGCTGGCTACCAAGTCCTCCATTCTCCGTATATACCTAAGTTCCTGGATCCATTCAACTGTCATGGGAGATTCCGGGTTCTTCCAATGTCTTGGAATAACTGTGGTCAGGAAGTGTCGAAGGAGGCCTTTCTTGACAGTGTTCCAGGTATAATCAACAGTAGAGCAATTTGGGGGGATGGAGTGACTCTCTTGCCAGTGACCTGGTGATAGGTATCAAATACCTGTTCCAGAAGGGTTGGTGCTAAGGTTCGGTAACAACGAAGACAGGGGAAAGTGTGCCCTGAGCTTGCCCCAACCTCTGTCCCTTCCTATAGCCCCCCCCACAAACAGACTGACAAACATAAAACACAAAAGAGTGGTAAACTAGCCGGAGTCACAACAAGAGGGTACATCAAGAACAAAGTCAGTAAGCAAAGAGTCAATGTCAAAAAACTAGCCGAGGTCACAACAATACAGATACAGATACAGAGCAAGTCAACCTAATGCAGAGAGCGAGCGATGAAGGGATTTCAAACACTGGCACAGGTGACTAGTGAGGCTGCAATTTATGCAGCCAGAACCCCACCTCCAGAACCTGATAGGAGCTCAACAACTTCTGGGAAGTAACCCCTCATGGTGCAGAATGACCAGGCACCATGCAGAGGTACCACAAGTCCCAGCAGTTCTGAACACAACTCCTAGACAACGCGAGATCTTAGCAGCCGCTGCCCAGGGCACACGCCAGAGACCGCTGGTAGCGGACTAGAGGTGGAGTTTGCGCGGACACGCGCCAGAGGTCGGAGAACGCTGCTAGCATCACCAGAAGAACCAGAAGTCCCAGCATTCTCCCTAGCGAACCTGACAGTTGGAGAGCTGAGCAGCCCCACCATATATGAAGCAGAGTACCCACCTCCGCACCACAGTGCCAGCACACATCTGAAACTTCAGGGAAAATTCTGTGAAGCCGAGAGGGACATCTATAGCACCTAGATAAGAGTTTATAGTTCTTTTCCTGAGCGTTACAGGGAAGCGGCATCTAATTCAACGGCGAGATCTTCCTCCCATTCCCCAATAAAGTTCGGCCTACCGGGGGTGGCGTCCTCCAGCAGCAAGCCATATATGGCAGAAAGCACATGAGGAGGTGAGGAGGGCAGTCTAAACAGAGCCTCCAGGGCGTTGGAGTTGACCTGAATAGAGAGTGCTCCAGGTCTGCATTTATGTACGATACCAGTTGTCTGTGTTCCAGCCAGGACATTGGGATATCTGGATGTGAGGTCAAGGACTCCAATGTAGAAATGGATTCACCATCAACTATCTGGCCTAATTGTATGTCGGAAGAAGCTTCCCAGTAGAGGAACCGCTGTCTGCCCACTCCGGGGGGAAGGCAGGGTTGTGAAATAAGTCAATGGGCTCTTTGTCCTAATCAGGGTGTTCTTGTTCGTCAGTCTGTCCCAAGCAAAAAAAAAGTATGGAGAGAACAGGGACTGGGTAAGGTCTGGGGTCGCGTGTTGGCTGGGACCCACGGGAGGTAGCGTAGTGTGGGGGATGTAAGGTTTAGTTCCAGCTGAACCCACTGCTTGGAGTCCATATTGTAAGTCCAGTCGACCAGTCGCTGTATAGTGGCCTCCGCGTGATATAATTTTGGGTCTGGAAGTCCCACACCCCCTCTGGCTTTCGTGCAAGATAAGAACGAGAAGCTAATGCGGCTAGATCCGCCTCCCCATATAAACCTCCGGAAGGCTGTGCGTAGTCTGGAGAAAAAAGATCGTCAGATCGTCAGCGTCTGATATAGGTACAAAAATCGGGGCATTATATCCATCTTGAGGACATTCACTCGACCGAACCATAAGAGGTGACGGCCATGGTATTGGCCGAGATCCCCTATCGTTCGCTCCAGAAGGGGTTTGTAGTTTAATGCATACAAAGACGAGATGTCTGTTGGGATATTAATGCCCAAGTAGCATATATGAGAACTTTTCCATTTAAAGGGGAATTGAGAGGCCAGGTGAAGCGCTTCAGTCCCGGGGATGGAGACGTTCAGGATCTCTGATTTAGAGAGGTTGACCTTAACCCCTTCCCGACGCGCGCTGTACTAGTACAGCACGCGCCGGGTCCCGGTGCATGGAGATGGCTCGCGGGCCGAGCCCTCTCCATAGCCGGTAAGTCTTCGCTGCATATTGCAGCAAAGGCTTACCAGTAACACCCGCGATCGGTGCTAGCGCGGGTGTTTTCACCTCGATCGCATGGGCATGGGTGCCGCCATCTTGCCGTGGATCGCCGCTCCCCGATGACGTCACGGGGAGCGGCGATCCGTCGCCATGGTAGCCTCGGGTGTTCCGAATACCCGAGGCTACTTCGTTTTAACCCATGCATTACAATGTGCTAATTGCACATTGTAATGCATGGGGAGTAAAATCCACATATACTGCCATACTGTAGTATGGCAGTATATGATAGGATCAATCAGACTACCTAGGGTTAGAGTACCCTAGGGAGTCTGAAAAATAGTAAAAGTAAAAATAAAAAAATTATAATAAAAAAACCTAAAAATTCTAATCACCCCCCTTTCCCTAGAACTGATATAAAAATAAATAAACAGTAAAAATCATAAACACATTAGGTATCGCCGCCTCCGAAAATGCCTGATCTATCAAAATATAATAAAGTTTTTTTCACTACGTTTAACCCCGTAACGGAAAATAGCGTCCAAAGTCGAAAATGGCATTTTTTTGCTATTTTGAAAAATATAAAAAAATTAATAAAAAGTGATCAAAAGGTCACACAGTCCCAAAAATTATAGTAATGAAAACGCCATCAAAATTCACAAAAAATGACACTATCCACAGCTCCGTACACCAAAGTATGAAAAAGTTATTGGCCCCAGAAGATGGCAAAATAAAAAATATATATTTTGTACAGGAGGTCTTATTTTTTTTAAATGTATGAAAACATTATAAAACCTATACAAATTTGGTATCCACGTGATCGTACCGACCCAAAGAATAAAGTAGACATGTCATTTGGGACGCAGAGTGAAAGCTGTAAAATCCAAGCCCACAAGAAAACGTCACAAATGTGATTTTTCACCATTTTCACTGCATTTGGAATTTTTTTCCCGCTTCCCAGTACACGTCATGGAATATTAAATACCGCCACTATGAAGTGCAATTTGTTACGCAGAAAATAAGCCATAACACAGCTCTTTATGTGGAAAAATAAAAAAGTTATAGATTTTTGAAGTTGGTGAGTGAAAAATGGAAGTGAAAAAACTAAAAAAGGCCAAGTCGTTAAGGGGTTAAAATTGCTAAGGGAGCCAAATTTCTTGAATTCTTCAAGAACATTAGGTAGAGTAATTCTAGGCTGAGAAATGTAAAGAAGGAGGTCATCAGCATAAAGAGCCACCTTATGTTGTCTGGATCCCTCCAGTAGACCGTGTACACTGGGGTTCTTGCGAAGAGCAACAGCCAAATGTTCCATGGCTATGACGTATAAGAGGGGGGATAAGGGGCACCCCTGTCTGGTACCGTTCCTAATGCAGAAGGGTTCTGACAAGACTTCATTGGTGCGGACCTGTGCCATGTGGGCTGAATATAAGGCCCGCACCAAGCTCAAGAAGCGAGGGCCTATACCCAACTGCCTTAGCGAGGCCAATAAGAATCCCCAGTGCACACAGTTGAATGCTTTTTCAGCGTCCACCGAAAGCAAGCATAACTGCTGTTTAGTCGATTTGGCCCTAGAAATAAGGAGCAAGGTCTTATTGGTATTGTCACAAGCTTCCCTCCCCTGGATGAAGCCCACTTGGTCATTATGTATTACGGGAGGGAGGAGAGCCCCCAGCCGATTGGCCATTAACCCCTTAATGACCGCCCTATCGGGATTCTACGGCGGTCATTAAGGGTACTTCTTCTGACGCGACGCCTTTCTACGGCGCCGCGTCAGAAGAATATTTCGGGACATCGGGTCAGTTTAGTGCCGGTGTCGGGCTGTGATATCACAGCCCAGACCCGGCACTAACACCCGGGATCGGAAAAACTCCGATCCCGGGTGTTTAACCCCTTACACGCCGCGGTCAAGCATGACCGCTGCGTGCAAGTGTGTCCCCCGTGGATCGGACCCCCCCGGTGTGCTTACCGGGGGATCCGATCCCTCCTGCCGCTGCCCCGGGTCCCGACGAGTGACCCGAGGCTGTCGGCTCCTCTTCTCGCCGGGTCCTGCCTTCCTGGCAGGACCCGGCTGTAAGTAACTGAGCATGCGCGGCATGCTCAGTTACTTACACATTACACTGCAATACAAGTGTATTGCAGTGTAGAGGCTTGAATAAGTGATCGGATGATCGCTTATTCAAGCCAAAATGTGGAAAATGTAAAAAAGTTAAGAAAAAAAAATTAAAACTTTTTATAATATAATTAAATAAATAAAATAAAAGTCCCATAATCTCCCCAGTAACACATGAAATGCATATACAGTAAATAAAACACAAAAACATACATATTTGGTATCACCGCGTCCGTATTGATCTGTACAATAAATCTAAATCAATATTGAACCCGCTCGGTGAACTACGTTAAAAAAAACAAGGAAAACTTCCCATAATATACAATTTTTCATCAAACACCATCACAAAAAATGTTCTAAAAAGTGATCAAAAAAAGTTACGTTCTCTAATATGATACGACTGAAAAGAACAACTGTTTTCGCAAAAAATAAGCCCTCAACCAGATCTGACAACAGAACAATACAGAAGTTATGGCCCTGAAAAGTTGTCAATAGTAAAAACAATGCAATTTTCTCCAATATTGGTTTTGCTCAGGAAAATTAAGCAAAAATAAGAAAAACTATATAAATGAGGTATCACCGCAATCGTAGTGAACCAGAGAATAAAGATAAAATATTATTTTTACATTACAGTGAGCGGGGGAAAAAAAAATGCTAACAATCCAAAATAAAAATTGATGATTTTGTTTGTGTCCCCCTTGAAATAGTTAATAAAATCTCAAGAATAAGCTTTAGACCCCCAAAATGAATTATATATACATTGTATCTCATCCCATAAAAAATAAGCCCTCATATGTTTGTATTACCAAAAAAAATAAAAATTTATAGGTCGTACAATGTGACAATACAAATCTGCTGTGAATGGCGCCTCCATTCATTCTATACTCGGCCGTGCGTCCGTACAGAAGTTTACCACCACATATGGGGTATCAGTACACTCGGGAGGAATTGGGCATCAAGCGTTGCAGTGCGTTTCATCATTTAATTTATTCTGAAAATTTCAGTTTTGGCCTAAATGAATGTATTTTCCAAAAAAATTCAATAGTTTCTAAATCGCAGGTCCATATTTTTTAACCCATGTGAAACACTTAGACTTATAGACTTAATAGAAGTTGTTTTACATATGTTGAGGGGTGAAGTTTCTATAGTGAGCTAATTTATGGGGTTTTACTATTATTTAGGCCTCTCAAAGTCACTTGAAAGCTGAGTTGTCCCTCAAAATGTGAGTTTTGGCAATTTTCATGAAAATAAGAAAAATCGCACCTAAAGTTCTGCACCTCATAATATCCTAGAAAAATGACCGGAAGCATAAATTATCATCCCAACATAAAGCAGATATTCTGTAAATGTTAATTATAAAACTTTTTGGGTAGTTTTACATCTTGTCTGGAAACCAGAACATTTCAAACTTGGAAAATGAAGAATTTTTACAAACTTTTGCCAAATTTTCACTTTTTTTCAGAACGAAATGCAAAACTTATCACTTAAATTTTATAACTAACATGAAGTACAATGTGTCACGAGAAAACATTCTCAAAATCACAGGGATATGTCCGAAGTTATAACCAATTATCGTGAGACATGTCAGATTTGAAAAATCGAGTCTGGTCATTGAGCTGAAAACTAGTGTCGGTGATAAGGGGTTAATTTGGAGAGAATCTTTATGTCCATATTAATTGTGGATATGGGGCAAATAGAGTAATCTTTCCCGGGCTTAAGGATCACAGATATTGATGCCTGCAGTGACTGGGGTGGGAAAGGGACCTGGGAAGAGATACAGTTAAATGAGTCATGAGAGGGGCTAGTTCGGTCTTCAGGGTCTTGTAAAAACTGGGGGTAATTTTGGTTCAGGAGTTCCTTCAATTCCTCCCGGATGTTTAGCAGTTCGTTCAATACTGCCTGAGACCCGACGTTCTTGAGGTCCCACTCTAGGGTGCTAATTCTAGATAAGAGTGCCAGGGTTTTGGCCGCTCTCTCTCGCTTCAGACGAGCTCTGTTTAGTACTCTTTTTGCTTACTATAGTCCAGCCACTCAATTACTTTTGTTACCTGCCTTTGAAAAGCTAAGCTAAAACCATGTACAATCATAACCATATTGTTGCAACGTATATAAATAAAACATGTCATGTATGTTTAACATGGAGTTTAATAATAATCTTCCACACAATATTAAAGTGAATGGAATTAATTAGGATTTTTGTGCCAGTTTTTAGACCGTCTTATGAGCTCTTCTGCACATCGGACAGCTAGAATTGTCCAAGTCACTATGATAAATCTGAAGGGACTCAGAATGTTGTTAGGTTAAAAAGTTGCAAAAAATTTAGCTGAGCAAATAGCCAAGTACTACAATTTAATGACAAAAATACATGTGCAAGAAGAATGATAAATACCCCACCCCGAGGTTAACAGACTTTCCACATCTGCTTGAATCAGCCTAAATAGCAGGGTTATAGATACAACAGGGACACAGAGCCAACTGCAAACTTTGCCCTGCTTTTTGCTTATGCAACATCTATCCTGAGGATAGCCCATTAATAATAATTCCAAGAAAAACCCTTTAAATATCACAAGTATGTTTGGCATTTTAAAAGATAAAAAGTATTCAAACATGTATGCAACCGAACCAAAAACCTTATATGAGCTACAGTTTCATATATCATTTGAGCTTCATATATCAACTGGGGGCTGTGCTGTATACTACTGGGGGCAGTGCTGTATACTACTGGGGGCAGTGCTGTATACTACTGGGGGCTGTGCTGTATACTACTGGGGGCAGTGCTGTATACTACTGGGGGCAGTGCTGTATACTACTGGGGGCTGTGCTGTATACTACTGGGGGCTGTGCTGTATACTACTGGGGGCTGTGCTGTAATGGTAATGTTGTTGTTGTATGCCTTATGTTTATGAGCGACAGTTTTCCTGCTATATACCTGCATGTCATAAGAATTTACATTAAAAAAAGGACCATGTTAAATTCAAATCATTTTTTTTTAAATTTTTACCTGTGTTTTGTATGCGTTGGAAAAGGGGTAGTCTTATATGGCGAATATATCTTAAACTCTATATTTTAAACAGGAAAGTAGGGGGGTCGTCTTATACACCAGGTCGTCTTATACGCCGGAATATATGGTACTTTAGATTTGGCTACAATAAACATCTATAACAGTTATCAAAGGTGTCTGCAATTAAGCTTTTTTGTTCATCCTGGTTTTTAAGACAACCAAACATTTTTAAAATCCAATAGTCATAAAGAATAAAAACATTTTGACTGGGGTTACCAATTCAACTTAAGAACAAACCAGCAGAACCTATCTTGTATGTAACCTGGGGACTTCCTGTATTTATATTATTTAAGCACTAATCCTTTTTATCCTGTCTAGTCTGATTTCAGACGCAAGGAATGAAATTTCTTTTTTTTAACTAAACAAACACAAAAATGCCACGTAATTGTTGAGACTTGCCTGTTTCTGTGAAATGCATTTACTGATTGCTCAGTTTGTGAGTTTAATGCTGTCAGATTCACCTGATGTTTCTGGGTCACCTGAGATCTATATGTTTAAATAATGTGCTTTCCTGCCATTTAGTTTCTGAATTAAGGTCAAAGTGGACCCACAGGGATACATACAACATGGACATGCTGGTAAACTGGGTGGATTGGCTGTGCACCAATCCATCCTTTAAGTTTTTTTTTCCCTTCTGAAGGCAATTTCTTGGTCCTCCCCATGATATTTCCAATATATGGGTCAGATTTAAGGATGCCCCAGTATGTCTTAAGGGTATCTCTGACCATCTGGTGTGCAGTATCATAGGTGATCTGTGATCTGTAGGAAATTGCTTTGGTCATCAAACTGACTAGGGGTTAGTAGAGTATCCCTATTGGTGTTGATGGCACATCACAGATGAGAAGTAATATGTTAGCTGCCCCTTGGGAATACCTCTATGGACAGGCTATTGAAGAAAGTTATTACAGGTTAAATCAAATCAAAAGACAAGGCGGCAATGTCTCTGGAAAACAAAGTTTAATCACCAGAGGTGACAGGGCTTTTTTACTGTAAGAACTGTGAATCTGTGGAATAGCCTGCCTCAAGCGCTTGTCACAGTAGGGACAGTGAATTTCAAGAAGGATCTATATTCCTTTTTACATTAAAATAACATTGATGGTTATGTCATAATATAGAGTTCCCCCTAAATCCCTTCCTCATCCAATCCATTCCCTTCATTGGATGAACCTGATTGACATTATGTTAATATTCAACTGTATTAACTTTGTAACTTACTGATGAATCCAGAAAGACTATTTTGTCCTTATGGATTTCAGAAGTTAGGAAAAGTTCCAAATCATTTGTGTTCAAAGTTAGGATAAATTCCTCAAAAGACTGTATTGTGCTGGTCCATCCTATGAGCACATCATCTATAAATCGTATCTACAAGGCTACATGTGGTGGAATTTTGCAGCTGTTCATTAAACTTATACTCCTTCTCCCAGCAGCCCTGGTAGAGATTCACAAAGGTGGGGGCATAAGGATCCACTCCATGAGCTGGTGGAAGAACTCATTGTCAATTGTAAAGTCATAAAGTCAAATGTAGAGTCACCACAAGGTTATTGGGGGCCATTTATCTATAGTCAGGACATTTTTTGCTGTCTTGGCTAGACCATGCTCCATTTTACAAAGGTTACCCCCATTTTTGGACAAGTCGGAGAACTGCCTCAAAATGTTTTAAAACCCTAAGTGTGGCGCACGGCTTTTCAGTTGCAAATTACTCCAAAATTCAGGTGTATGTTGATTGAGAAATATGCCCAATTGTTTCAGGGATAACCCACATTACATTACATGTGAGTTCTATCCTGAGGTCATTTGTCATGTCCCTGCTGTCCTATATTAAAGGGAACCTACCACCCTGATTCTACATATAAAGGTAGAAGGGGTGGTAGGTGGATGAATGGGACGTGAGGATAGGCCTTTTTGGGAGTAGAGTAGCCAGACATGAGGCTACTAGTCGTGGCTACTCCACGCCCCAGTAGCCTCGTTACTCCGCCTACCATTTAATCTTTGGCGCGCAGCCCCAAAAAGGGCTATCCTCACGTCCCATTCATCCACCTACCACCCCTTATACCTTTATAGGTAGAATCGGGGTGGTAGGTTCCCTTTAATAAAGAACAGCAGTGACATGACTTGCTTGCTAGATTGGAAGGAATACTGGTTGATCCAGAAATATTATTGGATGTGAAAGTTTTGTACAGCTTCATACCTCGTTACAGGGGATGTGGAGCTGTGCAATCCATTTTGGACATACTAGTAGTTCACAGTCAGAAACTGTTCTAGTTGCCTATGGAAATCAGAGGTCAACTTTTGTTTTATAAACAGAGCTGAGCTCTGATTGGTTGTCGTTGGCAGCCAGAAAAGTTCCGATTTGTGTCTTGTGAAAGCCGGCACTGATGCACCAAAATCTGAGCCCTTCTAAATGTGGGGCACATTGGTAATCGTCGGACCCTTAGTAAATGAGCCCCAATGTGTGCTCACAGCACTGTGTCCATGCATTATACAAGTCATTAGTGTCGTGTGCAGTTTGTGTGGTCAGTTCACTGCTGCCCAAAATGGTCGTGTGCATGAGTTGAGAAAACCAGTGAAGTGATAACATTATAGGCTGGAGGGATATAGTCTGGCCTAGGTTATTTTTTATAGATCCTGCAGAGGTGATGGTGATTATTTGTAAGTGTTTTCGGCCAGTTCATGCCGGGGTTGGGAGATGGGCAGTCATTCTGAGGAGGATATCTATGGCGGGGGGATCCGAAATAAAGACGTTTGAGGCAGCACATCTGTGAGAATAAAGGTGTTTATTTGCCCAAATTACAGGTGCGACGTTTCAGCTCCTCAATGGAGCTATTTTCAAGCATTTTCAAACATGCTTGAAAATAGCTCCATTGAGGAGCTGAAACGTTGCACCTGTACCTTGGGTGAATAAACACCTTTATTCTCACGGATGTGCTCCCTCAAACGTCTTTATTTCAGATATCCTGTGCTTCATCTTTGAGTCAGGTGAACTGAGGCCGGCACCCATTTTTTCGGCTATAGACCGTTTATCCACAACTGTGCTGCTGCATTCAACTATTTGATTGTCTCTATGCAGGGGGGGGGGGGGAATAGTACAGTCCTGCTTAGAAGTAAATCAGCGTCAGCGTCAGCAGACAATCTTGGAGCCACAATTTATAGCTGCTGTAAGGAAATGGCACAGAAAAGTTTCTAACCCCTGTTAAAGTTCTCTCAGAAGCTTCTCCTTCCTGCAATCTCCAGCCATAACCTCTGCCCCTTCTCTGCTATTCAACAGCAAGCTTCCTGACAATGAGGAGACAGCCAGCCAGGATGTGCAAATGAAAACTGAGAGTGTGTATCTTTAGCATAAAGATCCCACATGTAAGATGTGAGTTATCAAGCATTATCATTGGTGTATCATTGGTGATCAATTTTATGTCATAAGGCTGCAACTTTTTGGGATTTAATTTTTACATATAATTTCCTTGTGCTAGTGTCGTCAAGAAGCCCTGTAGTTCTGCAGCAATGACTGGCCTAACTGTATGTATATTATAGTCCCTACAAGTCTGGAATCACTCCTACATATGGTACTAGAGTCAAGCTTCCTGGGGAATGGAGGATGCATCTCTACTGCTGGCTATCAATCTTTGGTTTCAGCATCTTTGGAGGACCTTCAAAGGACCTGAAATGTTTTTGCGTACACGTGTATTAAGGATTTTTTATTGGTGAAGGTCCTTCTCAGTATAAAATATAATGGGTGGTTTGGGTGGCCATATAGAAGTCTTGGGCACCTATATTACAATCCAAATGATCTTTTCTTTTACCACTGAAAAACTTTTCAAAGTTCAAATGAGAATTGCTTGCTGCGTTGAGCTGAAGTAAGGAGGGAAGGGAGCAGATGAGAGGCTAATAGTGATGCCACACATGGAGTTTTTGGTCAGTTTTTGAGCATGCGTTTTCAGTCCGTTTTAAACGCATCCGTTTTTGCCCGCTTTTCCCAATTATCTTAATAGACAAACAGGTTGTAAGCAGCCAAATACGTGGTAAACAGTCAAAAAACGGATGCGTTTTAAAAACGCATGCATCTTTGAAACGCATGCATTTTTAAACGGACTGAAAACGCATGTTTAAAAACGGACCAAAAACGTTATGTGTGGCATCATCCTCAGGGAGGTGGAAGAGCAATGAGTGAGGAAGAGGGGAGGAGAAAATTGAGGAGAAGACGACTTGTGTCATATGAATTGTTCCCCCCAGGACACACCACACCTGCAGGTTTCTTGTTAAAACAATTAAAAACCACAGATGCACAACAAATGCATTTTAGACATCAACATGCCAGAGGCTGTGGGAATCAAAGTGAATTGATACAGGACACAGCATTTCTATAGTAGAATCTTGCTGTCCTGGATATAGAGCAGGGACTATTTGAATACAGCAGGAAGAAGAATACTATGCTAGAAGATGAAGAGCTGAGGGAAGGCCAATGAGAGAGAAGAACCTGCAATGCAAAGCAATATGGGGTTTATGGTATAACCGCCTCTCTCAGTGCTGTGCATGTGCACCAACTACATTTGCTATTGTGTGACGCAGTAAAGAGGCTTAACAAGCATCAAGATAACAAAAAAGGATGTCTCCTGGGCACCACTCGGCATCACGAGATTTTAGCTTATAACCCCCCCCCCCCCTTCCCTCTGTAACAGTACTCTGTGCATACATTAAAATCCTACAATGCCAAAAGGCGCTTAGGCGAAGTGAGCCTGAACGTCTCCAGCTCATTTACATATTTTTTAAAAGTCGTTTTAGCAGGCAATATGCTGTTTCTTTATGCATTAAAAACTGTTCCAATTAGTGCATAAAGAACTGAAAAACTAACTGATGGTAGATGTCCTTTAAGCAGCCTGGTGTCTGACTAAATTACATACACCTAGTATTAAAGCTCCAAAGACATGAGGGAATTTATCGTGAATTTATCGTGACTGGGCACATTGTGTGCAAGACACATTGTGCCTCCCGTTGGCGTACAATATGCTGGTATACTATGAGGTTCTGGCTTCACATAATTGTATGTCAGATCTGGCCATCACAGCCCACTCTCCACCAACTTGGGGCAGGGGGTAAGAAACAGCCAGCAATTGCAATTTTTTTTTATCATAAATAAACCATGATGAAAAAAAAAACCCACAATAGAATTGTCTGACATTAACCAGAAAAACTTGACCGTAATATAAGTCGGAACATCTTTTGGGTCTATGAATATAATTGGAAATTTGGTAAAAATTTAGTAGTGTTCAGAATTCTTAATGCTATGCCCATCAGACAGACAGTCTCAGTCCCAAATTACTTACTAACTAATATTTACCTTATGTTAATTTTATGTTGGTAGATGCTTTAAATTTAATTTTATTAGGAGCTTTGGAGGCCTACAAATCAAACAGCAATTTTCAAAATGTTTAAGAATATTTAAAATGTAAACAATTCATTGCAGTAGGGATTCACAGCTTATTTAAAACTACACCCCTCAAACTATTCAAAAAAGCCTTTGGTAATCTTGTTGATACCTTAAGACTCTCACATGAATTAAAACCAAATTGAGGATTTAAAATGTTTATTTGGTCCTACAATTTACATATTGATGCAGGATAAAAGAAGATAACACATTAGATTTGGTTGTGCTATTTCTCCCAACATGTGGATAATATGGGTACGATTCCAGATTTATCAAAGGTTGATTTGATGTGTGTTGAACCATTAAGTTTTCTTTCACAAATGTATGCTGCTCCTCAGAACTCAAGCGTAACATATGTTCACCTGGAGAGGTGGAGGGTTGAGCTTTTCTCACCCCTCTCCTCTCCACAGCAAGCTGTACCGCTGGGTTATATGTACAGCGAAATATAGAGCACACTCAATCTTTTTTTCTCTAAATGGCTTGTTACGGTGACACATGTAATACGGTGCCACACGGAGCTGTACACAATGCACTCCTGTGGCAGCCGTATGCTAGCTGCTATTCATACAGAAAGCATACGCCCTCCATATATGGTCGTGTGAAAGGGGCCTAAGACTGTATGGTTTAACTATACATCTTCCATTAATGGCTTTTTTACACCTAAGAAATTGCTAAATTCTAAATTTGATAGATGTATATTAATTGTATTTGTATTAGGTACTGGTCACTTTGATATAGTTATTTGTGTACTTTCCAAGGTGTTCCACGTTAAAGCTTTGTACATACACTGGTATCGTCCAAACTTGCTTATCAATGGTTTTACTTCATATCAATTATTTCTTGTAGTAGGCACTTGTCACTTTGATACAGTCATTTGTGTATTTTCCTATGTGTTTTACTTCAAAGTTTTGTACTTACATAGAGAATGTCCAAAAACGCTTATTTAATGGTTTTACTTCACATCAATTATTTTTGCACTAGGCACTTGTCACTTTGATATAGTCATTTGTGTACTTTTTAATGTGGATGCTAGCATATTTAATTTAGTATTTGCATTCTGTAATGGAAGTTTTCTGCATTTTATGAGCTGTGGCATGTATATTTAAGATAGTACTAACACTTATAATAATTGGACCAGAGATGTATTTCAGTGTCTATGGGTTGTTTATATGTCACAGGGACGATACATGTGTTATTTTGTACATATAATTGAATAAAGTTTACCTTATTTAAAAAAAAAAGAGAAGAAAGTAAGGAAAAAAAAGGAAAAGAAAAGGGAAGAAAAGTAAGAAAAAAAAAATAAAAATTTGATAGATTATTATATATGTCACAGTAACTTAAAACCAGGCCTACTTTACCTGAAGTCACAACCCTTTCCTACGAAGTCATGCCTTTTAGTATTAACTCCTTTAATACAATTTTGTAGCTTAAGGCTCAGTCCCATTTTTTGTATTCTGACTTGCGCCGTTTATATGGTTACAACTTTACAACTACTGATCAAAGCGATTCTGAGAATGTTTTTCCCCACATGTTGTACTTCATTTTAGTGGTAAATTTTGGCTGATAAGTTTTGCGTTTATTTACAAAAAAGAAAAGAAAAAAAATTATAAATTATTTAAAAAATATGCCATTTTCGAAATTCAAAATCATTGCGTTTTCAGGCAGATAGATTTACCACCTAAATAAGTTTCTGAATAACATTTCCCATATGTCTACTTTATATTTTCATAATTTTAGAAATGTCTGGACAATTTATTTTGATGTCACACGGCTTACAAATCGAACATCGATTTTCAGAATTGACTATTTTGGGGATAAATACTGTTTTGAATCAAATTTTAAATATTTAGCATTAAAAAACCCCTATATAATGTGTAATGATTTAGACTTTTTTGCACATTATATGTCTCTTTATATGTTATGCGGCTTATGGCCATTTTTATTGATTTATTAATTTAATTTTAATTGAATAACTTCTTTTTACACTTTTTTATTACTTCCACCATGGAACATGAACAAGCAATCATCTGATTGCTTGCTCATGATAATACTCTGCAATACTGATGTGTTGCAGGCTATTAGCTGTATCAGCCGATCGTGGGGGAAAGACACCCAGAAGGCAATTTAAAGGCCATGGTCACACTGACCGTGCCATTTAACAGGTTAAACACCCACGATCGGAGCACACTCTGACCGCGGGTGTTACACTCGGGTGTCAGCTGTAAGTTACAGCCGGCACCCCGTGTATCCCAATGCCGGCTCGGCTCAGATCTCGAGATGAGCCGGCATCAGCTCTGCATCCGATATATCAGACACTGAGCATTAAAGTGTAACCGTCATTTCAAAAAACTTTTGATATGTTGTAGGGCAGGTAATTTTAAGCCCTTTTGCAATTGGATTAGTTACCCGAATCTTGTCCTTCCTCTTGTATTCTGCAGACTTCCCCTAGATGTCAGTAATCTCACATATGGCTGTTACTATGGACATTCCGTCTTCAGAAAGAAGCTGAGACTACGGAGAGAGAGACACAACCACATATCTCCCCCTGCACACAGCTGATCTCCTCATGTGTCACTGCCCCACCACTCAGTCATGTGCTCTAATGTAGTAACAAAACAACTACATTCTTACCCCCCCCACCTCCTCCCATCACCTCACACACGGAAGTGGCAGGAGACACTCCCCAAGTCCTCTAGCTGTCCCTCCCCTGATGTGCTGTGCTGGAGTTTTACTTAGATAGGTAGATAAATGATTGATAGATAGATAGATAGATAGATAGAGATACATATATATGAAATAGCTAGATTTGAGGTAGAATATAGATAGATAGATATGAGATAGATAGTTAGATAGATACATAAAGAAAGTCCAAACAGCACACAAGCGCATAGGGCAATGGCGGGTGCACATTTACTGGAAATGGGCTTCAGGTCCTTCAAACATATACCACGAGAGGTAAGCAGCACTCCAAAAAACTTCCAATGTAAAGTGAAGAAAGTGGTCTTCTTTATTCCATGTTTAAGCAAAGTACAGCGACGTTTCGGCTCGCTGGGGAGGCTTGAAAAAGGCTCCCCAGTGAGCCAAAACGTCGTTGTACTTTGTTGTATTTTGCTTAAACATGGAATAAAGAAGACCACTTTCTTCACTTTACATTGGATGTTTTTTGGAGTGCTGCTTACCTCTAGTTAGATAGGATATACACAGATAGATAGATAAATAGATAGATATTAGATAGATAGGATATACATAGATAGATAGATATGAGATAGATATTAGATACATAGATAGATAGATAGATAGCTCTCGTCTCATTGGTCAGCAGCCGGTGCTTGTGATGAGGTGACAGGAGGCAGGCCACGCCCCTCCATCTTGCTGATTGTAGTTTTTTTGAGAGCTGAAAACCCTGTTTGCTATGGGCCAAGAGAGGTACTAAATTTGGACCGAGAGGCAAAATACTTTGAGGAATGATTCCCTGGAGCAGAATTATGTTTTTTAGTTTTTGTTTTTTTTACACTTTAAGTCACTGCGCTTAGCGTCCAATATTTTGGACACAGAGAGCTAACAGGTTAAGCCAATTAATCTGAATGATCTGAATGAATTAAATATTCTCATTGAATACTTTGTTCTGCACAAAGTTGAATGTGCAGAAAGCAAAATCACAGAAAATCATGAATGGAAATCAAATTTATTAAGCAATGGAGGTCTGGATTTGGAGTCACCCACAACATTAAAGCTTTGATTACTTTCTATGATACTAACAGTCACCTGTGTGACCATGATTAGATTTCTGTCCAGTAGAAGTAAACATAGAAGCTTTCCATAGCAGGACAGGACAGGACAAGCAGAGATCTAGAAAAACATGAGGAATTGATACAGAAAGTATATTGGAAAATTGTCTCTTTATAATGCAAACAATAATTTGCTGTAATGGCAATACCCCTTTAAAACAACTCATAATGAGGTTCAGTATTGTGTGTGGTCTCCACGTGCCTGGATGACCTCCCTATAACACCTTGACATGCTCCTGATGAGGTTGCGGATGGTTTCCTGAGAGATCTCCTCCCAGATGTGGACTAAAGCATTTGCCAACTCCTGGAAAGTCTGTGGTGCAACGTGAGGTTAGTGGATGGAGCGAGACATGATGTCCCAGATGTGCTCAATCATGCTTGGATTCAGGTATGGAGAACAAGCAGGCAAAATCATAGCTTCAATGCCTTCATCTTGCAGGAACTGCTGACACACACCAGCCACACACCAGCCACATGAGGTCTAGCATTGTCCTCCATTAGTCTGAGGAACTCATCTCGATACCTAATGGCAGTCAAGCTACCTCTGGGGAGCACATATAGGGCTGTGAGCCCTCTAAAGAAATGCCACCCAACACGATTAGTGAACCACTGCCAAGCTGGCCAAGGATGTTGCAGACAGTAGATCACTCTTCACGTATCCAGACTCTATCACATCTGTTTAATGGGTTCAGTGTGAACCTGCTTTTATCAGTGAAGAGCACAGTGTGAAAGTGGCAAATTTGCCAATCCCGGTGTTCTCTGGCAAATGACAAGCATCCTGCACGGTGTTGGGCTGTGTGCACAACCCTTATCTGTGGACATCGGGCCCTAATACCATCCTCATGGAGTCTCTATCCATGCAGATTTGTAGCCGGAGGTCATCTTGCAGGACGGCAACCTCCTTGCAATAAGGCGGTGGTTGCGGTCCTGCTTCTGGGTTTTTGCCCTCCTGCTCGTCTCCTTGTGTACTGACCTGTCTCCTGGCAGCACTTTCAGCCTCTGGATACTATGCTGACAGACACAGCAAACCTTCTGGCAACGACTCGCATTGATGCCATCCTTGATTAGCTGCACTACCTGAGCCACTTGTGTGGGTTGTAGAGTCCATCTCATGCTACCACGAGTGTGCAAGCACCACCAATGTTCAAAATTGACAAAAACATCAGAAAGCATTGGATCTGAGAATTGGTCTGTGGTCCCTACCTGCAGAACCACTCCTTATTGAGTGTCATGCTAATTGCTAATAATTTCCCCCTGTTGTCTATTCCATTTGCATAACCGCATGTGAAATTGATTGCCAATCACTGTTGCTTCCTAAGTGGACAGTTTGATTTCACACAAGTTTGATTCACTTAAAGTTATATTGAGTTGTTTAAGCGTTCCCTTTTATTTTAGCAGTGAATATTGTAGGGAATCAGCTCACTGGTGAGAGTGAAGACAGTTCACGGACACAGACTTGTAGTTCCAAAACTGTTGTGTCTTCCAGTCTTTATACACAATTGCAATCACAGGCCCAATATTTGCAGGGTTATAACGGGAAACAACACAAAATAAATACAAAAGACCTGCTTATCTGAGCACTGGCTAACGCTGTAGCTTTCCCTCTCTAGCTACTAAACACACAAAACTAACTCAGCGGCAATCTGTACCTTTAGGTTTGTTTCCTCTCAGCATAACCTCCAGCTCTGTTCAGAGAGAGCTTCCCATGGTGCAGATAGGGTTTATAAAGCACTGGTCCAGGTTCAGGCTAATGAGCTGCACTACGGCTGTCCGAGAACCTGTATTAACCCCATCACGCAATATAACGCTCTAGTGGTGCGAGGGGTGTATGGGGAGAGCTCACAGGCTGCGCTCTCTCCATTCACAGCGGGTATCAGCTGTATAATACAACTGACACTCACCTGTTACTGCCGCGGTCAGTGCTGGCACCGATAGCCTAACTTGGGCCTAACTTCGCCTCCCTGATGTCATCAACCAGTTGCCATGGCGCCTACAGTCTCAAAGAAACTTGTTCAATGATCTCCAATAGCCAGTTGATGAGTGGCCATTATAGATCATCAGTAAAATTGCTATATACTGCAATACGGTAGTATTGCAATAAATAATATGAGCAGTGATAAAGAGGGAATACACCGCGCTCCCTGTATAAAACAATGGGGGTGATGTAAAAATGGGGAGGTGTTGGACTACTACCACGATGAGTATTACTTGGTAGCGGTAATGTACCTGTTGTCCACTATTGAAGGGTACCTTTTGTTAGCTGCTGCTTATACTGGTATACAGGAAAAGTTTCCTGATCAGAAGTGTCAAGTGTTAGTAAATTTCTCAGCAAAATATTTATTTTACAAATGCTCGAGTAACATATATATTGGGACATAGAAAATATGGACTGCGCGTTTCGGGGAGAATTTCCCCTTCTTTAGGTCCGAGTTGTTTTGTTTGTGTCTGAACGCCTAGAATTTGTGACCAAAGGTCGGCTGGGGCGATGTTAATAGCCTGAGCCTACTTACTGGTGTTGTGTTAGGAGGAATGATGTTAAGGATCTGGAGGGGAAGATTGAAGTCCTCTAATTCCCAGGATGGAGTATGCGAACATCTGAGGTGGGCGGTCACAAAACCTTTAATACAGCTCTGTCTGGGTCCGTAGCAGCACGAGCAATAATAAATACAATTAGACCCTGCAGGGTTAAAGTACCCTAGAGGGTCTGAAATAATAGTAAAAAATATGTAAAAAACATAAAGTAATGTAAAATAAAGTAAAAGATTAAATCACCCTTAGAACACATATAAAAATAAACGGTAAAAATCATAAACATGTTAGGTATTACCACGTCCCCAAATCCTTGTTCTATCAAAATCTAAAAAAGATTACATGGAATATTAAAGGAAATCATTTGTTTTCAAGCATTGTGAACCAAACATACCTTGAGAATGCTTTAGCAACAGTGATGCAGAAACATATCCTGTATACCCGGTACACTAGACAAACAGTACACACAATGGATTTTGTTTCAAAGTTTATATGGTTGAAAAAAGACACATGTCCATCAAGTTCAACCATGGAAGGGAAGGAATTACAGTTAGCAGTGTACAAAATAGACAGTTAGGACTAGAAGTATCAGCATGCAGCGAGTTAGTTACCTTGTGTGGACCCAATGGGGACGTATAGTCCACACTTTAAGATCCTTTCTGCAATTGTGGTGGTGAGAATTCTCCCAGTCAAAGACAATGGGCACAAGTAGTGCTCTGATTGTAAAAGGTGCAGGCACATTCCATCACACCCTTAGGAGGTCTCTATGGACCCTCCTACCTGGGATTAGATCCAGGACCTTGGAGGAGTTCTAGCTTCAAATTGGAAGTCATAGGGTTAGGGCTCAGGTCTCTTGGATTCGGTTAAATCCCAAGATCACATTGATACAAGACACGACCGATTTGCTATGTTCCCATTCAGAGTCATTTATATCTTTGTGTCCAAGAATACTAGAACCTAGTTAGACATAGCTATAGACATAGCTGTTTTATCACAGCCCCACTATAAAGTAAAATTTGTCCCGCAGATAACCAACCCTTACACATTTCTGTAAACATGCAAATAAAAAAGTTAATGTTTTTGGAATTGATGGCGTATAAAACATAAAGCAAAAATGAAAAAGGGCACTTGTGAGGGCTAATCATGAATGGTGAACCCTTACCATGTATAGGTCAAAAACCTAGCTGGAACATACATGCCATTGAAGACCTTTCCAGCCAATGCCTTACAATGTACATAGAGTGGTGTAACTAAGAGTAAAGGGGCTTAGCCTGGCAGAAGTAAAACGTGGATGGGGAAACATTTATTTATGATTTTGACATACATATTAATTCTTGGTGTGTTTATGTGTGCACAGTACATGTTTAGATGTACAGTATATCTTGTAATTATAATATACATTAATTAGCATTGTGTAAAGGAAGTGTCCATTTATGTACATAGGTATTTGGGTGTACGTATGTGTATATATATATATATATATATTATATATAAATAAAATGTTCCTCTGTCATATTCCATTCCCCTGGGAAAGAGCACACCTGCTTTCTTACTCAGGATGTGGTGAGGGCAATCTCACATATCTGTATCCTTGGACAGCAGGATGTCAACCCCCTTTTATTATGGGAATGTCACTCAAACTCTCCAGGGACAGTTATCTAGAGATGCTTCACACCTCTATGCCAGTATGGGAATCCAGGATCTCTGTTATTCCTACCTGAGGGAGTCTGGATGGGTGACTAAATACATATCCTGTATTGGAAATACAGGATAGGAAGGGTTATACATCTGTTGTCCACCATCTTGGGGGAAGGGACAGAGGGCAGACTTATAAGAGGATAATAGTGGAGGACAGAAGAAGAAATCTTCCATGGAGACCAGCTAGGAAAGGAAGAAGAAATGCTCCCTGAATACCAGCTAGGAGGGAGAAGGAATCTGCCCTGAATACCAGCAAGGAAGGGAGAAGGAGCTAGGAGGATCACCCCACATACTATATCACCTTTCCGGATTGGGCTGAGTACCTGTATCTCTGTACCCCTGTTTTCCTATTTACCTATCCATCTATTAACCTATCTCTGTACCCATGCTTCCCTGTTTCCACCTATTAACCTATCTCTATACCCCTGCTTTCCTGTCAATCTCCCTGCCCCCCTTCGTTCTCTGTAATAATAGGGATAGTTAGGTGTAAGGATTATTATATTGTGTGTGTGTGTTTATATGCATTGTGGTGGGTTGGATTCTGTGGGTTTTGTGGGTATTGTGATTAACATTGTATACTTCTAGTGTGTTAATAAATATTATTAGTATTAACCCTGAGTGTGGTAAATTATAGTGTACAATACAGAGACTAGAAACAGAAGATATAGAATATAGTAAAAAGTACAAGGAGGAAGGTAGTGATATTAATCGTTATATTGCATAACAATTTATAGAGTTACCAGCGTCCTATAAGACATTGTTATACCTTTATCTTATAATTGAGGTTTTGAATTGGTACATTTTCCTTAGGTTATAGCGATTGTTTAGCATTTACATGTGCAATCTTTTTAAATCTTGGGAATTATTTTGTCACGTCACAGGAGGCGTCTGCTTGAGTTAGGGTCTCCGTCCTTGCACCAGGATACGTGAGTTGTTTTAAAGGACATTCAAAGGATGGACTGTGATTTTGCTTATGCAAGTTTACAAATAAGTTTACAAATATGTTAACATACTCACGCTACCTTGTTGTCTGAAGATGCAAGCTCTTTGAACTTTATCATAGTGAATATATGGTCAGCACCAGTATACGTGAGTTGTTTAAATGGACATTCAAAGGATGGACTGTGGTTATGCTTATGCAAGTTTACAAATAAGTTTACAAATATGTTAACATACTTACATTACCTCGTGGTCTGAGAATGCAAGCTCTTTGAACTTTATCATAGTGAATATATGGTCAATTTATCAAAAAATGTGAATGTTTTACGAGAAATTAAGAAGTAAAAGGAAGATTTTATTCAGAAAACTTGTGTGGTCAGTTTTGCTTTTGGACACTATTCATTTGAATTATTTTGTCTTTGACATTTATAATGCAATTATTGTTTCCTTTATATATTTAACCCATTTTAAACAGATGGAGGGAAATAAAGGAAATAAATATAACTATTTATATTTCTTTTGTAGATACAATATTAAAATCATAAACAGTTGCACACTTTTGTGAATTGTCACCTAATTCTAAACAATATGAGGGTAACTATATGTTATCAAAGTTTATATAGCCTACAGATAAACCACAGTTACAGTAATTATACAAAGAGGGTTTTACTCCTGAATTGTTTATGTTGTAGCTGTCATGTCTGTAAATAATATGCTTCATCAAGTCACAGAACTCTGCATTATCTGAGCAAGTTACTGTTTGCAACTAAAGTCTCCTTTTCACATTCCCTTATCACACACTCACACACTTTTCTCTTCTTCTTTCTCCTGACCGACCCTTGTATGTGTCTGTCCAGCTGGGGTTTCCAGAGACACACTAAAACAGCCTAGGGAAATTCCCCAGCATAGTAATTTCCATTGTGCATTTAGAGTCTCAAAAAATTCCCCAAAGGGGGACAAGATGTCTCCAAGTTTTCTTTACCTCACTAAAGGCAATAATATATCCAATTATCTATATATTCTCCCCTTAACCACCAAATAAACCATCAAGAAGTGTTAATCATCTGTTCTTTCGTATCTAGACTCCCACATCCTGAATGATTTGTGGCGCTTGGCACTAAACTTGTGCCGTGTAATTCCTTTAGCATGCTGGAAAAGCATTCTCAGAGAGCTTTTTTGCTGAGTCATGTGTGTCAGTTAAAGAATTCAGTGAGGAAATATTCTAAGAGCCCATGGAAAGGGGAGGGAAAGGGGGGAGGAAAAATAATAGATGTGTGTGGGAAATTTGAATGTGCTAGAAAAGCTTGACAAATAAGAGCTCATAGGAGTACTTAAAGAAGAAGGGAGGGGAATAACATGAAACATGATAAACAAGCCATAAATAAGCTGTATCGCTGCCATCACAAGTCCTCAAAAACATCAAGATCAGTTGCAAATTAAAAGGTGGCTTCCTAATCACATGATGGGCTTCCCATGGTATCAGCTGATTATCAGATATGTAAACAAGTTTCATTCCGCCACTTGTCATATGTAAGAGGAACACATTTCATGAAACCAACTGTCATCTGTTAGAAGTTACAGTGATAAAATAGTGCATATGACAGCAGAGGCATATGACACGAAAGGCATATTTTTAAATCTCTTCTGGCATTGCATCATCTATACATAATAGTTGTGTAATATTGTTTTCTTGTGACACTTTGTACTTCATGTTAATTAAAAAATGTTGTTGTTTATTTATGAATAAAATGGATATTTGGTGAAAAATTGGAAAAATTCTCAATTTTCAAAATTTAAAATGTTCTACTTTTTCGAAACAGAATCATAACAGCATTGATAACTAACATTTACCGAATGTCTTCTTTATGTAGACATAGTTTTTATTCATCCTCTCATTTTTCTAGGATTTTATGGGGCTTAGAACTTTAGGTGTGATTTTTCATATTTTCATAAAAAAATGCAAAATCATTCTTTTGAGTGACCCACTCAGATTTCAAGTCACTTTGATAGGCCTAAATAACAGTAAAACCCCCATAAATTAACCCATTATAGAAACTACATTCCTCAACATACGTAAAACACTCTGCTCCACAATACACCATAGGTGGTGGTAACCTGTGGAAAGGGCACACACCATGGCCTTGAAGGGAAGCTGCGCCATACAGAGAAGATTTGCATTGTCGCTTTTTAATGGCTAAACAATCTTTATTTTTATGGCAATTTGGAAGTGTAAGGGATTATTTTCCATGCGATTTTATGCACAAATATTTCACTTTAGTGGGTAATAAGCTAATTGATGAGATTTTATTAACTCTTGAATGTATGGAGGAAAAGAAAATCATGAATTCTGGTTTTCTTTCTTTATGTATCTTTTTGGAGCCGCACACCATATCATAAAAATAATATGTTGTCTTTATTCTATAGATCACTAGGATTAAGGTGATACCTCAGTTATTTTCAGTGGTACAATTTTTGCTTACTTGTTGGAACATTTTTGTAAAGGGATTTTGTGAAAAATTTACATTTTGTTTTTTACAGCGTTCACCGAGCGGGTTCAATAATTTTACTGATTTATTGTACAGATTGTTCTACTCAACTCAGGGATTAACCAAGGTATGATCCTGCATCAGTGTAGCTACAGCAGTTTCAATGTATGTTTGGTTCATAATGCATCAAGTCAAATGGTAGGTTTCCTTTAAATGTCATCAAATCCTGTGTTATCCTGTCCTATCTTTTCCTGTGTTACAACGCCGTGCTCCATGCATCGCTATGTAGATGGAGAACCTAGGAAAATTTGGAAAATTTGCTATAGATCTATAAAAGTGTATCACTGTCACAATATTGCAAATCCTCAGGAATGACAGGTTCTGGAGTCTTATAAAGACTCCAGATTGTCATGGCAACTGTCATTTGACTTCCACTGGCAGATTTTCTGGCAGCAGTCAAAGGGTTAACACCCCCACAAATATTGGGTATTACCAGTGAGCATTTTCTGCACTATACAACCAACACCTGACTTGTATGGAGAGGACTTAGCCCGTTGTACAGTGCAAGTCTATTAAGGGAGTATGGAGAAGGTTTATAAGCCACAAGTCGTTAGGGGTTTAATGCAATATATGTGAACCACGTATTAATGGAATTCATGGTGCTCTATAAATAATAATAATCAATTTATTTAAAGAGTCAGTATTTTGAATGATGTTATCCCTAGGCCTCTTGCCCACGATCTAGTACGATGCGTCAAATTTACGTTGGAATGTCCGGGCCAATGTTAAGAAAGCGAAACTGTCCTCAGCATCAGTTTGGTTGTGGTTTCTGAGCGTCAGCCCTGACTTTCCAGCCAGCTCATAATACGAGTTTGATGCGAGTTTGACGCATCAAACTTGCTTGTGGCCAAGAGGCCTTAGACATCAGGCCGATGCAATTCCACTGATCATCATAAGGCCAGAACCTTAATCTCCACCATTAACTCCCACCAATTTCTGTTTAGTGAGGTATTTTATATAATAATCCTGACATTTCTCTGCAGCTTTCCCTATAAAACATCAGAGTTGCTGCTGGCCTCCCTCTTATAAGCACTCAGCTGCAGCTACACTTGTACAGGTTGATACAACAGAACGTATAAAACAACATTGTTTAACGTTGTAGCAGCACTTTCCTTGATTTGGTGACAGCTGAAAGAAGAGAAGAAAGTAGAACATTAGGGAACAGGGGAACTAATGTACAAACACCAGAGTTGCTACCAGAAAATCAGTTAGGGGTTAACTATCTCATCAGTGGATGCTCCATTCTTAATATTTGATGGAGTGGCTGGCCCAGAATGTGTCCTGGGTCTCCATTCAATAATATTAGAGCACTTGGCTATTTCTGACCCTCTAGTAAACAGTGATGGGGAGTAACAAAGATATCTAATTGCTGTGCTGTGGATATGGGAAAACTATGCATCTTGGTAAGACCATGTCAACTATGTTCCACAGTCAGCTTAATTGTGGCCTGTTCACAAAAACTGAAGACTGTAATAGTTGAGTCACTGAACGCCTCATAGTAATGACATTTTGTGCATCTTCATATGCAGGTGGTTAAACAGAACATGGGAATCTAGACTAAAGACTGAGGATGCAGTGACAAGTGGTGTTTTGGGGATGCATTTTTAAACGCATGAGTTTTACATGTTACCATCCATTTGTTTGATTAGATAGCATTTTTCTTCATTGCTGAAAGTGTAAGTAGCTGTGGAAATGTTAATAGAGCTACTTACACTCCCAGCAATGAAGAAAAACGGCCATGCACCATGTGTTTACAAATGCATCCCCAAAATGGTACATGTGAACGCACCCGGAGGCCCGGCGGAGATTTTAATGGTGCTGGCCATTCCCGAAAATTCCTTATTAGCTTCTTTCTGCACATCCCGTCGGATCTTTGTGTCTAAAGCCAATGGGAAAGCTTATTACCTGTACCCTGTACTTATTCTGCGATTTCCTGTTGTGACCACGGTTCCGTTATTGACTCCGATCCCGTGCTGCATGTCCTAACCTACTGCCTGTCCCCGACCAAATGCCATGTAAACGCAATCTTACTTCAATAGGTGATGTCAGAAAGATTCTGCATGGTACGCTTTGAAACGCCACATTATGTACTTGGGCAGGGGTGGCTCAATCGCATATGTGTTTTCATTTAAGCACATGAGATCAGTAGTGAGCACCCGGTATTCTACATGCAAACAATGCAAAACACTGGGTGCTCATTACTGATCGCATGTGTTTCAATGAAATGTCTGTAATCAGGCTGAGCCCTGGAAGACATCATCCATCTGTCCAGTGCCAAAAATGACAATGCCCAAGGGGATAAACCACTACTTCCTTATAGCTCTTACATTCCTTTCATTGGGCTTTTTCACACATCAGTTTGTTTCCACTGATTCCACTGAACACAAAAAGAACAGGTTCACTGATCACTGAAAAAACTGAAGTGTGAAAAAGCCCACTGAAAGGAATTTTTTTTCAGGCTTTAGTGATTTTTCACTGATGCCTTACTGACCCGTAAGGCATCAGTGAAAAATCACTGAGACCAGAAAGAGAAAACCTGTCTGTATATGTCGATAAGCCAAAATAGGTTCAGTGAAAAATCATTGATGTAAAAAAAATGTCAATGTCAAACCACCTTAAATGATAAGAAAACGAAAGAGCTCATTATAACTACAGGTAAGAGTATGAAGGCTGTTTCCCCAATCATGATAGATGATGCTGAGATGGATATTTTGGAGCGCTATAAATATCTGGGACTCTATATTCACTAGAGGCAAATGAGACCTACAAGAAAGAACAATCTAAATGATTTATGGGTGGAAGATAATGTATTAACGTTGTAGGGTGACACTTTATCTCTGAGTAATAGTGTGTATGTATTTAGTTATATGTTGTTTTAATGTTTAATGTTTAATGCAATAATTTCCCCTCAGGGATAAAGATCTTATCTTATGTTATCTTTTCTTCGCAGCTCCCTAGCAGAGAAGTCAGAGGCATTTCTATGCGCTCAGCCCACACGCACACTATGACGTCACATATCGGCAACACTAACCCGTCATGGTGTGTGCTCACAGGCAGAGTGTATATTACTGCTGTATATGGCTTTATTAATTTCGTGGGGTATTGTGTTTATTTTATGTAAGCCTTGAAGACTCTATATATGAAATGGGGTAAATCTGTATATATTCAAAATATTTTTATACATACATACTCATGCAGAAGGGGGAACAGTGTGGACAGTGAGGGTTATTTCTGATATATGCCAGGGTCACAGGAGATTAGCAAAAGTATCATGAACCAAGGTGAAAGAGTTCCAACTCAAAATCAGGTCTACTTAAATGTCCATAAAAAATCTCAAAAACCCTTAACATTCTGTGGTGCATAAACTAACATACAAATGCTGAGAGTTTTACCTCAATCCAGAAGGTAAATTAGTAGCTACAGTATATATCAAATACTGGCATCTAGCAACTATACCTTCTATCAAGGATGATGACTATCCTATATGAGGCCTAAAAATATCATAATTAATCCTTAATCTAAGCACATGAAACAGCTTCAATGGTTACTAAAAAGAACCCCTTGATTCTACCATTACTGATTGTCACATAAAGAATGAAAATTGATTGAGCAACTTCGATTTTTAACGCAGTTACTTTGTCTGCTGGAAGTAACCAAGCAGTGGCCTCTGTGTCAGACTGGGCTACCTAGCGACCACCATTGAACTTGATTCTGGGGGCTGCTATATCACCGTATTAAAACATTTCCTATATTGCAGGAGTCCAGGATTAGGGAATTCTCAGCACTGGTGGGACAGGTAATGAAATAAAAAATAAAGCAATAATTTCCCCCATACCTCTCTTCCAGTTACATGGCTTTTGGTTTGTAAGCAGTGGTTTTAGGGTTGATGTTATATCAGAGCATTAATGCTGGGAATGTTATAATAATTACCCCTGATCAATACTGATAGCAACATTTACAATAACTGATGACAATAACCATCCCTAAACCCATCCTATATCATACATCATATATTCATGACCTTCAAGGGACAGTGTTATGAGCTTTTACCCCATTAAATTGGAAAAACCCTTGGAGTATGAAATATCAATTCCAGCATTGCCTCTTTTATGTTAAAACTCCACTTTTCACATATAAAAAATTGCTCCCATAGCCATTTGCAAATGAGGTGAGAAGAGTTTAGAGGGAACCTGTCATCAGAAATTGACCTAATAAACCACTACCATTAGGGTGTCAAGCAGCAGAACACCTTCGAGAATATGTCTCTTTCATGACCTGTTATGGTGGCATCATCCAGAAAATAAACTTTGAAGTAAGAAGAGAAATGGTTGTTTAAGGTCAAGGAGGTAGAGAGTTTAACTCTTGAGTCAAGCTCTCCCTGCCTCAGAAAGCCCCCTTCACTGTATTGATGGTCCTGCATCCAGAGACATCACTAAGCAGATCTCCTGAAGTCCAATGCATGATATCAATCACAGCATAGGAGGCATTCAGAGGTGGAAAGATCTTTACTGCAGGACTAGACTCTACGTCTCCATGACTTTATGCAACTTTTTTACATCTCACTTACAAAATGATCTTCTGGATGATCCCACCACACTGGACCATGAAAGAAACATGATCTCAAAGGTGTTAAGCTGCCTTACAACAAACTGGTATTGGTTTATTAGGCCAATTTCTGATGACAAGTTCAGAGACCCTGAGGTGAGTCACGCTTGGAGATTAGAATGGCATCTTTCAAAGTGCATCAAGTTTATGTTTCTAATGGATACAGGCATTTAACAAAATGGGTAAGAATTGGATTTTTATCTGCGGCTTTCCCACCTATATCTTTAATTCCCTGTATCTGTAACGCACAGAACCCACATTGATGCTTCCCCCTTCAGCCCCTAACAGTGACTCTTCTCTGCTCATGGAGGTGATTCTTTTCTTTTATAGGTAAACGGTTGACATCTGACAGAATTCTAGAAAGGATACTTTGTACCCTACCCAAGACTACTGGTAGTTTAGTTGGTGACCAGACCCCTTTAAGTTGCTATATTTAAAATTTCTTAGGCCCCTTGCACACCAACGTATGCTGGCGTATAGGACATGTCATAAATTTCTGTGCACGGTCGCAGTGAGACAGTGTGTGCTCACTGTACCATGACCTGGCACCATAGGCGTCAATGGGGACAGATATCCCCCACACTGTCTCCCACAGGCTCTTGTGCATGAGGCCTTAGTCTGTGGCATGTACTACGATTTGTTCTGGTGTCATATTACTCTAGTCATTTTTTGTGTAGTCATGTTTTGTGTAAAACATGTAAACATTTGGAATAGGAGTGGTACTCTGTTTTTGGAAGTTGTTTACATTTTTATCTATGGAATAAGCATGGTTCAGGCACCCATAGTGACCAATAGTTCACATGGCTCCACACTATAACCTGCAGCAAATTTGTCGCCAGCTACAGCTAGTGTCCAGGCGCAGGGCAGGAACGCTCCCTCCTGCCCACTTGGGGTGAAGGTGGCATAAGGGAGAAAATTAATCTCCACATCTATAACTTTTTTATTTTTCCATGTAAAGAGCAGTATAAGCGCTTGTTTTGTGCACAACTGAACTTCTCAGTGACAGTATTTAATATTCCAAGCCATGTACTGGGAAGCAGGAAAAAAATTCCAAATGCAGTAAAGTTGGTGAAAAAATGCATTTGCAAAATTTTCTTGTGGGCTTCGATTTTATGGCTTTCCCTATGCTCCCCAATTGACATGTCTCCTTTATTCTTTGGGTCGGTGAGATCACAGGGATACTAAATTTATATAGGTGTTATTGGGTTTTGCTACATTTTAAAAAAAAATTAAAACCTTCTGTACAAAAAAAATTTCCTTATTTCACCATCTTCTGGCGATGATAACTTTTTCATACTGTATGAAATGTCATTTTTTGCGGGATGAGCTGATGTTTTCTTTGCTATCAATTTGGGGACCATACGACCTTTTGATCACTATTTATTGAATTTTTGTATGTTGCAAAATGGCAAAAAAGTTTTGAGTTTCGCCTGAGTGGCTAACTAGGCAGTAGAACTGAAGACAAAGAGTTGGTGGCCAGGAATCCACAGGCAGCTGGCAAAACAAGCAAAAGGTGGCTAAGGTGCAGCTGTCACTCAGTAGCCATGTCCTCACCTGCTACTATCCATGTCCAGGGACACAGGAAACAGCCATCCTAAAGGGTGTCTGCAGTGTGGCATTTTTTTTCTTATAGAATGCAGATGACTTAATATGTGTTATTTGCATGCTGTGCCGCCAGTCCATAAAGAATGGCCAAAGTCTTAACAATTTCAAATAAAGCCCCCACTCTGCCCCAGTCTTTATAGCGCACTCACTCTGCCTAAGTCTTTATAATACCCCCACTCTTTTCCAGTCTTTATAATGTCCCGACTCTGTCCGAGTCTTTATCATGTCCCCACACTGCAACTTTGGTACCTTGGTACCTTACAGCTGCACCCTTGTGTTCAGTGTATCCAGTGTTATCCCAAAGCATATGCCAAATAAAGAATACATTATATATATTGTCAACATGAGGAATATGAACACACTGATAATTGCTACCCCCAAATAATAGTAAATGATGACCACCAAATGTTGCATCATACCCTGACTGGATAACTCCATCATATCTTTACAATTGCACCACAAATAAAAGTCCTGCATTGCTGCCAAAAAATACATGAACAAAAAATCTTCAGCAGAACATGTGACCAACCAATGGAGCAATAGCAGCCAAGTTTGTTGATGGAGTCCTAATATTTTTAAAATATATGTGTTATCTTCTCAAAAAGATGTGTTATCTTCTCGTCTAGATAGATAAATTGCATACATTAGATACGCTGGATACACATATTGGATACAGAAATTCCAAACATATATATAAATTACTAAAAGTATTCTGTGACCTAGACTATGCAGTGTTCCATGGCTATATTTGGCATTTGGTTAAGGGAAGTGGTGTCTTTCAGTCTGGGTACCATGTATCTTAATACAGAATGAATGTATTACTGAATTCAGAAATCAAAGCAGATTAAAGTATTGAGAGGTGTGCTGAGGGGTCTCTAAGATAATGACCATAGTTACTATGATCTCTGATCTTAAAGAAAATTTACCATTAAAATCAAACATGATAAAAAAGGAACACTTACTCATAGCTCCAGGCACAGTGACAGTGGTAATCTATGTATATTTGTTATCTATAGCCTCCTTCCTTCTAAAATCAACTAATAGAATTATGCTAATGCGCCAGAAAGGAAATGGGTGTGTTAGCAGAGTCCCTCAGTGACGAGGATCCTGAGATGTACTGCTGCAGCCTGTGAAGCTAGAGCACAGATAAGTTATGTAACATGCCCACAACCTGTCTGGCTCACTACCGGCATTTTAAAAGTTGATTTTAGTAAAAAGGAGGTCATGGATAACAAATATTACCACAGTTACAGTTCCTGGATCTGTGAATAAGGGTCCCTGGTTTATCAAGCATTGACTTTGATGGTAGATTTCCTTTTAAAGCTAATCCACTGAACAGGAGTACAGTGGATTAGAAGTTATACTATTAATCAGGGTGATTGTATATTGGGTAGACAAAACAAAGGTGGTCTGAATATTATAATAAAATACAAGATACACATTAAATAAAAATTGGCTAAAAGTATGGTTTTGACTGACCATCTAACAAATATGGGATATAGTCGGCGGGAACATAATGTGATAAGGATATGTGGAGATAAGGATTGGGCAATTCAGCAATTTAGCTGCCTGGTCCTATTGTTCTTTAACTAACAGGCTCTATCCATTAATTACATATTGTAGACATCTCACTGGAGAAGTGCTCGAGGGGGTGTACATCTCACCTAGGTTGCTACGTAGTGTGAGATGGTAAGTCCAGGATTGATCTGTTGCTCAGCAGTATTATGCTGCTGAGTTGTTGTTTAATCTTGCCGGGCCTGGATTTACATGGAGTGGCAGGTAGGTTTGGTAGTGGGACTTGCCACTCCCTCCCCTCGATCCAGTTCGGGTTTTGGATCAGGTGAGCTCTGCTCCTAATCAGCCTGTGAAGGTAAAAGCTTTCCAAAGCTTGCAGGTCTGGGCTCTCAGCCAGGAAACAGCCTATGTGGGTTTGGAGGAGCCCTGCATCTTCCTGTCTATGCGGCCGCTGTGTTTACGAGTGTTAGATAGGTGAGACAACCTGTTAGTAAGCGCCCAGACGGGTAGGTCTTTTGTTTGAACTTTTAAAAGCACGGTGTTGCTGTATTTATGTTTGCTGGACTGTTTATGCTAAAAATAAACGCCAAGTTGATCTTTTATACATCTACGTCTGCTGTGAACTGTGTCCTAACACACCATCCCCCGGGAAGATCCCTACAATTGGTGCTGCGGAGCGGGCAAAAACGGTTGCTAGGGGCAACGGTGTGTATCAACTTGGCTACAGCTGCTTATGTCCTGGGTGAAGACTGCTACTTCACTCCAAAAACAGACAAGCGCCATGGAGGAGATGTGGAAGCAGTTTATGCAAGTGAATTTGCAACAGCAGCAGGCTCAGACAGCGGCTAACCTGCGCCATGAACAAGCAATGGCTCAACAACAAAAACTCATCGAGCTCCTGATAGCTAAGCAAGAGGCGTCTGCAGAGGCTAATCCACAGCCAGTGGTGACAGCCGCTCCAGAGACTTTTTATGTGAGACGGGCTGTGCAGCGAGCGCTGCAAAAGATGACTGCTGAGGACGATGTTGAGGCCTACCTAACTGTCTTTGAGCGTGTGGCTGAGCGAGAGAAGCTACCAGCTGCTGAGTGGGCAGAGGTCATTGCGCCCTATTTAACAGGTGAACCTCAAAAGGCCTACTATGACCTCAGTGAGCAGGAGGTCAAGGACTATACTCGGCTAAAAGCAGAGATACTTGCCCGACTAGGAGTTACCGCTGCTGTCCGTGCCCGGAGGGTACGCAACTGGAACTACAGTCTGGACAAATCTGCGAGGTCCCAGATGTATGACCTGATCCATTTGGCAAGAAAGTGGTTGGAGCCAGACACCTCTACTCCTGCACAGATCCTAGAGAGGGTCGTGATGGATCGCTACCTCCGAGCACTGCCTGCTGACCTGCAACGCTGGGTGGGACAAGGTGATCCTAAGAATGCAGACGAACTTGTCAACCTTGTGGAGAGGTTCCAAGCGACTGAGGACTACCTCCGTGATGTTCCTGCAGCTTCTTCACCTCCCCGGAGTGCCAGGTCTGTGCCGTCACCTGGTAAGAGACTTCCATCGATTGGGGGAGTGTGGAGGGGTGCTGATCGAGGGAAAAGGGCTCAAGAGGTATCTCAGGGGCAAAAGACTGGCGATGGTCCCGGGTGGCCAAGTGGCCCTAAAAAGGACTCCCTGCCAGGGAGACCAGGCCCTATCAAGTGCTGGAGATGCCATGAGGTGGAACACGTGTCTGCCCATTGCCCCCTTACCTCTGAGCCAATGGAGTGTGACGCTAGCCGGCGTCAGTCGCTATTTGCGGAACCATCTTGTGTTGCAGTTCCTGGACTAGAGACTGAACCGCAAGTCTGCAACATTACCATTAATGACTTCCCTGTTAAGGCGTTGCTGGACTCAGGAAGCCTTGTAACCTTGGTGCATGCCAGCCTGGTGGCTGGGGACTTTGGGTCAAAAAAACACATGAGTGTGGTTTGCATACATGGTGATACAAAAGTTTACCCTATAGTGCTGGCTAAAGTCGGGACTGAACTAGGCTCCGTACAGTATGAAGTGGGTGTGGTTAAAAACCTCATGCATAATGTAATATTGGGACGAGATTTTCCGTTGTTCTGGGCTTTATGGGGAAAAAGAAAAACCCCCGAAAGGAGTGAGAATACCCCTAAGGTTGTTGCATTACCCACTGTAAATGATAAAACTGTGCAGGATGAAAGTGATGCTTTTCCTTTACAGGTCCTGGCTGGAGAGGAGGAGGAAGCTCCTCCCACTGAGCAAAATATACCAGACTTAGAGGTGTCTAGGGTTAATTTTGGGACTGCACAGTTGCAGGACCCCACTCTTAAAAATGCGAGAGAGCAGGTTACTGTTTTGAATGGGGTACCTCAGGAACCAGATGCTGAGAATAAATTTCCACATTTTTCCGTGACTAATGATTTCTTCTATAGAGTCACTAAAATTAATGATGAAATTGTGGAACAGCTTCTGGTCCCTAAGCCGTACCGGCGTCAGGTGCTTGACATGGCACATAACCATGTTCTTGGGGGACACTTGGGGACTGAAAAAACGCGGGAGAGAGTCCTCCAGAGGTTTTATTGGCCTGCAATTTATGATGACATTAAAAAATACTGCGAGTCATGCCCCACATGTCAGCTTAGCGCCCCAGTGTCACATTTTCGTAGTCCTTTGGTGTCGCTCCCCATTATAGAGGTGCCTTTTGAGCGTATTGCCATGGATTTAGTGGGTCCCATTGTAAAATCGGCTAGAGGACACCAGTACATTTTGGTTGTCTTAGACTATGCGACCCGCTATCCTGAGGCTGTGCCCTTAAGAAACACTGCATCTAAAACAATTGCCCGGGAGCTGTTTTATATGTTCTCTAGGACTGGGATCCCCAAAGAAATCCTGACTGACCAAGGTACGCCCTTTATGTCTAAGGTGATGAAGGAGCTATGTAAGCTATTTAAAATCACACCTATACGCACCTCTGTATATCACCCCCAGACAGACGGATTGGTGGAGAGGTTTAATAAAACCCTCAAACATATGTTGAAGAAAGTGGTAGAAAAAGATGGTCGTGATTGGGATCACTTGTTACCTTACCTGATGTTTGCTGTGAGGGAAGTTCCCCAAGCGTCCACAGGGTTCTCTCCCTTTGAGTTGGTCTATGGTCGTCACCCTAGGGGTCTATTAGATATTGCAAAGGAGACATGGGAGAGTGAGTCCACCCCATACAAAAGTGTTATCGAGCATGTAGCACAAATGCAGGACCGTATAGCCACTGTAATGCCCCTAGTAAGGGAACACCTCCAGAGGGCGCAAGAGAGCCAAAGTAGAATTTACAACCGTTCTGCGAGAATCAGGACATTTAACCCAGGTGACAGGGTTCTCATACTAGTTCCCACTATAGAGAGTAAATTCCTAGCGAAGTGGCAAGGTCCCTATGAAATTGTTGAAAAGGTCAGTGAGGTAAACTATAAGGTGCACCAACCAGGTAGAAGGAAGCCTTTCCAAGTTTATCACATAAACTTGATCAAATCCTGGAAAGACAGGGAATCCTTGGTGGCAACAAATCCTGGTAATAATTTGTCACAACCAATCCCTTCGGTCAAGGTTGGTGATACCCTATCAGGGTCACAGAAACAGGAGGCTAAGGAGTTTTTGCAGAAAAACAAAGACAAGTTTTCTGACCTTCCAGGGCATACACACCTCATCCGTCATCACATTGAAACTGGGCCTAGAAGCAGAGTAAACCTCAAGCCCTATAGGATACCAGAAGCACGCAGAGAGGCAGTGTCTGCTGAGGTGAAACGTATGCTTGACCTAGGAGTGATTGAAGTTTCACAGAGTGAATGGTCCAGTCCGATTGTGCTAATCCCAAAGCCCAATGGAACTTGGAGGTTCTGTAACGATTTCAGAAGGTTGAATGAGATCTCCAAGTTCGATGCTTATCCTATGCCCAGGGTAGATGAGCTGATTGAAAAGATGGGTAATGCCAGGTACATAACCACCCTCGATCTCACAAAGGGCTACTGGCAGATTCCTCTTACTGATGAGGCTAAAGAGAAAACTGCATTCTCCACCCCTGAGGGGTTGTTCCAGTATGTAGTGATGCCATTCGGGTTACATGGAGCACCTGCGACTTTTCAGAGGTTGATGGACTTGATTCTGCGACCACATCGTGATTATTCAGCTGCCTACCTCGATGATGTGGTCATTTTTAGTCCCGATTGGGAAAGTCACCTCTGTAAGGTACAGGTTGTGTTGAATGCCATAAGTGATGCAGGGTTGACCATAAATGCCGAGAAGTGTGCACTAGCCCTAGAAGAGGCCAAGTACCTGGGTTACATTATTGGGAGGGGTTTGATTAAGCCACAGTTAAATAAAATTGAGGCAATACAGAATTGGCCTAGACCCCTGTCAAAGAAACAGGTCAGAGCTTTCCTGGGTATTACGGGCTATTACCGTAGGTTTGTGCCGAACTTTGCCTCAATTGCAGCCCCGCTAACTGACTTGACAAAGGGCGGAAAGTCAGCAATGGTGACGTGGACTCCAGAGGCCGAGAAGGCTTTCCAAAGCCTTAAGTCTTCTCTGTGCCAACAACCTGTGCTAGTTACCCCCGATTTCAGGCGAGAATTTCTGGTCCAGACAGATGCCTCTAACACAGGGTTAGGTGCAGTTCTCTCACAGGTGGTGAATGGTGAGGAGCATCCGGTGATGTACTTGAGTAGGAAGTTAACCCCGGCCGAGAAGAATTATGCTATTGTGGAGCGTGAATGTCTGGCAGTGAAGTGGGCCCTAGAATCCCTGAAGTATTACTTGCTAGGCAGGAAATTCAAGTTAGTGACAGACCATGCCCCCCTAACATGGATGAAACTAAACAAGGAGAAAAATGCAAGGGTGACTAGATGGTTTCTGTCCCTACAAAATTTCAATTTCACTGTGGAACACAGACCAGGGAAATTACAGGCGAATGCTGATGCACTGTCAAGGGTACATTGTCTGTGGGGACAAAATGCTCAGCCCTCCGGTCTGAAAAAGAGGGGGGGGATATGTAGACATCTCACTGGAGAAGTGCTCGAGGGGGTGTACATCTCACCTAGGTTGCTACGTAGTGTGAGATGGTAAGTCCAGGATTGATCTGTTGCTCAGCAGTATTATGCTGCTGAGTTGTTGTTTAATCTTGCCGGGCCTGGATTTACATGGAGTGGCAGGTAGGTTTGGTAGTAGGACTTGCCACTCCCTCCCCTCGATCCAGTTCGGGTTTTGGATCAGGTGAGCTCTGCTCCTAATCAGCCTGTGAAGGTAAAAGCTTTCCAAAGCTTGCAGGTCTGGGCTCTCAGCCAGGAAACAGCCTATGTGGGTTTGGAGGAGCCCTGCATCTTCCTGTCTATGCGGCCGCTGTGTTTACGAGTGTTAGATAGGTGAGACAACCTGTTAGTAAGCGCCCAGACGGGTAGGTCTTTTGTTTGAACTTTTAAAAGCACGGTGTTGCTGTATTTATGTTTGCTGGACTGTTTATGCTAAAAATAAACGCCAAGTTGATCTTTTATACATCTACGTCTGCTGTGAACTGTGTCCTAACACACCATCCCCCGGGAAGATCCCTACAATATACATATTTTCTGAGCTGATTGATTCAGGAGAATTAGGGCTCATGCAGAAGACTAGAAACACTTTTCAACAGCTAGCACACATTCACTTTTATAGGGTCATGCGTAATGCCGTGGATTCGAGGACCCCATGCATCAGTTGACTCCCTGGGCAGCAAAAGATAGGGCAAGTCCCATCCCTGCCATGTAAACATTTATGATTGTCATAGGAATGTGTCCTGTGTGCAGGAAGCCTTTGTGGCTGAATCAGGAGCATTGATAGAACCTTAAGATATCTGTGAAAAACCCTTTACTTCATAAGAAGTAAATGCTCCACCATTTAGATGCAGCACAATACCTTATCCAATACATCTAGTGAATCACTGGGGGTCTTTAATCTTAGGGGGTTTTTATCTCATTATTTCAGATTGCACATTTTTTGGTGCATTTTAACCCCTTAGCGCTCCGTGGTGGATATATGTGCCTCGGAGCGCAGTGATTTAGCGCTCAGTAGCGGATATTTCACGATCGGAGCCGAACCGGCATCGGGAAACACGGGGTGCCGGCTGTAACTAATAGCTGGCACCCCAGTGTATCACCCGCGATCAGAGTGGGCTCCGATTGCGGGTGTGTAACCGGTTAAATACCGCGGTCAGCTCGACCGCTGCATCTAACATGCATCTGGGCGATCTTTCCCCCACGATCTCCATCCCCGAACCGTTTTCGGCAGGCGCCGATTGTTGCTATGGCATCACTGTGACATCATCTACGATGTCATCTTACTGGCACAGTGCCAGCCTATGCAAGTGCATAGGCGGACACTGCTAATATCCTTAAATACATCAGTATTGCAGAGTATTATCATGAACAAGTAATCAGATGATTGCTTGTTCATGTCCCATGGTGGAAAAAGTGAAAAAGTTGAAAAAAATGTTATTCAATAAAAAATAAAGTAATAAATCAATAAAAATGCCCATAAGCCCCATAACATATAAAGAGAAATATAACCCAAAAAAAGTCTAAATCATAACAAAAACCCCACATATATAGTATCCCCATGTCCGTAACAACCCGTAGAATAAAAGTAAATCATTATTGAACCCGTACGATGAACGCCGTTAAAAAAAAACTGTTGAAAACCCACCAAGAATTATCATTTTTACCTATTCAATCTTACAAAAAAAAAGCAATAAAAAGTGATCAAAAAACATATGTACTCCAGAATTCTACTGGTGCAAAGTACAAGCAAAAAACAAGCCATCAACCAGCTCCGCAGACAAAAAAGTAAAAAAGTTATGCCACTTGGAAGACGGCAATGCAAAAAGGATAGATTTTTCCCCACATTACGGTTTTATTTGACAAATTTAGTAAAATGTAAGAAAATATATATCATATCAACCCATAGAATAAAGATAACATGATTATTAGGCTAAACGGTGAACACTAAAAAAAAAGTAAAAAATCCAGTACAGAATTGAGATGCTTTTCTACTCCTGCCCTCAAAAACATGTTCCCAAATTTTCAACAATAGGTGATACCAGCCCCAAAATGGCAACACTAGAAAAAGCATCTCATCACGCAAAAAAAATGCCGTCACATGGCCCAAATAACGAAAAAGCAAAAATTTTATAGCCTAGAAAAGGAGGCAACCCATAAAACAAGTAACGGCCACAGGTGGGGTCTCTGTACTTGGGAGAAATTGCTGAACAAATTGTATGGTGGGTTTTCTATTTTTATCTTTTGTAAATGTGTAAATTTAGGGCTAAATGAACATATAACCGGCACAATTTGACCATTCTAAATTTCACCTCCATTTTGATACTATGAAGATCTCAAGGGGTTAACGATCTTCCTAAAAGCTGTTTCTGATAGTTTGAGGGGTGCAGATTTGAAAATGGGTTGATTATATAGGGGGTTTTAATGCTAAATATGTAAAATTTCATTCAAAACTGTATTTATCCGCAAAAGAGTAAATCCTGAAAATACGGAAAATCGCTATTCGATTTGTAAGCCACGCGACATCAAAATATATTATCCAGACATTTCAAAAATTATGGTGGTAAATCTATCTACCTGATTTTTGGAAACTTAACAGCCAACATTTACCACTAAAAAGAAGTACAACATGTGGGGAAAAAAAACAATCTCAGAATCGCTTTGATAAGTGACAGTGTTCAAAAGTTATAACCATATAAAGCGACGCAAGTCAGAATCCAAAAAATGGGGCTGAGCCTTAAACTGTAAAATGGCTGCGTACTTAAGGGGTTAATATGTGGATGTATGAAGTAAACTCCAGTCCCTGCATAATGGAGGACTGACTATGGGGGACCCTGCCCTTTACATGGATAACGGACCAAGGTGGGGCCTGCCTGTTACATGGATTCTGGACCAAGGGGGGACCCTGCCAATTACGCTGATTAAGGATTAAATATAATCTGTTACAAGTCCTCCCTAATTAGCAGCCAGTGGGGCACTGTACCTTAATTACAAATGTTTTTCTGTGTCCTTGTGTTACATTCATGACATGTGACCAGTGACATTATTGCAGGTCCTTTAGCCTTCTAAGAATAGCAAACTGTACACCATGTATGTGGTTACATAAATTGCAACAGCCTCCATGGAGGATGGAGAGAAGTAGAAGTCCATAGAGGCTTCTGTGAGTTCATGTGTTCAGATATATGCATGGGGTACAGTTTGCTATTATTAAGAGGCTAAAGTACATGAGATGATGTCACTCTGGTCACATGACATGAACTGTGACCAGTAAGGAGGCATAAGGCATGGGGATGCAAACAATGTGTTCCAGCGCAAATCCATGCGTCAAGGTGTTGGTTAAAATACTTTTTCTTTATTCACGACATGTTAAAATCATGGACAGGTACAGGGATGTGTCCTGTGTGCAGGATTAAAATGCAGCACCAAACCATATCTAAACATCTAGTGAATCACTGGGGTCTTTAATTCCGATGTACCTGTCCATGATTTTAACATGTCGTGAATAAAGAAAACTGCCGTATGGCCCTTAGTAAATGTGGGTAGGGGTGCAAATTTTTGGTCTGTCTAGGACACAAAAATTGCTTGCGTAGTAGTATGTCCAATGTCAGAAAGGGGTTAAGGAGGCAATGGCACTGCATATGTCTTATTATGAAGGCATTGGCACTGCATATATACTTTATTATGAAGTCACTGGCACTGATGTCAAGGAGTGATGGGAGGCACAACACTGCACAAGAGAGAGATGATTATACCCTGGTTGTTTTTCTAATAACTCTGCGGCCAAGAGTAACGAAAATGTTAATCCCAAACAATGCCTTTACCATGTGGAATATACTTACTGAAGTAGATCCAGAGGTGGATCTGGCATTGTCATCCCTTAAAGAAAACCTACCATTTGATTTGATGCATTATGAAGCAAACATACCTTGAGAATGCTGTAGCTACACAGATATAGGATCATATCTTGGTTAATCCCTGAGCTGAGTGGTTTTGCTGATAAAATAGAGATAACATTATGATAATGAAGCTTTCTTGCTTCTGTGGCTCCTTCACTGCTTGTCTAGCACATGACTGCAGGAGAGAATGATGTCATCTGCTTCTGCCTGGAGGCAGAATAATCAATTGCTGCACCATCCACCAGCTGCTGTGTATGAGTGATCCAGCTCAGGTTGATTAATGTTTGACTAGTCGTGCTTGACTAACCTCAATTTTTAATTTCAAGCCTGTCCCAGCTTTCCCAAGGTTCTGAATGGTATAATTGTTTTATCATCAAAACCACTCAGCACAGGGATTAACCAACATATGATCCTGCATCAGTGTAGCTACAGCAATCTCAGGGTATGTTTGGTTCATAATGCATCAAATCAAATGATAGGTTTCCTTTAACTAGTTTTAGATCTCCTTAGATGGAGCCTGAGTGACTAAAATATTATTTTATTAAATTACTAATTACCTGCAGAGGCTAATGGGGGCATGCAATAGCCTTTCTATACTGCGAGGGCTAAGGGTATTCCATGCCCCAGTAGATAACTTCATGTGCACTGATCAGCATGGAAGTTCTATGAATGTGCAGTAGCCTCTGGTCCTTTTCTGCCTTCAGCGAAGCTCTGCCCTGGGTAAAACTAGTACGTCACCAGCTAAAGATGTTCAAGTACAGGGGCAACCACAGGCTGGTATTGTAGTGCTGGAAACCACCCCAGAATTTGGGCTACCCCACCACATTAATGGCAGTCTGCAGCTGTTTTTTTCTATATGGGTGGATAGAGAAAAATTGGGAGGATCCCACATCAATAAAAAATATATATAAGCAAAATAAATGTGAAAGCCCTAGTAATATCCGGGTGCATCTTTATTGTATCTGGATGCTATAATAAAATGAATTATTGCTTTTACTCAATTTTTATTCTCACAATAGTTGGTAGAAATCTGGGCCCATTCCTCCTTACAGAATTGATGTAAATGAGCCAAGTTTCTAGGCTGCTTTGCTTGTGCTTACAAGTCTCCCCTTCCCTCACCAGTTTTGTTTTTAACTTGAACCAAAAGCCATTCTTTGTATGGCGGGGAGAGAAGCTGATAGAGGGCAGGCTTGGACGTGAATGCCGGACCCATCAGATTTGCTATAGTCTCTGCCGAAAAACTGACGGAGACTATAGCAAAATACTCTGCCAGTTCAGATCTGGTCTAGATGACCGTACTGGCAAGGTTTGCTCCCGTATTTACTAAGAGGTCAGAGGAAATACCAATTTTAAGGCTGGTATTCAAAATGTCAATCTTAATGAATTCCCCCATTGCCCTTGTTATCCTTAGGCCACTTTGCAATCAGTTTTGCAGTATGCTTTTGGTGGTTGTCCGTTTGGAAGACCCATTTGTGCCAAAGCTTTAACTACAACATAATGCTGCCACCCTGTGTTCCACATTTGGAATGGTGTTCTCAGGATTGCAAGATTCTCTCTTTTTCCTCCAAACATAAAGATTGTCCTCATGACCAAAAAGTTCAATTTTAGTTTTGTCAGACCACAGGACCTTTTCTCCAAAAAGTAAGGTCTTTGTTCCTGTGTGTATTTTCAAACATAAATCTGGCTTTTTTATGTTTATCTTGGAGTGATGACTTCTTCATGGCAGAGTGGCATTTAAGCCTATACAATACTTGTTTCACTGTGGATAATGGAGCACTCTTACCAGCAGGGTTGGACTGGGGTGCCAAGGGCCCACCGGTGAAATTAATTCTTGGGGCCCACCAGCTGCTTCATGGATACGTGCGACCCACCCCCATGTATATTTTCATTGCGTTTCTGAACGTGCTGGAAATACAAGGTGTGAATACAACCTGTGGCCATCTTCACACATTGCATTTTTTGTTGCATATTCAACGCTTTGGAAAGAAGATCTGTTCTCTTCCATTTGAATGCATGTCTTTTTGCCATTCAGCACACAAACTTTAACTTTCTGCAACAACAAAAAACGTAATGTGTGAACGCAGCCTCAGGCTTTCTGCACACTACACTTTTACAGTTCTTGGGATGCAAACAATGGTCCCATGGAATGTTGTTTGAGGGTTTGCTTGTCGTCGGGATGTAAGTACATAATAATAGCCTGAACCGCAAACATGTTTATGACCTGCTCTGTCATTTGCAGCTCAGGCAGTCGTCTCATAAACAGGGCTGTGAAATTCAAGGTATGATTTGGAGCATACAGTGAAAGCCATACGTAGCCCACAAGAAAATGGCACAAGTACGTTTTTTTGTCAGTTTTACCGCATTTGGATTTTTTTCCCCCTTCCAGTACACGGTATAGAATATTAAATACCATCACTAGGAAGTACAATTGGTTATGCAGGAAACAAGCCTCATATAGCTCTGTACATGGATTTATAAAGACAGGGAGGTAAAAATGGAAAATCAAAGATGAAAATTATCTGGTCTTTAACCCTTTAAGGGTTAATATTCCATGCAGTGTACTAGGATGCTGGAGAAAAATTCCAAATGTGGTATAAATGACAAAAAAAGTTGCATTATTGTTATTACAGGCTCCATTTTACAACTTTCACACACCTCTTACTTTTTGAAATTTTGATGTACGGAGCTGGAGAAGCTGACGTTTTCAGTAATTTCAGTTTGTGAAGTGAAGAAGCTTTTCATCACTTTTTATTCAAATGTGCATTGAAATGGTGATGAATCTGCAATTTGGACACCATGACGGGTGGGGGGGGTAATACTGAGGCTGCGGTCACCCGTAACGCGGGGTATGCTGGTAATACTGAGGCTGCGTTGACACATAACGGGGGATATGCTGGTAATACTGAGGCTGCGGTCACACGTAACGAGGGGTATGCTGGTAATACTGAGGCTGCGGTCACACGTAACGCGGGGTATGCTGGTAATACTGAGGCTGCGGTCACATGTAACACGGGGTATGCTGGTAATACTGAGGCTGTGGTCACACATAACGCGGGGTATGCTGGTAATACTGAGGCTGCGGTCACACGTAACGCGGGGTATGCTGGTAATACTGAGGCTGCAGTCACACGTAACACGGGGTACGCTGGTAATACTGAGGCTGCGGTCACACGTAACGCGAGGTATGCTGGTAATACTGAGGCTGCGGTCACATGTAACGCTTCCTCCAGCACTTTCATTTGGACAATACAGGACACCGGGTGGGGGTTACCCATCGCATGCATTTGCATAGAAGCGCATCGACCCCCCCCCCCCCCCCGTGCACTTTGATTCCAATTCTAAACAGTCCGTGCATTACGTGTGACATCACTCCTTATTATACAGCAATACTTAATACATTCAATCAAAGTACTACAACTTTCAGCATCAAATTCAACAGCTGGGAATTGTAGTTCTTGAGTCCACTGTTATTCTATATATATGTACACATTTCAGGGATGTAATGAGGTGCACTGTGTGTGTAGATGTGATGGACTTTTATTTTGTACCTGTTTCTTGTGCTGGAAGCCATCATGGGGGGCGCAGCAGCTCCTCATCCATCCTGAGCTCCTGCGCACATAAGGGCAGCCTGTGCTGTGCCAGGGGGAGGACACTCCAGCATGACCAGGAGGAAGGGGGCCCAATGTGACAACTAGGGGGCCCACGTCCTCTGGTCTGTAATTAGTGACAGCTCATTGTCTGCTCCTCCAGTGAGGCAGCAGCAATAAATCAGGGGCCATGTTCTCCTGCAGTGACGCAGGGGCTGAAATGCTCAGTGCAGGGAGGAGGAAATATCTTACTCTTCTTCACTGCCCCAGCGCTGCTGTGGGAAGAGCAGAGAACCTGGAGGACGTTATAGTCCCCCCTGCAACCCGCCTCCTCCAGCCTCAGCTGAATGTTCCTGCTCACAGACACAGATAGGAGATGGTGACTTATGATAAGAGCCCTCCCGGTATCCCGGCAGGCCAGTCCGAGCCTGCTTTCCAGCTACAGTCAGCATCTACACATGTTCTGATATTGATATGCACATTTTGGACCAAACAATGCATCTCTGTGACACAGAAATCATCTCTGTTTTGAGTGGTATGATGGCTGGACATTCCCATTTTGTTTGTAATTTTGTAACCTGCGTATGATTGTTTGTACAGATTAAAGAGGTACGGGTATCTGAAAATAGGACCTAAGGATAAACCCGACTTGTTCACAATTCTCACTTGATCTCGCCTGATCCCATGATGTTACCCAAAGAAGCAGCGTGTTTCAGGTGCCTTAAATACATCCATGGGTTTGTCTCTACTCAGATGTTGCCAATAAATCATCATAATCAAAAGCTTTCAAAGACACAACATCATTATATAGGCTAACCCAAATTGTTTAGAGGCATATTAATCTTAGTGTATGTAAAGTGTGGACTTTGAAGAAAGTAATAAACATTCATTCTGTAAACAATTCTTTGTCTCTCATTATTCTGGCATTTGGCAAATTTATGACTTAAAATAGCAAAGGAAAGTTTATTCTAATTTCATGTGAGATGGTAAGAAAAGCATGCATGCTTCTTATGTAGTGAATGTAAACTTCTGGTTTCAACAAATATATGTATGTACTTAAAGAAAGTCCAGAGCAGCACATTAGATGAAAATGTGGGTGCAAGACTACTTTCTAAAGAAAATTTTAGAGCTCATTTAATTTCTATAGGGGTATTGGAAGTTATGTTAATAGAAACCCCCTTATAACAACACGTTCTAATAACTTTGCCTCTAAAACTATTCAAAACAGCAGGTAGGGAGCTTGTTTACCCTTTATGTATTTTACAGAACCTTAAACAAAATGAAGGCTTGATTTGGAATTCACTACTAAATATCATGAATATGTTCATTTAGCCATAAACTTTACCCACATAAACTGAATAAAAGTAGAAAAGCATCTACGAATATATTGTGCAGTTTCTGCCAAGTAAGAGGATACCCCATATGTGGATGTAACCTGCTGTGTAGGCACACGGAAGGGAAGGAGCCGTTGAGCTTTTGTAGGGCAAAATAGTTTTCACTTGCCATGACATGTTTGTAGAGCCCATGGGGCCACGTGGTATTTTGGTTGTGTTTAGTTAACGTGTTGGAAACACAATGTTACCAAAATATGTTATCGCGAGTGGAGCCTCTGTATTGCAAATAAAGGTTCCACAAACCTTTATACCCGAGAATGTGTAAACTTTTATCATGTGGTATTTTAACCCCTTGCCACTGCTTTTTCCATTTTACTTTCTGTTTATCACTTCCCACTTTCAAAAATCTATAACTTTTTTTATTTTTCTGTGTGCAGAGCTGTATGAGGGCTTTGTTACAAATTGTACTTCCAAGTGATGCTATTTTGTTTATTCCATTCCATGTACTGGGAAGTGAAAATACAATTCAAATTGCAGTAAACTTGACAAGAACCATTTTCTTGAGGGCTCTGTTTTTATATCTTTCACTGTACATTCCAAATGGCATCTCTAATATATTCTTTGCAGGGATACCACATTATTATGAACATTTTGTAACAAAAAAAATTATTTATTATTCTATACTTGGGTGTATTGACTTGTCTAAGGTGTCATTTTTTCCGGGACAAGCTAACGTTTCCATTGCTACCATTATGGGGACTGTACGACCTTTAGATCACAGTTTATGAAAAATGTTATGTTACAAAATGGCAAAAAAGTGCATTTTTCCGTTATAGGGTTTACTGCTGGAAATAACCGTTTTTATGTTTTTATAATTTGGGAATTTTGGGACGAAGTGATACCTGTGCAGTGCTATATAAATAAAGAATTATTATTATAATTTCCTACAAAACAGTCTATATTTGACGCACCAATCTTCCTTAGGGCTGAAGCACTAGATACCCTGAATCTTTTGTGATTCTATTTTTACATTTTTTTTTTTAGTAAAGTACAAAAAATATATCCTCTGTAATCCGTATTCACTAAAAAATTCTTCACCTTTATTTTCAAATCTTTATAAAACAAGGAATTAATACATCGCCACATTTCTGTAACTTTAAATGTCCATGGTAACATAGTATAGGGTCCTGCAGTCCATGATGTTACACAGAGAGAACAGGTGTGAACAGCGACATTTCGGAGGTGTTCACACCGGCAGAGGTACATATTCATACCAAACTATACATTCCTTAATCTCAAAAATTGTAAAGATTAATCAGAAAAACTGAACCTCGCACAACTGAACATACTATCTATTACACATACACTATATTATATTACAAAAAAACCCTTAAAATTACATTCAAACCATGGGGAGAAAGGGTGTGCCTTTCAATGATCCAATATACCTCCCTCTAGAGGAGTTTAAGTGCTCAGTGTTAAACCTATTAGTGCCTTCTATTTGTTCCAAAATGAGTCACTGAAGACTGTAAATTCTATGTGATTTTTCCTTAAAATGTCTCACTATCCCAGTTTGATATCTTGTATTAACTTTTTTCTTAGGAACATTTTCACTTTCACATTGTACTTCGGTACAAATCCAAAGTTTATGGTGATCCGTGGAATCAAATTTTTTTTTCCTCTTTATTAGCAAATGGCCGTGAGCGCAACTTGTTACATGGGGCAGAGAACTCTGGGAAGAAGAAAGGAACTCCCTCAATCACCGATCGGCAGGCTTATGTGATGTCACAGCCCTATAAAAACAGACAGCCATTTGCAATCCTGTCATTTCACACTGCATGTGCTGTTTCTAGCGTCTAGTTGATTTTTGCTCAAAGTCCAGGGTGTCCGTTTTGGGGGATCTATATACTCCAAATTTCAATAGTTTTTTATTGCTAAAGTTGTCATTGAGCCACTCTCTGACCTCATGCTGCTGCTGCCACCTCCGTCATTGTGCAACACTGTGGCCTACCATGTTGCTACCAGCTGCAGAATTTGTCATTGTGCCACTCCCTGACCCCATGCTGCTGCTGCCACCTCCAGAATTTGTCATTGTGCCACTCTCTGACCTGCTGATGCTGCTACTTCTGCCGCCCACCTACACACACTGTCATTGTGCCACTCTCTGACCTCAAGATGCTGCTCCCGCCACCTCCACACTCTGTCATTCTGACACTCTGTGGCCTACCATGTTGCTGCCACCTCTATAATTTGTCATTGTGCCATTCTGAGGCCTACTCATGCTGCTGCCAACTGACCGCTGTCTCCCTGGAACACTCTGTGATTTCCATAATGCTGTTTTCACCCTCCACCACTCTATGGCATTGCCACTATGTTTGGTTTTCCCCTTCATTTTATTGAACAGAAGGAATGAATAGCTTCAGGATTAATAGCCAAAATCAGAAGTGGATACAGAACACAGAGGACATGCAAATATCCCATTTACTGGTCATCTCTGTTCTGGATCAAATTCTGTTTGTTTTTGGCTTTAGCAATACTGATGGATTATTGACCGATTGAAAGCGAGCACTAATGGATAAAATGAAAGGCAAAATGATCAGTGACTTCAATGCAGAATTACTGTCGACACATCTGCACTCTTTTGGGGGGATTCTACGTGTATCCGCGTTTAACAGAACAGGTTCTGTTGTAATCTGTGGAATCATCTGATGTCAGTGTAAAAAGAGTGCACTCTTTGATGTTATAGTGGGATCTTGGCCCTCCTTTCAAGCTGGCACAGACGTTACCCTGACAGGCTGCGTTCCCGCTTCACTTATTTGGTCAATTTGGCCCCTGTAAGTGCCCATGGAATTGAAGAGTGAAGCGATTCTAAGAGGAGCAGCTGTCATGTGCCAGTCATACTAAAACACAGCATTGTTTGAAGACCTAACCATGCTCCCTATGCATATTTGAGCATATTTGAGTCCTTTGAAAGAACAGCTAAACCAGTTTTACAAGCTAAAGGTCGTGTATGAGTGGAAGACTTAATGGGAACTGCAATGTTACTGAACCGATGAAGCCTCGGCTCAGGTATAATAATAATCTTTATTTATATAGCGCCATCATATTCCGTAGCACTTTACAAATGATAGGGGACATGTACAAATAAAACGTGACAGAGTACAAACATTCATATGGAATAAAAGAATAAAAAAACAATCTATGAGGAAGAATGGGGCGACACAAGAGGTAAAAAGCCATTCAACCGTTCTTCGTAAGATAACAGAACCAAATATAATATAATAAATAGAGGAGCTGCTGTTTGAACCAATCTGTCATGGGTGCTCCTGCGACCCATGTCTTGGTTCCCAGATGCACCAGTAGGCTTCTGGAACCCTACGGCAGCCTCACTCACCTTCCCTCGCTCCAGCGGCAGCTCCCTTGTTACAATAATGTAGTGAATATGCCTGGTCACCCCTTTATGTTTGTGTAGTGCGCTAGTCACCCCTTTATATTTGTGTAATATGCTGGTAACCTTCTTATATCTGTATAATGCTCTTGTCACCCCTTTATATTTGTGTACTGCTCTGGTCACCTCCCTGTATTTGTGTAATGTGCTGGTCTCCTCCTTATATTTGTCTTATATGCTAGTGAACTATTTATATTGGTGTAATAAGCTGGTCACCTCTTTATATTTGGTCATGCGCTGGTCACCTCTTTATATTTGGTCATGCACTGGTCACCTCTTTATGATTTATACATAGAAGAGGCAGACCAAAAGCTCTCATAGAGTAGTAGTTTGCAAAAAAGGTAGGTAGTGGTAAGATAATAAGAATGAGGCTCACCAGATATAGTTGTGCTAGTACCAGGAAAGCGTGGGGGGAAGAGGAGGGCTACCGTATGGTTCTGCCAATCGAATGGATCTTTAGAACACAGTAACCACACTGGTCTAGATCAGGTATAGTCGGTAAAGGAGTTGTTGTCGGTGCGGAGAACACTGGTAGTAAATGGAAGTGGTTGCAGTCTTCAGTCTTCCTGTGAAAAATATTTTTATTGTTGGTATCTCAATAACATACGGCATATCGGAATTTCAAAGGATTCCTTTTTCAAGTGGGATGAGGCTGCCAATGTGGGGTTTTTTATATAATATGGGAAGATAATTTCCCATAAATGTAGTAATTTGGTCGCTTAGAAAATGAGAACATCTGTCCTAGGATATTAGCATAAAGAGTCACTGGCACCACCTCTCCACCATAATAAGACCAGTCGGCAATAGGGGACAGGTCACACGAACATACAACAGTGGACAATCCAATCAACAGAAATCCATGACTCAATAAAAAATAATCCAGGGCGGCACTCACCTTATTTGTTTGTTTCTTTATTCGAAATTCCAATGTGGCAGACAGTATGCAAGCCACGGCAGCTGATGGTGACATCTTTGGGAGTAGCAGCTTGCGTGTGCATGGAAATAACCGGACCAAGTGCTCCACTACCCTAAATCTGTGCATTAAAATTAGATGAATACATTTACAAGAGTACCCTCTTCATTGACAACATAAAGATACATTTCATATTAGGTAGAGCACAAAACAATTTTTTAAGCATTTTTTAAAAAACATTTAAAATATTTTTGGGCACTTAGCAGATACAAGTAGATCCTACTGAGTGGGTATATATCATTATTCAGACATTAATCATTGAAAAAGGCAGGCTAATTTTTCTATTTTATTGGAGAAATTATAAAAATACATTAACCCCTTAGTGACCGCCCCTATGGATTTCTCCGTCAGTCACTAAGGAGCCTTAGGCTAGGCCGATGGGTTTCTCTGTTCCGGCTGTTAATCCCTTCGATCCTGCGGTCAATGCTGTGACCACGGGATCGATGTGTGTGCAGTCTTCTTAGCCGCGTAGTCGGGGACCTAATGAAGGTCACTTGTTTGCCGTTTTTAAACAAATAAAAACATAATAAAAAGTGATCTAAATTTTGCACACTCCCCAAAATGGTAGCAATGAAAATGTCAGCTCTTCCCAGAAAAAATTACACCTTAACCAACTATGTACTCCTTAGTATGAAAAAGTTATTAGAGCCAGAATGTGGTAAAGGTAATCATTTTTTTTGGTACATAAGTTTTAATTTTTGGTGAAATCTATTAACACCTAATAAAACCTTTATAAATCCCTGTGATCGTACCAAACCAAAGAATATATCAGAGATGCTATTTGGAGTGTACAGTGAAAAATGTAAAAACATGGCGCAAATGTGGTTTCTTGTCTATTTTACTGCATTTTGAATTGTATTTCAACTTCACAGTACACGGCATGGAATATAAAATACTGACACTAGGAAGTACAATTTGTTATGCAGAAAATAAGCCCTCAAACAGCTCTGTACACAGAAAAATAAAAAAAGTTAAAGTAGGGAGCAATAAACAGAAAGTAAAATGGAAAAAGCCTATCAGTGGCAAGGGGTTAAAATTCCCCCTATACCACATGATAAAAAGTTTACAAATTCTCTGGGATAAGTATTTGTGGTACTTGAGGGCATGTTCACACATGGTTACATTTGGAAGCGCAATCCAAAGGCTCCACTTGTGATCACATATTTTAGTAACGTGTTTCCAACACGTTAACTAAACACAAAGTAAATGCAATCTTACCTCAACGTGCAATCCAAAAGCAACCAAAATACCACGTATGAACGTGGCCCCAGGGGCTCTACAAACACGTTATAAACACGTTATGGCACCTGAAAACTATTCTGCCCTACTCAATGCTCAATGGCTCCTTCCCTTCCCTGCCCAGCCATGTGCCCTAGCAGTGGGCTACATCAACATATGGGGTATCCTCTTACTCGGAAAAAACTTCCCAATATATTCCTATCACTGAAGGAATTTGCTGTTTGTTATATAACAAAATAACTCCTTAAAGGTATCAACTTCACTGTAGGTGGAGGTATTTTTTGAAAAATGGACTTAAAATATAACTTTTATTAATATTCATAAAAATTAAAAGGCTGAACTCCAAGAAACAGACAAACAAACATGAATGGTTAGTCTCAGTATTCTGAAATATAGTGGGTGCAGTCGTGTATTGCTGCGCACAATCCTGCGATTCAATCCCACTCTAGTTGTTGCCTAATGTTTCCTCAGCAACATACATATACTGAGAAAAATAAAAACTTTGTCTCTGTGGTAGTGTCTGTTATTTCACACTGTTTCACAGTACTTGGCAGTGTGCTTTATTAGTGACAGTCAGTTTACTTCAATAGCGTTCAGGATGGACAAGATACACAGCAGCTTATATATTGTAAAGCCGCTGTGTTAATGTAGTTGAATAGCCGGTTGTTTTGATTAGGGTCTGTTGTCTCAAAACAAATATGGCAACTCTTGTTACCAGTCTTAGACTACACTTAGATAGCTGTGGATGTGTCTGCTTAGTACTGTTTCGGTGTTCTCCGGCTGTGGCAGAGTACATCCATCACATTCGTGCTACCCTGGTGTCAGTCAGTTGTTACTAAGTACTAGCGTTCTGAGTTGAGGGATTAAACAGCAGCTTATACACTGTAAAGCTGCTGTGTTAGTGCAACTAAGTAGCCAATTGTTTTGATTTAGGTTTTCTGTCTCAAAACATATACAGCTGCTTTTGTTATTGATCTTGGAAGGTTTGTGCTGGGCGCACGTCGGCATTCTTATGGCCGCGGTGCGCGCTGTTGCAGCTCTTCTTACATTACAGAATTATCTGGATAATTTGTTGAGGCCTTTCATACTGTCCCTCCCGTCCTATGTTAGAGATACCATGGAGGTCCTTAAAAACTGGATGGACTCCAGGTGGATGCCATTCACTTCCTGGCAAGTTTAGACATGGAAGCTCTATATTCGTCAATCCCACATTGAGAAGGGGATTGAGGCATTACGCTCTTTCTTAAAGGCTAGGGGGGTGCAATACTACCAGCACAATGAATTTCTTTTAGACCTTCTCACATATGTCCTCAGCCATAATTATTTCCTCTCCGGGGACACGTTCTTCCATCAATGCCGAGGTACAGCTATGGGGACACCCTGCGCCCCAACATACGCAAATCTGTACCTCGGATGGTGGGAGGACAGGGTGATCTTCGGAGAGGAGATGACGAACTGGGCACAACATTTCCCACTTTGGCTGAGGTACATAGATGATGTGTTGCTGATCTGGACATCCACCCCAGAAGAATTTGAAACCTTCGTAGCCCAACTGAACTGTAACAATCTGGGTTTACAGTTTACATCCGAAATCCAGAGCCAAAAGATTGCATTTCTGGACTTAGAGATTAGTAAAACATCAGCAGGACAAATAGCCACAACGGTATACAGAAAGACCACTGCCACCAGCAATTTACTACGCTGAGATAGCTGTCATCCCTACTCCCTGAAGAGGGGTATCCCAAAGGGACAATTCCTCTGGATGAGGAGGAACTGCAGTGGCTTTCGTGAATTCAAAAAGAAGTCCCAAGACCTGAGCGATCATTTTAAAAGACGAGGGTTTCCATCTAGGATCCTAAATGAATCATACCAACAAGCCTGCATGGTGGAGAGAGTGTCTTTACTTACACCTAAAGAAAGAGACAGTAGTTCTGAACAGGCCACACGAATCATCGACACTTATGATGGAAACAACAAGGAGATCAGGAATATCATCAGCAAGCACTGGGACATCCTCCTGCATGATAAAGAAGTAGCCCAAATGATCCCCTCAGAACCAGCAATAAGCTACAGAAGGGGCAGAAACCTCAGAGACCTATTGGTCTATAGCAGTGATGGCCAACCTATGACACGCGTGTCAGCACTGACACACGTAGCCATTTTCAGTGACACACGGCTGCTGGAGAAAAATTGCTGTAGTGCAGTTTCCTGGGGCCGGTCAGGCCGTCGGTCGGTGATGTGGTCTGCAGCGAGCGGCTGCATCTCAGTCAGAGAGATCGCAGCTTCTGCTCCTGTCCTCCAGTTCTGCTCTGCGGAGGCCGCGCAATGACTTCAGAGTGGAGCAGTCCCAGCTTGCAAAGACGAAACCTATGCTGTGCCTCCGTGGGAACATCTACACAGGAGCTGAAGCGGCCTGAAGAGGAGTAACGGAGGTCTGTGGTGTCATTGGAGCCTGTGCCAGTTAGGTAAGTTAATTTATTGAGTTGAGCTCTTCTGGGCTGGGCTGTGACGTACACTGCTTTGGGGGGCACTTCTCAGGACACAAATGTCCTTAAAACTAGCTGTTGCTGGACTGCCACAGGTTCGCCATCACTGGAATAATTCCCCCTCACCCTCACTTATCTTAGTTCATGGCACCCCACACAAGTTAAATAACAGCAAGACCAACAAAAGAAACCAACTGACCAATTAACAAAGAAGTCACTAAGCAGGTAAGTTAAATAACTATACATATTTGTTATTTAAACTCTAAATATCACAAAATAAGGTTTTTTTTTTTCTAAAGGTGACACACCACCCGAGTTATGGATGGTTTTTTGGTGAATTTTGACACACCAAGTTCAAAAGGTTGCCCATCACTGGTCTATAGCTATCTACCGCCAACAAAATCTAGCGAGACATGGCTACATTGAAGACCTAAGGGAACCTTTCGCTGCGGGCACTGTTCCGAATGTAAATGGGTAGCACCCTGTAAATATGTGACAAGTGCATCTATATCAGAATGTTTCGAGATACGAGACTTCATTTACTGCTCCACTATGGGAGTAGTGTACATAGCAAAATGCACATGTCCTGCAGATTAAGTTGGCAAAACTTTCAGACATTTTAGAAAAAGGATCCAGATACATATGCTCAGCATCAGGGACAATAAGGATACCCCGATAGCTAGACATATGTGGAGATACCATCAGGGCAATCAAGAGGCAATTTCGCTCAGAGGCATCGAGGAGGTGAGACCGTCGATAAGAGGAGGAGACTGGGATAGAATGATCCTTAGAAAGGAATCCCAATGGACTTTCAGAGTGAATTCGATCAAACCGTATGGAATAAATGACTTTATTTCCTATGCAAGTTTTATAGAATAAATCAAAGCTGGGAACACACTTTTCAGACATAAGGAGCCTTGACCTCCCGAGAACTAGTTCACACCTCTGAATCATCTCCTCAACTGTATAAAAACCGGGTATGAGTACCCACCTCTCATCTTTCATTTGTCCTGTATACTCCCTATACACTGTGCCAACCGAACACACCAAAGGCTACAAAGGTCTATCACCAAATTTTTACTCTATACAGTCAGGAAGACTGTGATAAGGGCACTGGATGCAGTGCCGTTCCTATACCTTAATTGAAAGCCACTACAGATCCATTTGATATTCTGAAAGCTATACAATCCGCTGGCCTATCCTTGCGGTAAAAGTAAGCAACCATTCACACTCCACGGATAATACGATCATAAGAGGCCATCGTGGCATCAATGACGTGGCACATTACCTGCAGTGTCCGGAACACTGGCATGACACAGGTAAACATGGCATAAGTAGCAACTACTTACATCCTGTGACCAACACGACCCAAAGATACCATCAGGGTATCAAAGACAGGGTACATAGCCAGGAATGTCCGGGAACGAACAAAGGCACAATATAATAAACACGTCACATAAGATCGCTACCACGGTAACTATTTGTTTACTCCATTCACTCCCTTCCGCCAGTGCTACTCACTGAGATGTATTACGAGCGGTCCGGGGGTTGGACCGGGCTGCCACTAACACCTCCCAACAGCATTGATTGGCTGACAGGCCTGACATGAGGGACACACCTCCCTCTCAAGAGGAGCCAGCCGATTGGTCTAGCAGGAAGGCTCGTCAGAGGTGACGCGCCATGGATCTGTAATATAAGAAGAGCTGCAACAACGCGTGCCACGGCCATAACAATGCCGACGTGCGCCCAGCACAAACCTTCATGATATATACCCTAAATGAAATTGCCGATAGAAGTGACCCCTGATGAGTCTAGGCAGATGAAACGAGTCGGGTCCTAGAGTTATAGTTTAGTTAGTTTAGACAGTCAATCCTAAACATACAGTCTAGCCACGAGTGAGTGGATTCCAGGATATTGGAATAATTTAGCCATAGCTGGTGGATGTGCTCTGCGACAGCCGCAGTACACGGGAACAAGGCACGCATACAGCTATTCAACTAAAGTCCAAGATCAATAACAAAAGCAGCCGTATATGTTTTGATACAACAAACCTAAATCAAAACAATTGGCTACTTCGTTGCACTAACACAGCAGCTTTACAGTACAGGCGGTCCCCTACTTAAGAACACTCAACTTACATACGACCCCTAGTTACAAACGGACCTCTGGATATTGGTAATTTATTGTACTTTAGTCCCAGGCTACAATAAACAGCTGTAATAGTTATCAAATGTATCTATAATGAAGCGTTAGTGTTAATATTGATTCTTATGACAACCCAACACTTTTAAAATCCAATTGTCACAGAGACCAAAAAAGTTCTGGCTGGGATTACAATGATAAAATATACAGTTCCGACTTACATACAAATTCAACTTAAGAACAAACCTACAGACCCTATCTTGTATGTAACCCGGGGACTGCCTGTATATAAGCAGCTGTGTAATCTCTCAACTCAGAACGCTAGTACTTAGGAACAACTGACTGACACCAGGGTAGCACGAATGTTATGGATATACTCTGCCACAGCCGGAGAAGACGGAAACAGTACTAAGCAGACACATCCACAGCTATCTAAATGTAGTCTAAGACTGGTAACAAGAGTTGCCATATTTGTTTTGAGACAACAAACACTAATCAAAATAACCGGCTATTCAACTACATTAACACAGCGGCTTTACAATATATAAGCTGCTGTGTATCTCGTCCAATATATTCCTAGATTTTTTACTTTTATTAAGTTTATGTGGGTAAATTTTGTGGCTAAATGAATGTATTAATGATAAATATTAGTGAATTCCAAATCAAATCTTCATTTTATTTGAATTTCTGTAAAATACATGAAGGGTTAACAAACTTCCTACCTGCTGTTTTGAATAGTTTGAGGGGTGAAGTTAAAAGAACTGGTTGATATGTGGGTGGTTTCTTCTAAAACCCCTATAGAAATGAAATGGTCCCTAAAATAATAGATTTTAAAATTTTCTTAAAAATTTGAGAGAATTATTTTCAAATTGTGATCTTTCTAGTGTCATAATAAAACAAAAGGTCACTTCTAAAATGACACCAACACAAAGCTGAGATATGGTGAATGTTTGTTAGTAACTTATTTGTGTAGTATACTACCAGTTTGAAAAACAGAAATTTTTAAATTCGAAAATAGCAATTTTTTTCAAAATGTTTACTAAATTCACATTTTTCATAAATAAAATTTTAAATATTTCAACCAAAATTTCCCACTAACTTTGAAGTACAAAATAATAATAATAACTTTATTATCCCAGAGGGAACTTAAAGTGTCACATCTGCAATACACAATCCAGACAAAAATATTGACATAGATAAATATTGAGATAAAACACACATAAAACCACATACACAATAAAAACATAGATAACACATAAATATAAATAAATAAATCCCCCCCATTAGATTTCTAAAATACTTCCTCACAGTATTTGACAGCTCGAGAGCTGCTGGTATAAATGTTTTCTTAAACTTCTCCAACCTGCACCGCATAAGAATAAAACGGGAACTAAAACCACTCATCTGTGACTGAACTACCCCTTACATGGGGTGGTCGATATTATCTCTGATTTCATCTATTTTCCTCAATATTCCACACTGTAGCAATTCCTCCCATTTCTCAAAGGACGTACCCACTATTAAGGAAGCCTTCTTAATTATCTTTGGCAATCTCTACTAGAGATACAATTACCCCAAGCTGCTAATGCAAAAGCAAATGCACTCATCAAAACTGTATGATAAAAACCTACCATCATGTTCCTTGACACATCAAATTACCTTAATCTACTGTTAGAGTGTCTGCATACATTTTCGATGTGCTCATGCCAGCTTAACTTATTGTCTACGACAACGCCCAGGTATTTGTAACTTCCAACCTGCTCCCTCTCTGTCCCTGCTGTATTCAATGGTTGGGACGTATCACCCCGTCTCCGCGAAAAATTTATAACCAATTCTTTAGTCTTATTAACATTCATCACAAGACCATTTGCGTTACACCTCTCAGTAAATGTGTACACTATCTGTCTATATTCACTATCATCCCCCTCCTTAATACAGCCCACCAGTACAGAGTAATCCGAATATTTCTGTAGAAAGCAACGTGGACCATTTTTCCTAAAATCTGAGGTGTACAGGATAAACTCCCACTAAGCCTTAGCGCACTGCACATTGAAAAGTAGTAGACATTAGCCCCCGGGCGCACCAACCCTGAGATTTGCCCAGCTAGGTAAGTGAAAGTCCCCACTAAGCCTTAGCGCACTGCACATTAAAAAGTAGTAGACAATAGCCCCCGGGGGGGCTATACATATACATCCTGTTTTAACTTGCATTGTCCACATTTGGGTTTCTTCCATGATGGCACCAGTATTGTCGTTCTGTAGACAATCGGAGCCCCAGTTCTTAGAGTTCTCTAAGGCCTCTTCACAGACGAGACTAAGTACCATAATAAATACAGCGGACACAGCAACACTATCAAGGGTCCTTAGCAGCTTCACCGGATCACCCAGGTGTAGTAACATTCCAAAGTCTTCACTGCAGTCCAACACCATAGATGGCCTGTAGACTCAGGAACTGCAGGGTCTTAGAGGCAATGAGATCCCGGTGCCTCCACAGGGTTCCAACACCGGAAGTCATCAGAAGACCCAGGAGGGCCAGTACTTCCAGAAGAGAGTCCACAGGCTGGGGCTTGGCAAGACTGGCAAGCAGCCAATCAGCCACATTGGGGGAACAGAACACAAAAAAATTAAGCCTTGAAAAGCCTTGAAAAATAAGCCTTGGTCATCAAGGCTCAAATGAGCTTGGTCACTAAGAGGTTAAGAGCGTTACAGTCATTCACACCCAATCTCCCAATGGCATCAAACCTGATGATGTGTTTTGCCTCCTCTTGCAGTAAGGTATGTGAACAGTTTCCCCCTAAGGGGTCAACTTCTAACCTCTCCAATCCTGCAAAGCGCATCACCTCTGGGTTTCCTCCATGGTGTGTCGTAATTTGTTATATTAGTCTTGGGCAACCACTACCCCACAAAATGGATTTGTGATGTTACCTGAATCTTGTGAATAAAGTACGAATTGTTTTCCCAATATAAAATCTACCACAGGGACACCATATAGCGTATACAACAAAAGAGGTTCTACATGTGATCAAATATTTTACCTTCCAATTTACACCACCCAGGGTTACATTCTTTGCTTGGCTAATACATTTTTCAGAAGGTGCAATTAGTGCATCTAATATTTGGGTACACCCTTTCCCAACCAGGTTTGGTGTGATCTGGTGTGAAACATTTTTTGTGCTGAAAAACTCTGTTTATACACAAGTAAATACAGTACATACATTGCTTCAGTTGGATGTTGTGATAATATTGCACCAACTGTACAGTTTTTTTTTGTGTGTAGTTCATTGTGTCCTGCCATATTATTAATGACTGAGTTATGAGGCTCCATTTGCCAGAGCAAATGCTTATTACGTTTACAACCAGCCTGGAAGAGAAGTGTGAGTTTGGAGCCTGACATCCCAGGGTGTTCCTTGATGACGAAAGATTAGGAGGAAGCTTTTGTACCCCAAGTGCAAAAATCCACACCTCATCTAGCTCATCTCTGGGGAATTAGAGATCAAAGGAATAGTGGACCTATGTATTGCTTTACCGCTGAAAAACTGTGAGAGACAAAGAGATATCATAGGTGTCCATAACTGAGGCATAATTTATAATTATGGGTCCCGAGTTACAGGAGATAATTATAGGATGTAGAGACCCTCATGACCCCAGTATCAAAAGCCTAGCTGCAGTGGAACCCAGGCAATTGCAGAACACCTCCATGTAGTAGGGAAACATCAGCTCACCCGCTTAGATTTCTAAATCTGTTCTCGGATCTCTACTTGAGGGATTAACCCCTAGGCGCACCAGGACGTTATAGTACGTCCCCGGGGCTAGATGCTTAGCGCACGGGGACGTTCTATAACGTCCTGCTTCTGGCACCGGCTCACGAACGGAGCCGGTACCAGAAGCAGCGGCTGTCAGCTGTCTAGTACAGCTGACAGCCTGCGCTAACACCCGCGATCGGAGCCGGCTCCGATCGCGGGTGTTAACCCCTTACACGCCGCGGTCAAACATGACTGCGGCGTGTAAGTGTGTTTGAGCTGTGGATCGGATCCCCCGTGCCGCTTACCGGGGGATCCGATCCACTTCTGGGCAGCTCCGAGGACTGGCATGTGCCCCGGAGCTGCCCGGTCTCCATGGCAGCCAGACCCCTTCCGGGTCTGGCTGTAAACTGTCTGAGCATGCGCAAGCTTGCTCAGACAGTTTACACTGCTCTACAATAAAATAGTATTGTAGAGCAGTGTATTGAACTTAAACCAGTGATCAGAGCATCACTGGTTTAAGTTCAAGTATGTATAATTAAAAAAAAGTCAAAAACACTAAAGTTAACACATTAGAATAAATAAAAAATAAATACATAAAAATATAAGCCCCTAAAAAAAACTTAATAAAGTATAAAAAACATAAAAACACAAAAAAACCCAGCATATTTGGTATTGCCGCGTCCGTAACAATCTGCATAATAAAACAGAATTGTTACTGGACCCGCACGGTAAACGCCGGAGGAAAAAAACGCAAAAAACATTCCAAAAAAAGATAATTTTTAATTAATACCCTATAAAAAATGCTCTAAAAAGTGATTTAAAAAATGTTATGCACTCCAAAATAAGCCCACTAAAAAGAACAACTGTTCTCGCAAAAAATAAGCCCCTAACAAGATTTATCTGCCAAAAAATAAAAAAGTTATGCATATAAAAAGATGGTGATGCTAAAATGAATAAGATTTTCTCCAAATTAGTTTTTATTCAGTACAATTGAATAAAATACACAAAACCCCCACATATTTGGTATCCCTGCGTCCGTAACAATCTGCATAATAAAACAGAATCATTATTAGATCCGCAAAGTTAACCCCGTAAAAAACAAAACAAAAAAAAGCTCCAGAAAAAAGATCATTTTCAATTAATACCCTATAAAAATGCTCTAAAAAGGGATTTAAAAAATGTTATGCACTCTAAAATAAGACCACTAAAAAGAACAATCCTTCTCGCAAAAAATAAGCCCTTAAACAGATTTGTGAGGCGAAAAATAAAAAAGTTATGCATATGAAAGACGGTGATGCTAAAAGTAACAACATTTTTGCCAAATTACTTTTTATGCACTAAAATTGGGAAAAAAATAAAAAATCTATATAAATGAGGTCTTTTTGTAATCGTGGCGACCCATAGAATAAAAATAATATACTATTTTTATGGTATGGTAAACAGCCAAAAAAAAAACCCCATAAAAATCTTCCTGAAAAGTGATGATTTTCATTTCCTCCACCAACAAAGAGTTAATAAAATCTCACCAATTAGCCTATAGATTCCCCCAAATTACGTACCAGAAAAGTGCATCTCATGTGGCAAAAGAAATAAGCCCCTATAGGTCCACATTAAAAAAAGAAAAAAATTATAGCCTGTACAATGTGACATAGCAAATCTGATCTGGATGGCGCCTCCTTCCCTTCTATGCCCGGCCGTGCGCCCATACAGCAGGTTACCACCACATATAGAGTATCCGTGTACTCGGGAGAAATTGGGTAACAAACTTTGTGGAGCCTTTATTCATTTAATCCATTGTAAATGTTTAATTTTCCACCCAAAATGAGTGTATTGTGAAAAAATATTACAATTTGCAGACTGCACCTCCATTTTGTTTTAACCCCTATAAAACACGTAAAACTTCTTAAAAGTGGTTTTTCATACGTTGAGGGGTGTAGTTTCCATAATGGGGTAATTTATGAGTCTCGCTATTATTTAGGCCTCTCAGTGTCAATTAGAAGTTGAGCAGGTCCATCTAAATACAGGTTTTGGTGATTTTACAAAAAATTTGAAAAATGATACCTAAATTCTGAGCCTCATAACATTCTAGTAAAATATGTGGAATCTTAAAAAACCATGCCAACATAAAGCAGACATTTGGGAAATGTAAGTTATGAATTTATTTGGGAGCTATGACTATCTGCATCAAAAGTAGAGAATTTAGAACGTTGAAAATAAAGAATTTTTCCAAATTTTTGCCAAATTTAGTTTTTTTTCATAACTAAACACAAAAGATATCATCCAAATTTTTAAACTAATTTGATGTACAATGTGTCACGAGAAAACAATCTCAAAATCCCCTGGATATCTCATAGCGTTCCAAAACTATAACCACTTATAGTGACACAGGTCAGATTTGAAGAATGGGGCCGCGTCCTTAAGGCCAAAATAGGCTGTGTCCCCTAGGGGTTAAATTCTGACAAAGAATATTCATTAATAATAGAGATGAGCGAACATACTCTGCTCGTTGCTCGGACATATATTTTGCCAGCTCGAGAAAATGGCATCTCCCGCCGTTTTGATTTTTGGCGGCCAGAAACAGAGCCAATCACAAGCCAGGAGACTCTACACCCAGCATCATGTGGTACACTTACATGTTGATAGCAGTGGTTGGCTGGCCTGATCAGGTGACCCTGGAATATACTAGCCACTGCCCGCGGTGCTCAGATCATTCTCTGCCTGGATGCCGTTAGGGATAGAGCTGCTGCTGGTCAGGGATAGCGTTAGGGTGTTCTATTAGATTATTGTTAGGCAGGAGTGATTCTACAAGAACCCAACAGCCCTTGTTAGGGCAACAATAGCGTTATTTTTTTTTATTATTATTTGCTTGTGGCTGGGCTTGCTGGCACTAGTAGTGCAGCTGCTACCATATTGTGACGAATTTGCAGGGAGACTTGTGAACATTATTTTTGGCTCTCAGTGACACACACATCCATTTCAAACTGCTAAGTGGGACAATTTATTAAGGGTTTGATTGAATTAGGCACAGTCTGCCTAATGTGTGCTGTCAGTGGTGCAAATGCAATTTCATCTAGCTTAGTCTGCCTGCTACTGTTTAGCAAGCTAGTCTCCAGAAATCCCAATCCACATTCTCTCTGCCGGTGAAACGTACTGTACATCACAGTAATCTAATACGTTTTTTTGTTCACATTAGTACCTGTAATCTGCATTTCAGTTTGCTTTCTGATTTTTTCTGCATGTTTCGTTCATAAAGAAATTAAAAAAAAACTAAAAAAGTTCTAAAAAAGAAAAAAAAACAAAAAAAATAATACATTTTCTCTTTTAATTTTTTTTTGGGGTGGGAAATCTCCATTATAGCAATCAAATTTTGTCTACTGTAGTTGAACGGTTGTGCCTCCTACTGTTTAGCAGCCTCCACACGTCGTTTTGATAGCTGCCTCCACACATCGTCTCCATAGCAGCCTCCAGACGCCATCTCCATAGCAGCCTCCACACGTTGTCTCCATAGCAGCCTTCACACATTGTCTCCATAGCTGCCTTCACACATTGTCTCCATAGCTGCCACCACACGTTGTCTCCATAGCTGCCACCACACGTTGTCTCCATAGCTGCCACCACACGTTGTCTCCATAGCTGCCACCACACGTTGTCTCCATAGCTGCCACCACACGTTGTCTCCATAGCTGCCTCCACATATCATCCCCTTAGCAAACGGGCTATGATATCGTCATGCTGTGTTATCGACTAAATATACCGTTAACCTTTTGTTCACATAGGAAATCATTTCAGCGCTTCTTGCGCTCCTTATTTCGTTCCTCTCTGCGGCTATAACCAGGCCAAATACTGATACGTACAGTGCTACACGTTATCCTCGCCAAAAGGAATTTTTTAAAAGTCCATTTGGGGTATGTCGCCATGCCACTCTCTAGTCTGCTGCTGCTCTCGCATGCTGTCCCCTATAGTGTCAGGGTCAATTATTGGATGTTTTAGATGCTATCTCGCCTCAATCGGTCACTCTGTCATCACCATGCTGTTGCCCATAATTTTGGCATAATGGTGCAATGAGGCAGCCTCAGAGGCATCCAAGCATGCTGCTCCTGCTGTTTCTTGACCATTTCCGTGGTGTTTCCATCATTTTCTGAGGTTTCCAGGTTTTTGGCCAAGCTTCCCTGTGCAGAGCCTTGGTCCCCTTGAAAAATGCTCGATTTTCCCATTGACTTCAATGGGGTTCGTTATTCAAAACGAGCACCCAAGCATTGGAAAAAGTTGGACTCGAATAACGAGCACTCGAGCATTTTAGTGCTCGCTGATCTCTAATTAATAATAATATATTGCTCTGTTCAATACTATATTCCACAGTCAATCCAAAAATTGACACCTAAATAGAAGAGTTAATGCAATCTCCCAGCACATACCTAACATGCTCACCACTTTTCAATACCTCAAAAATAATATCAATCCTACCTGTTTTAGATGAACATGTGTATTCCAGATTCTTTTGCAGTTTTCATTTTGTAGCAACTATACAGTATTTTAATATATTAAAGATTCCAATGTATTCCTGATATGCAGGCTCCCTCTTCCTCTCTCCCTCTGTTCATAGATATGGCATTATGCTGATAAAATTAAACAAACTTTTCAACAACAAGGTACAATGAAATAGCAAAAAAAAAGGCAGAGTTACCATGCTAATGGGCAACCGAAACAGGTTCCCTTTAAAATAATCCGGATCACATATACTGTTGGCTACAAACACTTGACAATACTCTAATGTTTGTATCAGAATTCTAAATAGAAAGCATGTATTGTTGATTGTCTGAAAGGCTCTGTTCATTGCCATGTGGTTTCTACTTTCAAGTGATATCCCTTTTGTCTCTAGCAATTTTGTTTCATTTTGTTTTGCTGATGTATATTCCAGGACCAATTCTGTAGAAATTGCATAGTCTGCTAAATGCAATGCCACCATGAAACGCAGTTTTATTTGCAGGTAGCATGTTATAGAGCAGAAAGACCTGAGCAGATATAATATAGGAAAATATTCAGCGTATTCTTATCCATTTATGTTTATGGTGAAGAGTCATAGGGCCAGGCCACGTTTGTGATAGCTACCTATATATGCACATGATTCGTGGTGGCCTGTCAGTAACTAATTTCTCTCCCTTTCAGGTTTTGTTCAATGCCAAGTCCTATTAGGCACATACCAAAAAACTTCTATCTATGAGTCTAAAATTAGTTTAAATGGGTTGTATCAAGTTTACCAATTATCCTTTTATACAATCAATTGAGGGGGTCCATATGTTTGATTTGGCAAAAAAATCTGTTGCACCATAGATGGGCTTTATCTTTATGGATTTCAATCTGCGGTCCAGATTACTCCCCTCCTTGATTATTTGGGGCAGTATGATCATGAAGATGCCAAATTTAAATAGTTTGGTTATATCCTAATACCTTAAAAGAATAATAAAAAAATTAAAAAACCTAGGGTTAAAAAATCTGAAATCTTTAACTTTGCATACTTTGATGCATAGGGCTAGATAAGGTGTTTGTGGAATAAGTTCTCAGGTCACATCACTGCGCAAGCCTACACTAGGGAGCCTCAAGATTTATCACATAAAACCAAGCTCACCTAGTCAAGATGACATATTTATGCTGCTCAAACTGTAGCAAAAGTTGTACCACCACCACCTATATTTTACTTATACTAAGAAGCCAATAGGCACCTATTTACATAAATTTCTCAAAATGTAATAACCTTAAATACAGATAAACAAATTAGCTATAAGATTCTCTGAAAATAGAACTTCTTAAAGTAGGTTCTTTAAGGGGAACTTGTCATCAAGGAAGTAATTTTTACCTTAAAACGGGTAGCCTATGGCATCATTTAAAAAATGCCTTTGTCAGCAGCTGAATAAATATGGGGCTTTTTAATTGATTATTTTACATTATCTTGCTACCTACCAGCAGCGTGTTGGGAGTCCTCAGGGGGAGGGCATTGCAAACAGGGTCAACTTCTCAATCCCTCCTCCCTTTCTTCTCACTCAGGGAGCAGGGGCGGGAGGGCCATGAGTGAGGAGGAAGGGGCAAGTAATTGAGGAGAAGACGAAAACTTCCTCCTCCCCAGGTCTCACTACAAGCTGCTGGCTGGGAATCATGAAATGTAAAATAATTGATAGCATGCACTGGAATTATTCAGTAACACATTTTTTAATGAACATGTCAGAGGCTATTGGAACCTGTTTTCAGGTAAAGATTTAATACATGGATGTGCAGTGCAGACTTAAAAACTGTTTGTATATAAAGAGACAAAAATAAGAATATACACACAATACAATTATGAAAATAAAAAGGGTAAAACAATTATCCTTATTAGTGAAAATTAGAATTTACTTGCATTATGGGGCACAGCAAAGGATTATTCAGGCAGCCTTTCCGGTTGACATGGATACCTCATGAGACCGACAAAAAGTAGCCTGTTCCATCTGCTAATTTAAGCTTAGTGGGTTTTCTCCCACATCCTGGATTGTGATGTCACTAAGAGGGGGTTGTTCGCGTGCTAATCTGGTTCATCTCAGTGAGGTTATGTGATTTATTCGGGTTCTTGGAGGCCCACAGACTTAAAATTCACAAGGATAAGGCTAACCACTGTCCGTACACTGTTAGTGGATGTTCATAATTATGTCCATGGTATAGTATAAACAGACTCTGCACTCTGAGTCTTTTAAACTCCATTCCTTGGTGATTCCCCACCGTGGTCAAGGCATCCGGAGAAGGTTTTGAAGCAGGTATTTAAATGTAAATTAGAATTGTAATTTAGGAGAAGAAAATATAAATTCGAATTGTAAGATAAAAGTGAACTACACCAATAAAAGATAATATTTCTGTAACATTACCACGTCTCCTCCTTAGATATGGCATTTGGATTTTGAAATACTATTCATTATCTCAAGCAATCCTCAGCCGGCTCTCCCAGACGTGACAACCCATCTGCGTTGCCGTGCTCATTGCCTTTCTTGTGCTGTATGGTGATTTCATAATGTTGCAGGGCCAGGCTCCATCTCAGCAGCTTTCCATTGTCATCAACCAGTGGAGCCAACTGAGAGGGTTGTGGTCAGTTATCACAGTGAACTTCCTCATATCCAAATACAGTTGTAATTTTTGTACGGTTCACACAATGGCCAGACATTCTTTTCCTATAGTGACAGAGACCACCTACTTTGGTAGGAGCTTTCTGCTCAGGTGTACTTTCTGTAGTTTCATTACCCCCTTCCCCAGCTACTGCACTTCAGTCATGCTATCTGATACTTTCTAGGCTTGATAGTCAGACTGGCTTCTTGGATGCGACAGGTGTTTCAAGTGCTCCTCTCAAGCCTAACTTATCACTGAAATGTTGTTAATGTAGGCAACAGCAAACCCTTCAAACTTGCCTAACAGTTTGTTTACCAATAGTTGTGGCATGTGGCATGTGTATTCTTCATACCAATGGGCAGGACTTTGAATTCATAGGGGGTATTTATCAGTGCCATGTAGCCATGAAACAATCACAGATTGTTTTCCCCTTTCCGCCACATCCATGCCTGGGGGAGTAAGGAAGGGCGTGCAGGGTGTGCAGGTGGCTGGAGAGTGAGCAAAGCTAGTCTACGTGGTGGGTGGATAGTGGAGTTCTTCCTGGTCTCCCTGTAAAAATGGCAAAGAAAAATTCTGACCTTACCTCCAGTAACATTCTCTGCCTAGCTCTGTCCTGACCAAAAGATGTCACTTGCACTGCAATATTATTGCACAGCAATCATCTTAGGGCCTTTTCACTAACACGATCAACTGCAGGGGTGGTGGGGGCCTAACCAGCTAATTTCTATAAGGACCCAAATTTGTTGGTTCAGATTCATTCATCACTACTTATAGGATCAAATATAATTTCAGTGCTTGCTTTTTAGCTCCTTAACCCCTTAACGACCTGCCCATTTTTTTTTTTTTCATTTCCATTTTTGACTCCCCACTTTTTTATTTTCACACCTAAAGAGCTCTGTGATGGCTCGTTTGCGGGAAAAAAATCCAAATGCAGTGAAAATGGTGAAAAAACGCCTTTGTGCCATTTTCTTGTGGGTTTGGATTTTATGGCTTTCACTGTGTGCCCCAAATTTATTATTTGGGTTGGTGCGGTCACGGGGATAACACATTTGTATAGGTTTTATAATGTTTTCATACATTTACAAAAGTTAAAACCACCTGTACAATTTCTTTTTATTTTGCCATCTTCTGTCGCTAACTTTTTCATACTTTGGTGTATAGAGCTGCGGGTGGTGTCATCTTGCAACTTTTGCAGACGTTTTCAATGCTACCACTTTTTATTGAATTTTATATATTTTTCAAAATGGGCAAAAAAGTGACTTTGGGCGCTATTTTCCATTATGGGGTTAAACACAGTGAACTATACAGTTACTATATTTTGATAGATTGGGCATTCTCGGACGCGGCAATATCAAACTTGTTTATGATTTTTACTGCTTATTTATATTTATATGACTTCTAGGGAAATAGAGTGATTTACATTTTTAGTTTTTTTATTATAATTTTTTAAACAGTTTTATTTATTTTTACTATTTTTCAGACCTCCTAGGGTACTTTAAGCCTAGGTTGTATGATTGATTGTACCATATACTTCCATACTACAGTATGGCATTGTATGGGGATTTCCATCCTCATCCATTACAATGTGCAATTAGCCCATTGTAATAAATGCGTTAAAATGAGACAGCCTCAGGTCTTCAGAAGACCCAAGTCTGTCATAGCAACGATTGCCATACCACAATGACGTCACAGGGAGAGTCAATCTTTGGCAAAAAGCTTTTTGAAGCCGATGGTAGCGATCAACAATATAAGTGCTAGCACCTATGGCGGTGGTACCAGTTAGGCCCCTTCCACACTTGTGTTGCAGATCACGTCAGAGTTTGATCAGGGTGCGATCAGTGTTTGGTCAGTGGAAAACGCACATTTTGCATCAGAGTTCAATCAGTTTTCAGTCAGAGTTTGTTCAGTGTCTCAGTTTTTCACGCATCAATTGCCATAGAAAAGATAGAGCTCAGTCCTTTTCACGCGCATTTTCTGCGCATGAAAAACGCATTGAAATTGCATTGAAAACGCGCGTGAAAAACTGAGACACTGAACAAACTCTGACTCAAAACTGATTGCACTCTGATGCAAAATGTGCGTTTTTCACTGACCAAACCCTGATCAAACGCTGATGTGATCTGCAACGCAAGTGTGGAAGGGGCCTTAGGGGTAAAAGAATATTCCTATTACATTTGCTAGGATGTATAGTCTTAGGTGCAATAAACCAATAGAATTTAATTTTAAACCAATTAATAAAAAGTTGTCCAGGAACAGATTGAAGGATCTGCGTTTTTCCCCAGCAACAGTATGGCTTTTGTCCAAGGAAGGATTTTTATATTGCTGCACATGTACATGCACCAAGTAACTTGCTTGCATCAATGTGGCGCTGGCAGGAAGAAATGCAAGTTCTTTATTGTAATCTTAGACAACCCCTTTTATATTTTAAAAAAGGTTTCTTTAAATTGAGGCAGCTTGCCCTTGAAGACTTGAACACATATTGACAGGGCCGGCGCTATGGGTAGGCAAAGGTGGCAATTGCCCAGGGCCCCTGGGAGAAAGGAGAGAATCTCTTCTTTCAAATGAATCTTGAATTTTGTTTCTAGGTGCTATGGATCCAGAGATATTCAGGTTTAAAGTGAGAATATCAGGTGCCGTTTTATATATAAAAATCACTCCCAACGGCAGTTTAACAGTTAATATCTCCGTTTTCCTACAATTTAGAAACACAAATTTAGATTCATATAAAAGAGGAGACTCTCTCCTTTCATAGGAAAAAAGAAGTGATGTTCTATGTGTCACAGAGCCAGAGATACGGCCCCCTGAATTGCACCCCCCTCCAGATTCTTAGCCATCAGTCTACAGGGAGAATTTGCTGCACACAGGAGCTGCTGCACCTCACAGATACTGGAAATATTCACTTTATATGTTACTACATTTTGAGAAGGGATAATATCAACTAATATTCATGTTTTTAACCCTTCTCTATGCAGAACTATCTAAGAAAACACTTTGGGCCACATGTATCAATCGTTTTTTTCTGTTGTTTTTGCGCCTTTTCATTCAGGTGCACCGTTTTTGTGCCATTTTTGCGACTAAATGCCAAGCTAGCTGCGCAGCAAAAATAACCAGCTTTCCCTCATTTATCCTAGCAATCCAGATGTTTTGCTGCGCCTAATGATATTCATCACTTGCGGCTTTTCATTTAGGCGCAAAAACACTCCAGCCCGAAGGTGGCGTTAACTGAGAAGAAAGCACTGAGCCCCTGTGCAGAAGAGCTCATTTCTAGCAGAAAAACTCATCCAGACACTAGTACAGAGAATAGATACATGAGATACTCTGCAGACACTAGAACAGATCATACAGAAATGAAATACTCTGCAGACAGGAGCTGCAGACTCTATTTACAGTTCATCACCTTCTATTTACAAAACAATCTGCAGGATCCTGAGCTCACAGCAAGAGAGAAGAGAACGTTACAGAATGTTGCACCTAGTACTGACAAGTGCCCCCCATGTAATTCTGCACAGTATCACCAGTGTATCTGAGGGGGATACTGTGCAGAATTACAGGGGTGCAGCAGGAGATCAGCACTGGGGGATCCCCTCCAGGAGAAGCCCCTGCTGAGGAGGTCACTGGGTGCTGGGTGTCACACACCTGGGTGCTGCTGTGAGTGTTATCTTCATTCTGGGCTGTGGGAGAAGCAGAGAGGAGCTTGTAGCAGGATCACATGTAAGTGCCTGAATCTAACATTGCGCCTAAACTGCACCAAAACTGTGTTAAAGTAAAGTGATTAATAAGAGGCAGAAAATACACTTATCACAGATGGTTGAAGCTTGTGATAATTCTGGAAAACAGTGCGCCCGAATTTAGGCGCAACTACTTCACTTAGGCGCACAAAAGTGATAAATGTGGCCCTTTCTCTTATCCCCTTTTATTTTGTGATAGTTATTTTTTTGTTGGGAAAATTGACTGGTACGATGAACATTGAATCCTCTTCGCCTAATGTGACTACACCGTGACCAGAACATGTCCATAAAGTTATATGTAACACCAAAAGCACACACATGTCCTGGAATAAAGTTTTTATTTCCCATCATCCTCCATTACTTACACCAATGTTATGATGTTCTCACTCTCATTCTTATGAAGCGCGGAGGGTTCTGTTATTGTGATAATACATTGGCGACATCTAAAAGTGACTTTTATTATCTCATTAGAGAAGTTTATGGATATATAGTTATTTATTTGGGTAAGGAACAGACAATGATACATCTGTGTGAATTTTCTGCAGTTCCCTTTGCTGCATATTTTGGTGAATACAGTATATTGGTGTGGGGTCTGTATGATCTCCTCACATCTTACTGTTTTAGGAAAGTAGATTTTCTTTATATAAGTATCTGGATTTGTACATATTTTAGAGGAAATTTTGAATGTTAATTGCCAAATGCATCGCCTGGTTGTCTGCTTTCAAAATTATAAAGGTTTTATGGCGCCTTTACTTTTTATTCTGTTTTATTGCTATATTTTGCAGGTTGTGACTGTCTAAAAATGTCTAGCTGAAAAGCAGATATCTAGTTATTACAGTTTTAGTGATATTATGTGGATTTATTTATGTGAACATATCAATAGGGCACATTTGTGAACTCTACACGTGTCCATCTATTACATGTGAAGGTAAACATTTTCTGTTTGGATCAAATTTTTTGCCATCAAAGTCAAATTTTAAGTATTTTTAATAAAATTTGAATCAAAATTGCATGAAGGCGCCTATGTCTATAAAATCTTTGATGCAATTTTGAAAATGGGGCAAGTGTCTGCTTTCAGAAAATATCGGTCCCTCTCCCCAATGGGGCTCACAGTCTAATCAACCTACCAGTAATTTTTTGGAGTGTGGGAGGAAACCGGAGAAAACCCACGCAGACACAGAGAGCACATACAAAATCTTTGCAGATGTTGACCAGCGCTGCAAGGCTGTAGTGCTAATCACGGAGCCACCGTGCTGCCCATCAATCTCCCTATCATTTATCTATCTCCTATAAAATTCTCCCATATTACAGTTTGTTTTACCATGCTAAAGGAGCCTCTTACTGACTGTGACTGATCATAAAATAGTTTTATTTTGGGGCCCCACTTTTAGTTTCGCCCAGGGCCCCACTTTGTCTAGAACCGGCCCTGCATATTGATAAACCAACATCAAATCCTAATTTTTCTTTTTTTTAGTGCTGAATTAATAGGGCCATTGCTTATGTGGATGTTTGTTCAACAGTTATTCCACTGTGATTAGATAGAGACAGTTTGTTTGCCTTCTGTACTTCAGGTCATTTTCTACAGATTATAAAGTAGCAACTAATCTACAGAAACGTCCAAAGTGTAATAATTGTTTATGTATAAAAGGCTTCAAAATATTGAAATGAAAGGTTTGCATTTACAAAGGCAAATAGGATGTGGGTAAAAGTTGGAACAACTCTACTCCAATTTAGAAGTTCATCTAGAAAATTCAGAATACAACTGCACGAGAAATGGTGGAAATGTAACATTTACGGTATATAGTTTTTATAGGAAACATGTCCCATGTAATGACAGTGCCCCTCATTAAGTTTTCTGTTAATGGAAAATAAAGTTATTACTTATAGGGAACCTGTCAGGCAAATCTATCCCACCAAAACATGGGTCCTACCTTATTTATTGTAGTGAGTTGCTCTGCATGATAATATTTAAATGAGTTAGCGGCTCCTGTGAACTATAAAGGCTGCAAAACTCCCTTCTACTTGTAAACACACCCCTGCATGCCCCCTGCACATATTCATACCACTTTCTGTGCTGCAGTTTAGCAGGGGGCGTGTGTAGTGGAGGACAGTGGAGGAAAATGGTGTTGCAACCTAACTCAGCACAGCTCAGGAACTCCCGGCTGACTCAATCCACAGGATTACAATGTAGACTGCGGGGTTCTTTTATAATTCACAGGAGCCGCTGACTCATTTCAACATCATCATGAGAAGCAACTCGCTACTGTAAATGAGGTTAGATCTTCGGTTTGGGAGCTAGATGTACCTGACAGGTTCCCTTTAATTTGCATATGCCTATATAGGCTTTAAAATCTTATAGCTTGACTGAGTTAGTGAGGGACACCGACAAAATTCACTTAATGCCTACATGTGCTGAAACCAGTTTAGGGTGGAAGTACCACTTCACAGATTCCATTTAACCCTTTCCCTGCTAGGTATTTCTGGAAATTTTGCTGCATTATTGGCCAGAGCAATTTTGACATGCACAAATAAAAACAAAATTACACTTTTTAAAATGTTGATTTAAAATGTACATTTTTATATTAAAAAAATGCAAAAAAAAAAAAATAACTGATTGCAAATCATGTGCCCCAAACAGAACACAATTAGTTTCAAACCTCCTAAATGTAATAGAAAAATGTGTAAAGTTTATAGATACCTCATAGGCTTATGGTCACATAAATAAAAAGGCATGCAATATTTCACAAATGTGTTAAAATATATAATACACAATGAAAAAAGCTTCTTACCTGTCAAAATAATTTTTTTCAGAAAGCTCAGCCTACCATATGTAAAAGTTTATACATAAACCACATATGTATATTCACCAGCAAAAGGGAATGTTAAATCCACGGGGTGTGGCAAACTATTTTTGCACAAAATTGCACCAAGGATCACAGCTATACTATTTTACACTGCCTAACACAACTGTAACCCAAATAAAAAAAACTATGTATACGTAAATCAAGCTAATGAAATTGGGAAACTCGCTTTTAGATGGGTGTAGAACGTGTGCTATTGCATTAGAAGTGCAATAACAAAACCTCCCGCGATTCATATGAATTTGAGTTAGAACGCCATAAAAAAGGTATAAATACTGGTGGGAAACAACACTCAATACATGACAATCTGAGTGCATGTGTGTAGTAGAAAAGGGTTAATAGCATGGACAAGTTCAATTTATCCCTTTCCAAAATTTAGCTACAGAGAATAGAGTCAATATTTACTTTATCTGTGAGTTGCTAAACAAACTTGTGAAACATCAGCAATTGCCCTGGCCCTGGTATATAGAAGAGGATCCTATTATTAGTGACAGGTGGAAATCTGAAATAATTACACTCCGAAGAACTGCATATTCTTTCTGATTTTGCAGGATTTTATAACAAAACCTGCAAAGACCAAACCTGATCATCTTGCAGGCAGTCAGGCTGTGTGCCGATCTTATCCTGCCTGATCTTAACTCAGCCCGAGAGTATACAGAGACCTGACGAATCTCTCAGCTTGAAGTGCGGAACACGTAGTCTTTATTGTGCACCATTTTTATCTTCCCAATAATAAGACACCATTTTGGAAATATTTTGGATCAGCGCCATTTCTATTACGTCCATTCTACACTCCTTGGGGTACTTCAACGACCTACCTAGGTAAATGGTGGCAAACTCACCCTACGACGTCCCTGCGGGCAAAGGCCCTCCCTAAAGCAGATGAACTGCCCTGATAAGGGTGAACCCACTATCAGGAACCTACCTGACAGTCCCTGAGTGACCCTACAAGATGACAGGAAGACTTACTTTGTCTGGCAGCTGCTGTATGGTGAGGTGGACAGGTAACGGGAATACAGGAATAGACCAGTGTTCACACTGGTGCACAGAATACTAACACAGGTCTGAGACAGGGAAAGCGGGATAACACTAGGAGGTAAACGATACTGAGGGACAAACAACGTTATATACAGGTCTTCAGGCAGGTTATACACATATCAGGTCAAGATCAAGCGGGTTATATACAGGTCAGGTCAAGATCAAGCGGGTTATATACAGGTCAGGTCCAGATACAGGTAGACAAGCAGAGACAAAGAAACTGGGTCAAAACCAAGATGGCTGCAAGGGCACAGAATCGGATACAAAACAGAGAATACCAAACAAGATAGCAAGAGCACTAGATACACAGGTAAGACTTAAAATAACTAGTCAGGTCTGATGGGAGTAGGCAGGTATATAAAGCCGTTCCTGGACATGCCTCCAGCAGCACACTGGGGAAACTGTTCATCAGGCTAGTAACCCTTGCTGGGCAAGGCTGAAATGCAAGGAGCAGGGTGTGGCTCAGTTAATCCAAACACAAACACTAAGCCACACACAAATTAACGCCATCTGTTCTGCCAACTGCGGATAGAGCGACGTTTAGGCACGGATGTTTCAGTACCCCCCCCCCTTTTATGAGGGGCCACAGGACCTTCACCATTCCCATAGAGGTTGGGAGGAGGGCTTCCACAAAGGAGTGCCATGATGATGCCTACCTTCTGGGCATCATTACCAGAAGACTGGAACCTAAGGTGGAAATACAGCTTGCAACTCTCCCTGAAGGAGAGATCAGAAAGCTTAACTTTAGGCTCATACACAGACTGACCTGAATTCAAAGGGAGGCGCTGTTCCTGCTGCTGCACACTTTCAGACAGATTCTGAACCATGTTAGCCAGACTCTGTACTAACAACAGCTTCCATGGGCTCCATAGTGTAAGTAAGGCTGGTTATTATGTCAGTACCTGTCCAGCAACCGTGCAACCAAAACCAGGCTTGGCGCTAGCTGTCATACTAGGTAAGTGGTGGCGAACTCACCCTGCGACATCCTTGCGGTGTGATTCTTACTTAATCATGACAGATTGATCTCAAGCCATGTCCTCATCAACACCCACACCTGTGTTAATGGAGCAATCACTGAAAGGATGTTACCTGCTTCTTTTAAGGCAGGCCTGCAATGAAGTTGAAATGTGTTTTGGGGGAAAAAGTTAATTTTCTAGGCTAATATTAACTTTGCAATTAATTGATGTTAAGCTGATCACTCTTTATAACATTCTGGAGTATATGCAAATTGCCATTATAAAACCTGATGCAACAGACTTTGTAAAAATTAACATTTGTATCATTCTCAAAACTTATGGCCATGGCTGTAGGTTCATTTATCGCTACTACACACCCCTGAGGCCACATACACCACAGGAGAAAGAAGAGGCTGCGATCACACAGGCTTTATTTCAGAGTTGTGCCTCTTAGTAAGCACAAATGAAGAAGGTTAGTATACCTTATTCCCGACTTCCTAAATTTACGAAAAGTAATCGTGTGCAAGGTAGCGCTATTTTCTCTATCTTTTTATTTTTGAGCATACTCCTGGATTTTATAAGTAGTTAATAAAAATCTTATCAGAGAATATTGTACTTTTATACTTGTAGCATAAGTCTTGTTGTCAGTGACTAGCATCCAGTAATATCTTGATGGTAAAGGTGTTGTCACAGTATTGTCTTTTACAATGAGAAAACCACCAGTACCAGCAGCACCACCATCACCAACTCTGTCCACACCATCCGTTCAGCTCTCCATCCCCCAAATCATGGATAGAAAGCAAAAGTTTGACCCATTATAAGCATTACCTCAGGTCCTTAATTAGTTTCATTTCTAAATTGCTGTTCTTTAAAATGTCCCTATTCAGGCCGGTAGAGACGGATCCCTTTACAGATCTGATTGTGGCAGCTGGCCCAAAGTATGAAGTTCCCAGCCGGCACTACTTTTCCCAGCAAGTAGTGTCGAAGTACACCTCACTGACAAGTGGACGAGTAAGCATAAGCAAGAACGTTGCATCTCTTTAACTGCCCACTGGGCTAATGTAGTGGTGGCGGGTCCCAAGGCAGGAGACGCTGTGGCTCACATTCTGAACCCCCTCAAGAATTGCCAGATATTAATAGTTGTCTCTTCCTCCTACTCAGCGTACTCCTCACCTGCTTCCTCATCCAGTGAGCACAATGAGCAAAGCTCCACTTTTAGAAAATCCATGGGAAAACGGCAGCAGGCCATGATTAAACGCGTGTCTAAGCGGAAGACCATATATTACCCCGGAGATGTGGACTGGTCTAGGAGAAGAAAGATGGTTGCTGCAGCTGAACCTCAAGCTCAGCAAGGTGGTATGCGACAATGGCTGGAGGCTTGTAGCCGCTTTCGGCAAAGCCAAGTTGACATGCGTCCTATGTATTGAGCTTGTGCTCGACTTGGGGGTGCTGTGATTCCTGGTTAACTCTACAGTACAGACCTACTGGAGCTGCTGCTTAAAGTGCTTTCCATGTGTTTGCTTTTTTGGTATTCATACTCTGCAGCTGCTTGCATAACTGCAATGCAGTCAAACTTTGGTCTGGCCACTGATCGCCTCATATGTGATGTACAACCTAGGAGTAATTCCACTTTACATATGCTGAAAAGAGTCAGCAGCAGGCAATTGTGGAATTCCAGCTCCAGAATGCCCAGGAGAATCAAAGTACTGACCAGCAGCACATTACCACCAATGACTGGACATCCATGAGGGACATTTGTTCAGTGCGGAACTGCTTCCAGTATGCCACCAAAATGGTCATTGCTGATAACGTCATTGTCGGCTCTATCATCCCCATACTCAACAGTGCCGGAAACTAGGTGGCCACACTGCTGGATCCACTCTTGAAAGATAGCTTAGCATTTTTAATTCTGAAAATAGAGCATGAGACTAAAATTAAGGTAGCCTCTCTTCCTGAGAGCTGTGCAGCTCTGTGACATGGAGGAGCAGGAAAAGCAGTCTCAAGAAAAAAAGTCCTGTGTCCAGCTGTACGTTAAAGCACTCTTGTAGTTGCTATTCAACAAAATTTTAGAAGATCCACCCATTCATAGAATTAAATTTAACAGAGCGCATAGTGCTCTTGGCCCTCTTGGTACGGCAACAAGACCCAGAGATATTATCTGGCGGACTATGAGTTAAAACAAATCATGTTGAAATCTAGGAAATCTTCACAGGTGTGAGGGAATGGAACACCAGTACAAATCTTTGCAGAACTATCCTAGATAACCCTCCACAAAAGGTGCCAGTTGAAGCCGCTTTTTACTACGAGACAATAACATTCCTTATTGCTGGGGTTTTTCATTTGTATTGCTGGCTATCCGCAATGGACAGACCTTCCCACTGCAGTCACACTTTGACCTTCATTTCTACTTCAAGACACTTGACCTACAAGTTCCAGACCTCCAAGACTGGAAGATTACTCCACAACTTCCTGCCTCAATGCCTTTGGAGCCTGGTGGGCAAGAAGAGATAAAGTCCTTCTTCCCATGGCTCCTCCTCAGACCCTGCGGTGTGAGAAACTATTCCTGACTGAACCGTTTGACAGTCTGACTCAACGGATGTCTGGAGCCACCTATTACACTGCTCTGATATAACTTTCTATCTATGGCGAGGGACTGTAGTGTAATCTTTATCTCTTAGACAAGGGGGCATATTTATCAGGACCTCTGCGCGACGCCAGTGGCTCTGAAAGGCTCTGAAATAATCGCAAATGCTAGCTTATTGCTAGCTTTTGAGATTATTTGCCCCAATCCGCCACCTTCACGCCAGTGGGGCGTGAAGGGGCGTGAAGGGGGGGGCGCAGCCGGCCGAGTGGAGGGCGTGGCCGGCCGGGAGTGGGCCGGCGCGGGGCGTTACTGTCCCCGCGCCTGCGCACTCGCTGCTGCTGGCAACTTTTCATACGGCTGAAGCCTCTTGATGTATCGGGCTGCGAACTTGCAGCGGCGGGGCTATCACGAGCGCCAGCGTATGATAAATATCCCCCAAGGTGTCCAGGAGGATGGTATTAGTATTTTGAGCTTGTTTGTTACAGGTTTATCTATCTCCCTCCAGACTCTTATTGTGTCATTTTGTTTTTTCTTTGTTGGAGGCACCACCAGATATCCCCGGCAGTGGAGGCTCATTTCCCAATTTTTACTGAGGGTGCATTCTCTAAAACATTGCCACACTTGTTGATCTGGTACTCCCATGCTATGGACAGATCACTTGAGATAGGTTGTATAGTTCTGATTTGTCTTGGTCTTTTTTCTCCTACCCTCCCTCTTCTTAATGCTGCCCTACAGGTGGAGATCTCTGTGTATACCACAATGGCACCCTTCTCCCTAGCGGGAGCATCAAGGCCTATGTTTCTCACTGTATTCTACCTGGTACCTACTACCTGGGAGTGTTGTCCTTCTTACTTATAGATGGTTAGGGTATTAACATTAAATGTGAAGGGCCTTAACTCTCCTTGCAAGAGGTAATTATCACTATTAGAAATGAAAGCGCAAGGTTCAGATATAGTCCACATTTTGACACAGGTCCTGTGATTTTGCCAAGGGAAGATTTTCAGGCCTTTAGAGATCACCTCTTCAAGTGCTAGCAGTGATACTAGATAGCAAAGGGATATTTGAAATAATCCATGGTACTCTGCAGGGCACCCCTCTCAAAAAACAGTGCAGTGGGATGCATTTGCCTCAGTTATAAAAGACTCCTTTTAGGCCAATGAAGGCAAGATATTCCTCCCAGCCTTGTGGTTATCTCATAAAATGATAAGGGGCCACTGGATCTCCAAAGCCTCAGAGGTTAAGAGGGATAGAGAACAGCAGGAGATCTTGGTAAAAGTGAAACTAACTGAGAAAAGATGTTGGAAAAGGCACTTGCTACCTCTCCCTCTCAGTCCTTGTTTAAGCGGGTCATTGAAACTAGGACAAGTTTGAAAGAACTTCTGATGTTACATACTGAAAAGCTCCAACTCTACTATAGATAAAAATGCTATTAAATGGGCAATAAAGCCCATATTCTATTGGTGTTGCAAATGCTAGAGGACTCAGCAAGACAAATGCCAATACTCTTTGTAAACACACACTTATGTGAGATTATATGAGAAATCTCCAAACAGTTTCACACATCCTAACCCCAATTGTATAATCATCCAACTGCCTTGCCTCAGGACCCAGAACAGTGAAATGCCCAGATAGATGCATTCCTAACATACTGCCTTTTGCCCCAACTCCCTCCAGAGGCTCTGCTGGCTCTTAACGCCCCAACTAATGCAGAGGAGCTTGCGGAAACTCTGTGGGAACTACTTACAGGACAGGCCCCCGGACCTAAAAGCTTGGCTTACCTTTACTATCAAACATAACAATCCTTGCTCATCCCATATTTGACGGCCCTATAAAATAACTTTTTTGGAAGGGAAATTGGTCCCATGAAACTTGTCCAATTCCCTGATCACCCTCATCCCTAAACCAGGAAGAGATCCTCTGCACAGTGCCAATTAGAGGCCAATAGCAGTGGTAATCACAGACCAAGAGGCTTAAGCATTGGCTACCTCAACTGATCAATAAAGATCAGGTGGGTTTTGTAATGGGTAGGCAGGAAGTGGACAATACAAGGCACACCCTAGAAATAGTTAATGCAGTTAATCAGATAGGCGGAAAGGCGGGTTGCAGAGAAGGCATTTGACTGTTCCTTTTCCGCACCCTAGAGATGATTCTGGGGTCCTTTTCTTACAGCTATCCAAAGCCTCTACTCTCACCCATTGGCCTCTATTAAATTGCCCCATGCCCACTCCCTACAGTTTAAGATTAAAAATGATACGAGATAGGGCTGCCCTCCCCATTGTTGTTTGTGCTATGCATTGAACCTTTGGTGGCAGCTAATATATTATCAAAAGACATACAAGGGGTGCATGTCAGGGATAAAGGAATTAATATGCCTTTTTGCTGACAAAGTTTTATTAACTCTTACGCAGCCTCATCCCACTCTCCCTAACCTCCATAGATTATTATGGGAGGATGCCTGGATACAGGGTCAATTTGAACAAAACTAAAGTTTTATTGATTTGTTGCTTTGTGGGCATTGCAGGCACTGCAGGCTTACCTGTTATGTTTCATCTGGGAGCATAAACGTCATCAACTTTCCCGACAATAACTGACATTACCACGAGAGAGAAGGGTTAGCAGTGCCAGATATTCTGAAGTACTACTGGGCAATGCACTTGCGGTGTCTCCCGGCATGGTCCACTCTTTATGTCAAGTGGATGGAAATAGAGAAGCTGTGGAGCACCCCAATCCAACTCAACACCTTGCTTTGGGCCACGGCCTTTAACCCTCCACCTTCCCAACTCCTAGGCCCCATGACACATACGAGAGCAGTGTGGAGGTACTGTGTTTCTCATTTCCCCTTACAGTCTAATTCATTTCCCATTACAGGCAGTCCCCGGGTTACATAAAAGATAGGGTCTGTAGGTTTGTGCTTAAGTTGGGTTTGTATGTAAATCGGAACTGTATATTTTATCATTGTAATCCCAGCCAGAACTTTTTTGGTCTCTGTGACAATTGGATTTTAAAATTGTTGGGTTGTCATAAGAATCAGGATTAACAATAAAGCTTCATTACAGACACCTGTGATAACTGTTATAGCTGATCATTGTAGTCTAGGACTAAAGCACAATAAATTACCAATATCCAATGGTCCGTTTGTAACTAGGGGTTGTATGTAAGTCGAGTGTTCTTAAGTAGGGGACCGCCTGTACTTCCTTTTTATAAATTCTGGGTTTACCTATAAGTCTTACTGAACAGATGTCCAAACCTTGACATGCGAAAGGTTTATTTCACTTTGCAGACATTACGGACTATAGATTCAGGGAGATCTGGGAATTCTGTACCTAAAAGACCCTTTTCAATTATTTTTAGATAAAATAATTTCTGGTCTCATTATGTGGCACCCAAATGGTCTCTAAACCCACTAACTTGAAAGTTTATGCAAATAATGTGGGGCACCTTCTGTATGTGATCAAATGGTTATATGTTGGGTTATATCTGCAAGTTTCGTTTCTTGACAAAGCGGACTCCAATGCTTAAGAATAGCACTACAGATCATTCCTTCATGTGGATTATAGTCTAATGTGAAAGCAAATCTCCTTTCACTGTCCTTATTCTAGGTACCTTCTCTTGAAGTTAATAACCTCAATCTGGGGACTTGTGTAGCTCTTCTAAGAGCATCTACATTTACCTTATTTGGATAGTATTGATTACATAGGTGAATGGCTAATTCCTTAGCCTGTCAGGGTGCTGTCACACGTCGCGTTTACTGCATGCGTTTAAAAACGCATTGCTACAGCTGAAGGGCTATTTCCCTAATTAAACAGCTGTTAACGCTAGCGTTTACAAAACGCATGCGTTAACATCGCGGTTAACGCATGCGTTAACAACCGCATGCGTTAACCGCGATGTTAACGCATGCGTTAACAATGCGTTAACAGCTGTTTAATTAGGGAAATACCCCTTCAGCTGTAGCAATGCGTTTTTAAACGCATGCAGTAAACGCGACGTGTGACAGCACCCTCACTGGAAGGTCAATCAATTATTATTAAGGACACCTGGCATCAGGTCTGTGTCACTTGTCCTGTCACTACCTGTTGGAGCTCACAAGGATCCACCCCAGCCTTTATCTAGTCAATTAATACATTAATCATTGCAAAATCAACTTTTCTTTATTATGTAAATGAGTCTGGTCACATGGTCAGAGGCAGTGATGTCACCCCAGTTACCCCTCCCATCTCCTCCCCGTGCACATATCTGTGTGTAATGTATAGTAAAGCATTGCTAGTGTGTGTGCTGCATCTGCTGACATGCTGCATCCTCCTAATACACATGTGTGAGACACAGACATCAGCTACACAAGTACCTGACCTGTTCTGCTATAAGATGGCTGCCTGGAGCTGTTGTATCTCTCCCACTCACGAATAAGCCGGACAGCTTGAATATGCTAATGACTCATTGGACATTTCACAGGTCATTTGCATACAGCTTTAGGACCTCATTGTTTAGCTTTACAGGCATGTAGAGGGACAATGAAGGGATAGAGGCAATGCTCTCTAATGGCAGTTAATGAAAATATATTTAGTTTAGGGGGTTATTTTGCCTGATGGGTTCTCTTTAAACTTTTTCAAGCACAAAAACTGGATATCTTTTATATGAGTAGGATGAAAACTGTTAAGGTGCAGAAGGGAGTTCATGGCTGTCGGCTTTCTTTACCCTTCAGTACACAAGCCTCCATCTTTCTCCCTAACCTTTACATCCCAAACATCTAATACTTTTCCTGCATATTCATGTCATTTGTGTTATTGAGATAAGTAATAAAACTTTGAGTCATTCCCAAACAAAGAAAATATGGTCTACATAACGTAAAAATGTACATATATGGAGGGGGCATGTTAAGAATTGGATGAGATCACACTTGTTGTTCTGATCATATAGATCTTGATTATTTGTTCTTTTGGGGCTGACTTTGACTTGACCACAATGGCACGCCATCACCGATCCTAGCTGATCTGGTCCCGACTGATCTTTCACAATAAAAACTCAGGGTTATTTGGCCCAACTGTTGTTCACTGTTAGACATTTCTATGTTATTGTGTTAATTTTTCTCTCGGTTACATACATGGCAAATCTAGGTACTACAACCTTGTGGGGAGGAAGGGAAGGAGAGGGGGTAAGCCACAGACTAGTCCGGGGAGCTGTGGCTTAATATACCACAAAAATGCAGCTGGTTATCACACAACATGGAATACCAGATGGTACCTAAAATAACATTAATCAAAGCCAATGGGCTTAATGTCCCATGTAAAAGATTGACGTTATGGAGTGAGGCCCGTAAAGCTAAAGCAGACATCATCGGCCTACAGGAGACTAAACTGAATGAGGGGGATACCTTTCGGCTCAAAAACAAAAGGTTTACCATGCACCTTCAAAAAAAAAAGAAAGGAGGGGTGCCTGTGGCAATTAAGGATAAAGTAGCGGTTCAAATCACTTATCAGGTGTCAGACCCCAAAGGATGCTTTATCAATCATACTAGTGGGCATGCTTAATAACAAATGTTATACAGTTGTTTCATTATATAATACCAGGCAACATGTCTTTCTCCTGAAATAAGTGGATAAGGTCCAACAGTGGCACTTAATTATGGTATCAGAGTTCAACCACAGAATTTGGCCATCCATAGATTCTACTTCTAACACTGTAGTTAGAGAACTTATGCCTTTTGCCAATAGCAACTCTAGGTACCCACTCTATGACATCTGGAGGATACGTCACCCAATGGAACGCAACTTCACCTTTTACTCCAACTCCCACAATAGTTACACTAGAATAGACTAACTTTTAGTAAGTCGCTCACTACTGGGTCATGTTTCAGTGGCCTCCATTGGAAACATAACATGGTCGGACCATCCACCAGTGGCTCTTTCAGTTAATGAGGGGCACCCCTCCAAACATGAACACCATTTGGCGCCTGGACACACATATTTTGCACCACCCAAAATATTCCACCAACACCAAAGAAGCTCTAGACGAATACTTTCAGAAGAACAAGAATAGGGAGGTAGACTCCACCACATGGTGGTGTGCCCATAAGGCCACACTGAGGGGACACTTTATCAATCAGGCATCCCTTGCAAAGAAGGTACATCCACAGGCCGAAAAAACATTGCGAGAAAAACTGGCCTCTTATATTTGCGGAAAAATTCTCTTCTGCTCCATAAACCCCTTCTGCTGAATGTCCCCCAGAGATGACCACTCCAGGCATGTGGTCAGAACGGAAAATCACAATTCTAGAAAAAATTTGCCAATTATGATACAATTAATTACTCCCCTTATGCCACAACCCCTTCAGCAAAGGCAGAAGGGACCTGAGAATATAATATATGTGTATATATCAATGAGGGGGAAAGTACCATCTCAGAGAAGTTTTCACTGCAGATTCATTATAGGCAGTACAATGAAATGTTTTAACAATGATTACATGTGTTGCCATTCAAGGCTGGAGAAGGGTTTTCCCAAGTCTGCCACCAATGCCAAAAAAGGTGATGATTAATGATGTTTTGAAGTTAACCTCATCTCCCAATAGCAGGTACGTGGGTTTATGACTTCTGGTCAAGCTAAGCAGCTTAGACCACAAAGTGAAGAAATCGTGGTTTACTTTAACCTTGCAGGGGCTATTTGTCTGGACTGTATGTTCAGTCATTAAATATTTGAAAAACTTCTTGAGGGATATGTCTGAGTAAGTGCTTCAAATAGTTGCAGAGTTTTACATTCCAATAGGCCAGGTACTATTAGTGAGTCCCGTGGTATTTGAATGGTTGAGATCTATATCAAGGATAACCATCTTAAATATTTAATTGGGGGTTACACTATCTAGGGCAAATTGTGCGTTGTGGAAATCTGAGTATATTTACCTTCCAGTAACTCCTTTCTAGCAATTCTTAGTAATCTTTAGTAATAATCCAGTATGTTCGAAAGTCCTAAACCACCTAAACCTATATATGTAGTATGGAGCATGCTATTCTGGGCCTCTTTTCCCTATGAATAAAAGAAGACAGCAACTTTTGAGAGGATGTGCAGGTTATAAAGGAAGAGCGATGCAAACAATTCATTACATTCCCAGACAGTTTACCAAAAATATTTATTTTTAAAGAGGTCATGTAGTTATATTTCTTAGAGTGATAAATGCTGAATTAAGTTTCTGAATACGCTCTGAATTATAATGAATCGACAATATTTATTACTTTTAGTACTACAGTAGAAAGAGACTGACTTGCAACACTTCCATTTTATGTAACAATAGTTTTGTGGTCTGTTTGTGAAATTGGCAGGTGAAAAGTCAGAAAAGCAGAAGGATTTTTCTAATAAACACAGGCTTTATTTACTTCCCATGATGAAGGAGTTGATCCAACACAACATAGAACATGGAAGCCTCACCAATCATTGAGAACAGAATACCGCATACCTCTCTGTATGGAGTGGAAGGTTGAATAAGCACTCTGTATCCCCATGAATTCTTTATTGGACCCCTCCCCCCCCCCCCCAACAGCCTGTTTTCATTATGCAGGATAGTCTAGCTGGATGCAAAATAATGGCTTGCTGTCAAGAACCTTAACCTTGACAGCATAAAATATAAACATATGCCACAATATTCTTTTAAAAATTATGTATCACCCCTTATCTCATCTATACCTCCAAACCAAACATTATTGTACAACCTTAAGACAATGCTATCTTATCATGCACATGTCAGTGATTGCCCTGAAAATCCTGAATAGTTATAAATAGAGTTTTGCACAGCAGACTATCCACATACAAGGGTATTTGAAGTAACTTCACTATGTTGCTACATTGCATCTTTCTCCACTGTTTCACTAAAAGTAGCATAAGCACAGATTTTACATCAACAGAGAATGGCCAAAGGCTATTATCCCCTGCAAAAAAGTATCCATGATATTTTGCCAACCCAGCAAGGTACATACAATAGATCTTAAGCAGTAGAATGATTCACTACAATCATGTCAATAAAAATGCTTGTCGCAATCTCCGCATTACAACATATTGTTCTACATGAATTGGAGCAGCACAACTAGAGGACATCTGCAGTAATTTTCAACAGAATTGGTTTAACTACATTTTTATTTTTTTTGCTCAGTTACCTATTATGCCATATAGTGCCAATATGACATACATTTACCATTAAGGGTGAATAAAGCAGTGATTCACCTGTGCAAATACTAGCAGGTTTGAGGATGATAAGGAAAATGAAATAATAAACCTGAGATTGCTTATAGTACATTAAGTAAATATCCCAACAAAAACTAAGCATTTAAGATATCTAAATTTCACGTACTTGCTAAATGATATTCTCTGTTCACATGTGGTGAATATTAGCAAAAAAAGAATAAAATTCCTTCTGCAGCTGCTGTGGGAGGATGACATTTTAACCCATAGTGTATCTGTGCTTTTACTCTCACACTTATGTCTGAACATTATTGCTAACAGATGTTGCTTTACAAATAAAGGAACTATAATGCATGCAAGAGTCACCTCATGTCCACCACAAACCTACCGGTCAGCAGAAGTAGCTTTTACGTCATTAGAACCAGTCACAGGAATCTGAGGTTACCCAGGACTGTGGTGGATACCCACAAAGGAAATAATAACCATTATAAATTGCAGAAACAAACAATGCAGCCATAGCACTTGGATCATTGTAAAATACAGTCATATCAGTGGGAAGAGCAGAGGGAATTGTGTGCACTGAGGTTACAGATGTGGATGGTGTCCCTATATTTCTAAGATGTATCTATCTTTGGCCATTTTTGTGGAAAATAAATTTCCCAGTCTTCCATAGATCACAACACACCGTTTCTTTAAGTGTGTTTATTACATATGCAAAGATTCTGTCCAACAGGTCATCTTGGCCACAGATTATATGCAAAAATTATACATTGAATCAGCAACACATTATTAAATCAGAATATAACACACACTATAGCTATACAGTCTAAATCACCGATCAGAAGTAAGATACGAGAGGAGGTAGATGTGTGAAAGGGACCTTCTAATTGCATCACATAGTAATGTTATTCAAAATATCTCTGTCTGGTTCACATGTATTAACCCCTTCAGGACGCGGCCATTTTGTACTCAGCCCCATTTTTTGGATTGTGACTTGCGTCGATATATATGTTATAACTTTTGAACACTGTTACTTATCAAAGCGATTATGAGGTTGCTTTTTCCTCACATGTTGTACTTCATTTAAGTGGTAAATTTTGCCTGATACGTTTTGTGTTTATTTATTAGAAAAAAAGAAAAGATTATGAATTTTTTGAAAAATTTGCCATTTTTAAAATTTAAAATCATCACGTTTTCAGGCATATACCGGTAGTTTTAACACCTAAATTAGTTGCTGGTTAACTTTTCCCATATGTCTACTTTACATTTTCATAATTTTTGAGATGTTTGGATAATTTATTTTGATGTCACCTGGCTTACAAATTAAATATTGGTTTACTCTATTTTCGGAATTGACTATTTTGGGGATAATTACTGTTTTTAATTAAATTTTAAATATATAACATTTTCAAATCTGGACCCCTCAAACTATCAGAAAAATACGTTCATTTAGTCCTAAAATTTATACATTTCCAAAAGAGAAAACCCAAAATTTGTTATGCAATTTTTCCCATGTACAGAGACTCCCCACATGTAGCAGTTACTTGTTTTATGGGCTCACAGTGAGGTGCGTAAGGGAAGCCCCGCGACTGCCAAGATTTTTGTTTCCTCATTGGCCCCTTTTGTAGGCTATAAAATTTTAGCTTTTTCGTTATTGGGCATATGACGGCATTTTTTTTTGCAAGATGAGATGCTTTTTCTAGTGTTACCATTTTGGGGTTGAAATTGTTTGAAAATTGTTGAAAATTTACAAACTTTTTTTGAGGGCAGGAGTAGAAAAGCATCAATTCTGTGCTGGATTTTTTACTCTTTTTTTTGGGTGTTCAGAGCATAGCCTTATAAACATGTTATCTTATTCTATGGGTTAATTCAGTTACAGGGATATTGACAAAAATGTGATATTACTATTATTTAGACCTACTATTAGTCATTTGAAAGCTGAACTGGTCCCTCAAAAGATTGTTTTTGCGGTATTTACGAAGATGAGAAAAATACCCCCAAAAATTCTAAGCCACACCCCCTTCTCGCCAGACCACACCCATCTCCAGAAGACCACGCCCCCATAATCGACCAAGTCGGGAAAGTGCCCAAAAAAGTTCTAAAAGCCTTGATAACTGTGGTGATAGGCATTTCAGACAGTGTTTTGGTGAAAAACCACCAGAATTGTGGCGCAAGTGTGTTTATAAATCCACCCAAATGTGTTGGAAAAGTTGACATTTTTAAATTTCCTGAATTTTTTAGAGTTTTCACCAAATATCCATTATTCATAAATAAACACAACACATATCATCCAAATTTACAACAAGTAAGGAGTGCAATGAGTCACAAGAAAACAATGTGTAAATCAGTTGGATATGAATTCCAAAGTTATAGCCACTTATAGTGACACATGTCAGATGTGAAAAAATGGGCCATGTAACTAAAACCTTACATTTTAAGACATTAAGACATTTTAAGATCCAGCACCAGAGCAATCAAAGGGGTTTCAGATTTAAAGGTATTGCTAAATTACAACCGGGATTGCGGAATTTGGTGGTGGGGATTTTGCTAATAAATTAGTGTACGTAATTAGAAACTATATAGATGTACAAACTGGGAAAAATGTTCACAAAGGGTTTAAATGAATGCTCAGGATTGAATTGGTGTAGAAGCAGTGCTGCCAAGAGGAATTTTGGGGCTCCCCCCAAAAAAAACATGAGTTTTCTATTATATACAGAGATGAGCGGACCCGACATTCCCACAACCTGTATATAGATAGCCCCATCACATGTCCCTCTCAGTATATATATAGACATTTGACACATAATTAGACATAGACATAGATAAACATAGATAGACACATTTGATAGATATTTGAGACATGCCCCAGCACATGCCCCCCTTAGTATATACAGTAAGAAAAGATCCAAGCAGCACAAAACAGACAATGGGTAAACAAAAATAAAAAGCGGGTGCACGCCTATGAGGGACGGGCATCAGGTCCTTCAGTTATAGATACAAAGGAAAAAAAGGCAGCACACCAGATTGTACAATCCGGTGTGCTGCCTTTTTTTCCTTTGTATTTACACCTCAGTATATAGATAGATAGCCCCAGCACATGCCCCCCTCATTATATAGATAGATAGCCCCAGCACAGTCCCCCTAAGTATATGGACAGCCACAGATAATTCCCCCCTCAGTATACAAATAGATAGCCCTAGAATACGCCCCTCTCAGATTATAGATAGATAGCCCTAGCACATGCTCCCTCAGTATATAGCTAGATAGCTAGAAGAAAGGAAGATAAAGAAATGTCCAAATAAAATTGGACACTAAAATTGGACTCTTCTTTCCCCTCTTCTATCTTTGGGTTGGAAGTAGTAGAATTGTGTTTTATGAACAAGTGGACAAGATGATATATGGACTATGTGCAAACAATAAATATTTTTAATTTCGTAACTCAATTTATAATTCTCATCAGTGAGCACTTTTTTAGTCAATCACTTATTAGTTATGTTTATGGTGATATACACGTACAAATGTTTTTTTTTTATCACTTATATTAAATTTAAAGCGTAACTGTAAGGTTATAATGATTTTACCAATTTCTCATGTGATTCCCCCTTTTACCCCTTAAGAACCCCTTTTTCGTTTTTGCGTCTTTATTTTTCACTCCCGACCTTCAAAAATCTATAACTTTTTGATTTTTCCATGTAGAGAGCTGTGTGATGGCTTGTTTTCTTCGTAAAAAATTGCACTTGATAGTGATGGTATTTAATTTTCTATACCATATACTGGGAAGTGGGAAAAAAAATTCTGAACGCAGTGAAAATGGTGAAAGAACGCATTTGCGACGTTTTCTTGTGGGCTTGGATTTCACGTCTTTCACTCTGCGCCCTAAATTACATGTCTACTTCATTCATTGGGTCAATACGATCACATGGATACCAAATTTGTATAGGTTTTTTAATGTTTTCATACATTTACAAAAGAATTAAAACCTCCTGTACAAAAAAAAAAAAATCTTCATTTTGCTCTCTTCATGCGCTAATAACTTTTTCATACTTTGGTGAATGGAGCTGTGGGTGGTGTCATTTTTTGCGACTTTTAATTATGTTTTAAATTTTATTATTTTTAGGATTGTACAACCTTTTGATCACTTTTTATTGAATTTTTAATATTTTTCAAAATGGCAAAAAAATGCCATTTGCGACTTTAGGCACGATTTTCCGTTATGGGGTTAAATGCAGTGAAAAACCGTCATTATATCTTGATAGATCGGGCATTTTCAGACACTGCGATACCTAATGTGTTTATGATTTTTACTGTTTATTATATTTACATCAGTTCTAGGGAAAGGGGGTGATTTGAATTTTTAGGTTTTTTTAATATAATTTTTTTTTTATTATTTCTATTTGAATTTCTATTTGAAGTATACTATTTTTCAGACTCCCTAGGGTACTTTAACCCTAGGTTGTCTGATTGATCCTACCATATACTACCATACTACAATATGGCAGTATATGGGGATTTTGCACACCATCTATTACAATGTGCAGATCGCCTCGGATCTTTGTGTGATCTGAGGCTGTCATGGCAACAGATCGCCGCTCCCCAATGACGTCACGGGGAGCGATGATCGGAGCCAAGATGGTGGCGCCGCCGGCTCGTTAATGCCACTGGCTCGTTAATGCCACCGGCAGCTTTGCCGGTGGCGGTGAAAGGGTTAACACTCTTTCGACAGGGGCATTGTGAAGCAAGCACCTGGCGAGTATGAAGAGTTCTCAGCCCGTGAGCCCTCTGCATACTACCCCATGCGCAATAAAACATACAGGTACGTCTTATTGCGCTATGGGGTTAAAAACAAATACTGTAGAATGATGCCGAGACCACCAAAAGTATATAAGGCAGATCTTTTTGCTTTATTATTACTCCCGATAAAACCTTTGTGATCCATCACTTGGACATCATCTGGTAACTTAGTGGTCATGTGTTAGTTATTCAGCATTTTATCGTTATGGTATTTTATTGTTTGCAGAAATTAATAGCAGCATGTCTTTACCGTACAGATTATCATTATTTCATGTCTGCAACTTGTATTGCCTCTACAACCAGATCTCTGTGCAAACAATTTTTAAATTATTTTATATAGTTTATCATTTTGCTCAATACATTATACAGGCGGTCCCCTACTTAAGGACACCCGACTTACAGACAACCCATAGTTACAGACGGACCCCTCTGCCCACTGTGACCTCTGGTGAAGCTATCTGGATGCTTTACTATAGTCCCAGACTGCAATGATCAGCTGTAAGATGTCTGTAATGAAGCTTTATTGATAATTCTTGGTCCAATTACACCAAAAATTTTGAAACTCCAATTGTCACTGGGGCAAAAGAAAAAAAATTGTCTAGAACTTCCATTATAAAATATACAGTTTCGACTTACATACAAATTCAACTTAAGAACAAACCTCCAGACCCTATCTTGTATGTAACCCGGGGACTGCCTGTATATTTATTACATATACACATCCCTCTTTTCTCATAGAAAAGAGGAGAGGCTTCCGTTGGCACACTCCACCATATAGCCCCAACTAGAGGAGGGCTGCAGTGAAAGTTGACTTTGTGGAACTTTCTCTCATCTTCCTACTGCATCTCTGGAGCTCAGCCACAATGATCTTGGGGTTCTTTCTTTACCTCTCTCACCAAGGCTCTTCTCCCACAATTGCTTTATTTGGCTGGACAGCCATGTTGAGGAATAGTTGTGGTTGTCCAAAACTTATTCCATTTAAGGATTATGGAACCTTAGGAACCTTGAGTGCAGCAGAAATTATTTTATAACCTTGGCCAGATCTGTGCCTTGCCTCAATTCTGTCTATGAGCTCCTTGGTCAGTTACTTAGACCTTGTGATTCTTATGTGCTCTGACAATCTGTGAGGTCTTATATAATATAAGAAAAGAGATAAAATAATCCTTTATTAGTCCCACAGTGGGGAAATGCACAGCGTTACAACAGCAAAGAGAATACAGAGAGTACAGTACAAACAATGACAGAACAATAAGAATGAAGAAAAAGAAAAAAAGAGATAAAAAGACAAGAAAAAAAATACAAGCAATGATCGGCAGTTTGCCACAGCTTACTTCTGTTTGGGCCTTGTTTGTTGAACAGCCTAATCACAGCGGGGAGGAATGACTTTACGATAATGCTCCCTCTCACACTTGGGGTGAAGTAGTCAGTCACTGAAGGTGCTCCCCAATGCCACTACAGTCACATGCATGGGATGGGAGCTATTCTCCAGAATAGATTTCAACTTACACAGTGTCCTCCTCTCAGCTACCACCTGCACTGTGTCAAAAGGACCGCCCGCTCAGGACAGAGCTGGCTTTCCTAATCAGGTTGTCCAGTCTGATCCTCTCCCTAGCTGAGATGCTGCTTCCCCAACAGACTACACAAATGAAGATGGCTGATGACACTACAAAGTTTAAGAAGGTCTTAAGAAGACCATAGACAGGTTTGTGACTTTCCTAAACAAGTTCATTCAGCTTAATTAAACACAGCAGAATGAAGGAGTAGAACCATCTCAAGGAGGATCAGAAGGAATTGGACAGCATGTTAATATGAAATAACTACTTAGTGACCACCCATGAGGATTTCTCCGTCAGTCACTAAGTGGCCTTAGGGTAGGCTGATGGAGAAACCCGCTGGACTAGCCTAAGTTCTGCACAGGGGACTAACAGTGAACAGTTCCTATCGGCACCCTGCGATGCCTAATGAAGGTCCCCGCATCTGTCCGAGGCAGAGCCCTTGGCTGGATTGAGCAGTCTGCCTGTCAGCCTATGCAAGGGTATAGACTGGCACTTCTAATGCATTGCAATACATGGTTATTGCAGTGCATTAGTATGAACAAGTGGTCAGATAATCAGTTTTTCATGCAGCATTACAGTAAAAATAAAAAACAGTTTAAAAAACACAAAAAATAAATAATCAATAAAAATTTTAATTTAAAAATAATATTCAATAAAATGTCCGAAAAGCCCCCAATACACATAAAACAATATATCATTAAAAAAAGTGCAAAAAGTAAAAAACACAACATATTAGTTATCACCGCATCCTAAAATTCCCAATCTTTAAAAACAGTTATTCCTGGTGGTAAACCCTTGTAATGGAAAAATGCACCAAATCATCACTTTACTGACATTTTGCAATAAATAAAAGTTGAATAAAAAGTGATCAAAAGGTCTTACTGTCCCTAATGCTAGCAGTTAAAATGTCAGCTCATCCTGGAAAAAAATTACATCCTACACAGCATTGTACGCTAAATTATGAAAAAGTCAGAATATGGCAAAATGAAAAAAAAAATTTCATCATAAAATGTTTTCATTTTTTTAACACCCAATAAAACCTTGGTATCCCTGTGATTGTACCAAGCCAAAGAATAAATCAGACATGTCATTTAGGGTGCACTGGGAAAGACTTTAACTGGTTCGCGCTCACCTGCCGTGTATTCACGGCGGTGGTCGGGTGGCGTTGCATGCAGAGGGCTCACGGGCTGAGCCCTCTCCATAGCCAGTAAGTCTTTGCTGCATATTGCAGCAAAGACTTACTGGTAACACCTGAGATCGGTGCTAGCACCGATCGCCGGTGTTATTACAGCGATGGCTGCCGGCAAAGCTGCCGGCAGCCTCAAATACATAGCGGCGCATGGGCGCCGCCATCTTGCCTAGGATCGTCGCTCCCCGTGACGTCATCTTTAACCCCTGATAGCACATTGTAGTGAATGAGGAGGAAAATACTGTAGTATGGCAGTATATGATAGGATCGATCAGACAACCTAGGGTTAAAGTAAAATAGTAAAAAGAAAAATAAAAAAAAGTTTGAAAAAAAAATTATAATAAAAAAACCTAAAAATTCAAATCACCCCCCGTTCCCTAGAACTGACATAAATATAAATAAACAGTAAAAATTATAAACACATTAGGTATCGACACGTCCGAAAATGCCCAATCTATCAAAATATATTAACGGTTTTTCACTGCGCCCAAAGTCAAAAATGGCAATTTTTTCCATTTTGAAAAATATAAAAAAATCTATAAAAAGTGATAAAAAGGTCGTACAGTCCTAAAAATGATATCATTGAAAATATTATCAAATGTCGCAAAAAATGACACCACCCACAGCTCCTTACAACAAAGTATAAAAAAGATTTAATTAGTTTTAATTTTTGTAAATGTATGAAAACATTATAAAACCTATACAAATTTGGTATCCACATAATTGTACCGACCCAAAGAATAAAGTAGACATGTCATTTGGGGCACTCAGTGAAAGACGTAATATCCAAGCCCACAAGAAAATGGCAAATGCGTTTTTCACCATTTTCACTGCATTTGGAATTTTTTTCCAGTTTCATAGTACACGACATGGAATATTCAATACCATCACTATGAAGAACATTTTGTTACGCAGAAAACAAGCCATCACACAGTTCTTTACGTGTAAAAATAAAGAAGTTATAGAATTTTGAAGGTGGGGAGTGAAAAATGGAAATGAAAAAACAGGAAAGGGGCCCGGTCCTTAACCGGTTAAAACAGAGCCCACAAGAAAATGGCACAAATGCGGTTTCTTGGCAATTTTACCAAATTTAGCATTTTATATGGCATGCGATATAAAATACTGTCAATAAGAAGTACAATTTGTTACGCAGAAAACAAACCCTTACACAGCTATATACAAAGAAAATTTATGAATTTTTGAAAGTGGAGAGCGATAAACAGGAAGTAAAATGGAAAAATTCCCATTCGTGATATGGTTTTAAAATGCCCCTGTACCACATGATAAAAAGTTAACTAAATGTGAAGGAAATGCAATATTACCTCAACATGTGGTAATGGTAATATGTTTGGTCCCTCTGGTCGTTGGTCCGCCGTACATGGTAACATAAAAGCTAATATTTTTTAGCGGAACCTGCACCTTGATATTTGACAATACCAATTCTATACCAAAAAAACTAGTCCATCATGGTTATTGCCCACTAAATATGAATTTGTTTCTGACTATAACCCATTGTCATTCATCACATCTCTTTTGTTTTTCTGTGCCCCCCCCCCTCCCCCTTCATGTTTTTCATGAACTATGTATGGATTAATGTATTCACTAGAATGTGCCTTACTATATTGACTGTTCGGGAGTATATGGTTCATTCACATGTATTTAGATGTTTTTAATCTTGTTGTAAGTATATGAATTTAATAAAAATTTACTTTTGTACACTTTTTGAGTTTATAAGAGCTGCCACCCTAGTTAATTGTGTGTTCAGACTTTGATGTGGGAGAACACTCATGTTAGAGAGAAGAAAGTGTCTATCAGACAAACAGCAGCAGCAGGTTACCATGGGTGAGCCCATACCACCAGGGATCAGATACACAGATAAGAAGAGAAGGAAGGACAAGAAATATTTTACAATACAATCTGAGAGACCAACACAACACTTGCTGCGCTTCCCATGGAGACCCAAATGAAAGCCCAAGTATGGAGGCCAGTAAGGAATTATTATTATTATTTATTATAATGGGCTACAGATAGTGCTACCCCACAATACCAGTTTCTTGACCCAGCCTGCTGACTGCCAGCCTTGGGCAACCAGGGCCTACTTGCATGGAAAAATTAATAAACATTAAAAGATTTCTTAAAATATGTAGAATATAATTTCTTGGTTAAAAAAGGTAAGTTTTGTGTGACACCTATCCTTAAAGAAGTTTTATGGCTTACTGTGAAAGCCCTGGGGTAAGTGTGGAAATTAAAAAATATAACATAATGGGGCAGATTTATCAAGCTGTGTGAAAGTGAGAATATTTCTAGTTGCCCATGGCAACAAATCACAGCTCAGCTTTCATTTTACCAGTTCTCATGAATATTTTAAAAGGGAGCGGTGATTGGTTGCCATGGGCAACTAGAAATATTCTGACTTACAGACAGCTTGATAAATCTGCCCCACTCAGTTTTCTCTGGGTCCTGGCCAAATTGGAAGTGTCATAGATCCTGTAAGTGTAAAGTCCTGGTGTTGGGCTAGTACGAAATTAACTGTTTATAGGTAATGGGATAGTAGGCCTGATCACCCTATTAGGCTCTGACTCAAGGTAAAGCCAGTCATTTAAGGACCTCATCCATGCTCAGGATCCCTTTAATTGTATAATTAAATTGCATACTTCTTTCCCTGGTTAGACTGCACAGTAAAACATTACCACTGAATAGCTGAAAAAGGCTATTAAAGCGTATTGTACGAATGTATTTACAGGCGGTCCCCTACTTAAGAACACTCGACTTACATACGACCCTTAGTTACAAACGGACCTCTGGATATTTGTAATTTATTGTACTTTAGTCCTAGGCTACAATCATCAGCTGCAACAGTTATCAAATGTGTCTGTAATGAAGCTTTAGAGTTAATATTGATTCTTATGACAACCCAACATTTTTAAAATCCAATTGTCACAGAGACCAAAGAATTTCTGGTTGGGATTACAATGATAAAATATACGGTTCTGACTTACATACAAATTCAACTTAAGAACAAACCTACAGACCCTATCTTGTATGTAACCCGGGGACTGCCTGTATATATTTGTAACATGAAAGTGTTAAAAGAGAACCTGTCAGGCACCACCTGACCAGGGTCTAATAAAACCCCTGGACAGGAAGGGGCAAGGCCTCTTGACCTCCAGCACAGACCTCAGTCTCTTGGAATCTAGCTCCTGTCACACCTCTTACCAGCCACCTCTTACCAGACAGGTCACCTCTTTACCACCAGGTCTCTTGCAAAGCACACCTTTCAGATTGTCAGTGACCAGAGAGATAGTGTGACGCACACCTTCAGTGCTACACCCATAACACCCAGGACAAAGCTTCCATATCTGGACACAGCTACATCCCAGCTTGCACCTACCACCAGGCTGTTGAATCTATTCCTAAAGATCACTTTCCATGACCACTCCAGTAATCCGGAATCTCCAGCAATCCGGCATCTGTAACAAGACCATTTGGCCCGTTGCCTGAAGTTGTTCTAATAAAGAACCATGAGTTATTTTGCACAACGCTGCCTCCGTATGTTCCCTGGATATAGCTGTAACACCAAGGGCGCCCCATCCATTACCCGGGAACTCATACAACAGACACCAAAGGGGTTGCCCCAGGGAGATTCAGTACATCAGCCTCTCCCTCCATCTTTCTTGCACACAACACCTGCTGGAGACCTGCCAGGCAGTAGAACAGCCCTCCGGTCCCCATAAGAAGCATACGTTCCCTGGGTCCCGGCTGCCTCCAGGCCCCAAGAAAAGGCTAGGCCCCAGGTAGGGGATGTTGCAAAAGCATTGTTCCTCTCCCTACATTGTCCCTGTACATGCCTGTAAACTTAAGCAATCAGATACTAAAGCTGTATGCAAATGACCTGTGAGATGTCCAGTGATTCATTATAATATTCAAGCTGTCCAGCTTATTCATGAGTGGGAGGCACAGCCACACCCCCAGTGCTTGACTGACAGCCTGTATAATGATGCGACACTCCTGGTGCTGGCTCCTCTCTATACTTCCTGGTTCTCTAGGCCACGCCCCCTGCTGCCTGTGTGTGTATATGAGATACAACAGCTCCAGGATGCAGCCAAGTTATAGCAGAACACTTCAGGCACGTATGTAGGTGACACATGTGCCTCTCACATGTGTATATGAGGACACAGCATGTCAGAAGATAAAGCACAGACCCTTGCAATGCTTTACACCTTACACACAGACATGAGCAGGGGGAGGAGAGGGGATTGGTAACAGCAGTGACATAACTTTCTCCATGTGCCCCGGTAATGCAGCGCCACGTCCGAGGCTCCTCCTAATCCCACAAGGCTCTCCGAGGGTCCAACTCTCCAGCACTCACCCTCGTACCCAGGCTTGATGAGGAGAGACAAAAGCCGAGACGACTGTATGCCGGACATTGCAACTCCAAGTGGAGTTGAGAGGAGTAGGTGCGCTGGAGCATTGAGGACCGGTAGCTCATACACGCAGAAGAGGACCAGGCACACGACAAAGCAGTAAAAAGGGCAGCAACATGGGAAACAAGCTACTCCTGAGAAGCACCCCGTGCCAGGAAGGCTACCGTGCCAGCTCTTTTACAGCGATCTGAGTCAACGTCGTTGACCCATAGGATGAGGCATCAGTAACAAGCTTGGCCCTGCACTGGGTCTTATGTGAAGTGTTTTGTGGGGTGAGGTCCGTACTAACAACACTGAGGCTGTTGTGTCGGTATTAAACACGGATGCAATCCCTGAGGGGGGAAGCTGTGTAACAGTGAAGTCCTGTCCTCAGGGAGACAGTTAAACTTATTGTTCCGAGCTGTTTATTGTTGCCAGCCCTAGGTCTAAACAGCCCCGGAAAACAAAGAGTTATATTAACTTAGGCTGTAAATCAGGGGTCCCCAAACTTTTTACCTAGGGGGCCGTTCACTGTCCCCCTCAAACCGTTGGAGGGCCGGACTAAAGTTTAAAAATAAATAGCGGTCCATGTGACCGCATCCGCAATACACTGGTACCCCCTCAATCAATTATTTAACATACTGCACCACCTTGTGAACTATTTTATATATTGCCCCAATTAATTAATTAATTGGGCCAATTATTAAATATACTGGGACCCCACTCCATTAATTATTGAATATGCCTCCCCCCATTAATTACTAGACTGCCCCTCATAATTAATTATTTCCTATACCCCCACCATTAATTATTTCCTATGCTGCCCCTCCCCCATTAATTATTTCCTATGCTGCCCCCACCATTAATTATTTCCTAAGCTGCCCCCACCATTAATTATTTCCTATGCTTCCCCTCATAATTATTTCCTATGTTGGCCCCAACATTAATTATATCCTATTCTGCCCTTCATAATTAATTATTTCCTAAACTGCCCCTCATAATTATTTCCTATACTGCCCCCACCATTAATTATTTCCTATGCTGCCCCTCATAATTATTTCCTATGTTGGCCCCAACATTAATTATTTCCTATACTGCCCTTCATAATTAATTATTTCCTATACTGCCCTTTATAATTAATTATTTCCTATGCTGCCCTTTATAATTAATTATTTCCTATTCTGCCCCTCATAATTAATTATTTCCTAAGCTGCCCTTTATAATTAATTATTCCCTATGCTGCCCCTCATAATTAATTATTTCCTATGCTACCCCTCATAATTATTTCCTAAGCTGCCCTTTATAATTAATTATTCCTATGCTGCCCCTCATAATTAATTATTTCCTATGCTGCCCCTCATAATTAATTATTTCCTATGCTACCCCTCATAATTAATTATTTCCTATGCTGCCCCTCATAATTAATTATTCCCTATACTGCCCCTCATAGTTAATTATTTCCTATACTGCCCCTCATAATTAATTATTCCCTATACTGCCCCTCATAATTAATTATTCCCTATACTGCCCCTCATAGTTAATTATTTCCTATACTGCCCCTCATAATTAATTATTTCCTATACTGCCCCTCATAATTAATTATTTCCTAAGCTGCCCCTCATAACTAACTATTGGCCCCCAGTCGCCACAATCTTTTTTGATAAAAAATAAAAACTGTCCTCTACTTACCTAAGTCTTCTATCTTCTTGCCGCGTCCGGGCAGGAAGGGGTGCTCGGCCGCGCGATGACGTCATCACGCGGCCGCGCAGCCTAGTTCATGGAGCGATGTGCGCCGGGGTTGTCTTCCGGCCACATCGCTCCAGTAATAGTGCTCGAGCGGCCGTTTCCGGCCGCATCGAGCACTATACAGTGACGGGCAGGAGCTTCCTGTCCGGACGGACGGAGGCTCCTGCCCGACTGTCGAAGGGCGTGGGGGACCGGCGCCGGTGCGCCAAGCGTCGGGGCCGGATCAAAACGGTCCGCGGGCCGTAGTTTGGGGACCCCTGCTGTAAATGAGACGGTACCTGTGGCGGTAAGAAAGCTGGATGACACTTTGGAATATTACCTTGGGGCATGCTGCCGTTTTGGATTACTAACTATCTGCTTTGTCTGCCATTTTTCTTGCTACCGTGTTGGATCAAGCTATTAACCCTGACTAACAACTTGTGGTTCATATGTTCATGAATTTCTGATACTGTCTGAGTAATTTGAGGCCGGCCTTTTATTTTTTCCTTTTTACTGTGGAAACTAAGAATCACTATTCTCTGACAGTGTGTTGAAACTAGAGATTCAGTAACTGCGCTTTACTTACATACCCTGGACTAATCGCTTCAAGAAGAATGACTAACATTGAGGGTTTTTTTGTATGAAATAACCATGACCAAAAACGCGTGTTTATTTGTTTTTCTGTGTGCATTTGTCTTTGTCTTTCTATGAGTAGTTGGTTAAGCATTGAAAGTCTGCAATAGCAGGAAGCATGCATGCGTACTGAAATAGGAGCAACAGCAATTGTATCATATTAATACTACTATAGAGGAGTAACCAACTAAGAAAGGAAAGTTATTTATATTGAGGTTACTGGTTCATTCAATAGTCATAAAAAATTGAGGTGTAATAGCATTGTATAAGTGTGCAAGGAAAAAGTTCTTTATGGATATATTTTTTGAAGGTGAAGGGGCACTTCAGTTAACAATTAGTCGCATGTGAGACCTAATGTTATAAGCGGTTTATTGTTGTCAGACTTAGGCTTCAATACCACCTGAAAATATAGCGTTATATTAACGCAATTTAACTGTCATTAAATATCAAGGTGCATTATTAGTGTACAAGTACACAAGCAAAAAGTGCTTCACGGATAGATTTCTGTAAGGGTTTTTGTTTTTTTTCTTCTTTTCTTCTGTTTTTGAAACATGTTCACTATAATTACATGGAATATTAGGGGATAAAGTTAAATGTTGCGTGGTATTTGATATACAACCTTGCTTGCCAGCCATGGTGTGTTTTGTTGAAACACACTTGTGCATAGAAACACCGGATAAGGTCAGTAAAAAAATGGGCAGGGTCTGAATATCATTCCGTTTTTTCATCCTACTCGAGAGCAAATGTATCCATAAAAAGGTGGTCTGTGTGGTGTATTCCTCAGAACTGGACAAAGAGGGAAGATATATATTTCTACACTGTAAATTTTATGGATTGGAGTGTATACTTATGTTTGCATACATTCCTTCCCCATTTTCTTCATTTTTGTTGGCGAAAGTGATGTAGTTTATGGCCTCTAGGAGAGATTGCCCTTTGTTTGTTTGCGGTGATTCTGATTCTGTTTTGAACATTTACATCACAGGAACACCCCATTTAGCCAAATTTTGTCAAGAAGATGGTTGGGTAGATGTCTGGAGACATTTATATGGGTAAAATAGGGGTTATTCCTGTTTTTCAAGAGCACATACTATGATGTCCAGAATTGATTTAGCGATTGCAATTAGAGATGTGGTGGGCTATGTTGAACTTATGAAATACGTAAATTCCAGTCAATCAGACCACTCCATGATGGTTATACAGTTGAAATTCCAGGATAAAGAGGACTGATGGAGACGACCCTTTAGATTGAATCCACACTGGATGACAATTATAATATCAAAGGATGAAAATTTTAAGAGAGAAGTGTTTTAGGGAACATAACTTGAATTCAGCTGATCTTGGGGTAGTGTGGGACACTTTAAAGGGTTGTATACGAGGGTGGTTGCATAGGGAAATTAGTAAAACTAAGGCCATATTTAGAAAAAGGGAAATGGCACTAAAGAAAACAATATAGCAAATAGAACAGATACACAATAACAATCCCACGGCTTTAAGTGGTGTACAGTTAAAAAGGGTGAAAAAATATTAAACAGAATATCTGGAACACAAAGCACAACAGGGGATTATCTTTAGGGGGTATAATCACTTTTGTGAATCAGGAAAACCAGGTTAGCTTCTTTTAGAGATTATCCAGGAGCAAGGTAAAAAACACAAGATAGACCAGATACAAGACACTCAGGGTACGATAGTAACGGATACAGAGCAGATCAAAAAGGTGTTTGAGGATTACTTTTCAGAAATGTACAGGCCCCAAATAGCGACTGGGGAGGAGGACATCAAAAGATATCTTAAGAGAGTAGACATCCCTAGCAGAAGAGAGAGCTGGATTCTCCATTGACAATTAAAGAGCTGGTACAGGCAGTAAGATCCATAAAGGGTAACACTAGCCCAGGATCTGATGGCCTTCCCTTTGAAATATATAGAAGGTATGATAATGTCCTCCTTCCCAGGTTGTTGGAAGTTCTGCAGACTGGGAGAGATAAAGACTATGACTAAGGAAGAAATATGTAACGTCTGAAACGTGTAGGTTCATCTGTGCTATATTTATTATCCTGTATGTAAGCTTACTACTTCCCTCTTTTGTATGTCACATTTTTTCTATTTTTAATGGATTTATAATAAAGAAAATGAACTTTTAACTTCAAGTATATGAGTGCTGGATCTTCAATTTGTCTATTAGAGATAGAGAACACCTTTCCGGCTCAATGAGGGAAGCGATAGTTATCTTGCTACCTAAGAAATATAAGAACTTATTGGAATCCTATAGTCCGATCTCATTGTTTAACAAGGACAGTAAAATATTAGCAAAGACACTAGCCCTCAGGATGCAGAAGATGATCTGCGACCTGATACATCATGACCAGAGTGGGTTCATACCGGCAAAGATGGGCAGACAAGAATGTGAAGCTTGCTGGAGATGCGGATCAACCGAGGCAGGGTTTTACCACATGATATGGAGCTGTCCAAAGATCAGCCCATTTTGGGAAGGGGTCCATCAGAGGATGGAAGAGCGGTTAGGAATATCAATAGAGGGCACGGTGAGGGTACTGGTTCTCAACATGATTGATTGTGATATGTGTCCAGGCCTGGGGAAGCATCACATTGAAGCAATTTGCAGACTCTGTCTCTTCGCAAAGGTGACCAAAATTGGAAAAGTCTAACACCCCCAATAATACTGCAATGGGAGGCGTATATATCTTGTCACAAGTCTATGTTACATTTATATGTATTGAGATGTATTTTGGCTTGATAATTTTCAATTAAAAAATAAAACTTTCTCCATGTGCCCAGCCGCATTGACATAATAAAGAAAAGATTTTAGAATGATGAATGTATGAATTGACTAGATAAAGGCTGGGACGGATCCTTGTGAGCTGCTCCAACAGCTAGTAGTGACAGAGACCTGTTGACAGGTGTTCTTTAATGTTTTAGTGTACATTATGTTTGAACTAAAACTTCCAAGGGTTTTCATGGGGTGTCATTGGCTGGTAAACTTGGGTTTCTAGACAGAGCAAACATATAAAATATAGGGACTTGACCATATAAACTCAGTATTTTTCTTGACTCATTTGGATTTATCTTTCAGGAAATTACTGTGTCTCTGTCTGCTGCTACAACAGAGATCGCTATATTGCTACAGATGAAGCAGAACCCACTTGGCTCTTTAGCCAAGAGCAAAGCTGACCACTGGTCCACGCTGGCATTTCTGCCTGCCACTGACACTCATTATTGCCGCCGCCAGTTGAAGCAACAGCCTCCTAGTCTCGAAAGGAAGGTGTTATTGCCAGCCTGCTGTTTGGAGTATGCCAATAAACAGAACCATGAGTTCTTTACAAATCTTCTTGCTTCACCTTGCCTGCCTAGGTGGGTGCAAATGAGACCTATAACAGAAACCAAGTGTTCCGTTAAACACCTGCAGTCTAACCGCCATCATAGCCAGCCACTACGTGTTCTAGTTCCTACTGCCCTTGCATCCTGTTTGCCCCAATGGGAATGTTGCATAGGCACTGTAGTCAACTACTGATTTCATAAGTCACTGGAACTTGAATGATGGCCTCACTGCTGAACATCACTGTTATTGCTTCTGTGACCTCTAAGGCTATGTCTAACTGCTCCAACTCCTCTACTGGTTTTCTCATGATCCTTGAAAACCCCTTAAGTGAGAAGTATACATATGATTTTCACACAGGACAATTTAAACACACTGCTAACTGTCAGGACTTGGGGTCAGTGAGCCTCCTGGACCACCGCAGTAGATGACACTAGCCGACACCTGGGACCGGAATCTAAGTGGCACCAGAGCCAGATTCACCAGAAACGCCACAAAGCGGGATGATCTTGCTGCGACGTGGTGCCACCAGGTCGTTCCACAGGTGTGACTAGCCTGTGGTGGCAGCCAAGGTCGAGGTACAAGAACGGCAGGCAGTCTCATGGTCAGGAGTTGGCAGAAGTTCAGGACAGGCGGCAGAGGTGCAGAGTCAGGGTCAGATCCGAGGTCACAATGGGAGATCAAAGCTGGAATACAAGGAACACTGGGAGCACGCATAGGAAACTATCTATTATGGCTGGTAGCTCAAAGATTTGGTGGGAGTTGATGGGAGCAGCTGGCTTTTATGCAAAACCCAGAAGTGCCAGCGCCAATCAGCGGTGCACTGGCCCTTTAAATCTTCGACAATCGGCGCACGCACCCTAGGGAGCGGGGATGGGGAGAGGTAAGTGAGGGTAAGGATGAGCAGCACAGAGGGGATCCGAGAGGTGGATCGCAGGGACACCCGTGACACTAACTCCAGTGCAAAGGAGACTGAAGTAGGCCTCCTTTTTCCCCCATGGAAAATTCTAATGTAATTTTAAGTTAAAGGGGGTTAACAGGTTTAAGTACAATGTCCCAAACGCTTCTTTTCTGCCTGCAGAAGCCACAGCCGCAAGTCACGAGCCAACATCATCCACGTTCAATAATGAGGGTAAAATATGGGATGTCCCAGGAAGTCCTGTATGTTGTTGCCTTCTTAGTGTAAGGTTCCATGCAAAAATGGCAGCTAGCTCACAGCCACCATAGAGATGCCCTGTGCAAGGGCGACCGCACAGCAAAAGATAGGGCAGCTCCTATTCTTGCCCTGATTTGTGGTGCGTCTGCTCAGCTCCCTATGGAGAGAAGCACTCACCCCTCCCTTCTCTAGTCAGTTTGCAGCTCACAGCATTGAGTACAATATGGTTAACCTTATTAAGGTATTGTACATATCTATTGTACTGTTAAATGTTTTATGTGGCCATCCCCATTAAGTGAAGCCCTAAATCCCAATTTTGATCTCTTTTCCACCTTTGAGTTCAGTGAAACACCTAGCAACAACCATGTGCCCTTTGACTCCTGCTTAGTCTCATTGTGGTCACATAGTAATATTGCTCATCTTTGTGTACCACACATTAATTTGTCCTGTAAATTCCCTCCTTATACTATTATTCCTTGGTGGCCCTCACACAGTATAATGCATAATAGTGTAGTATAATTGCACATAATGGGGTACATTTACTAAGGGTCCGCTGACTGCATGTTAGTTGGGTTTCCCGACTTTTTCAATTTTGCAACGCGTTTAACTGGGGTTTTTAGCGCACGCACGATTTTGGCGCCGACTTTCATGCGACACAAATCGGGGGGCGTGGCCGTCGGACAACCCGACTGATTCGGATTTAGAGCGTGATTTAACATTCAAAATTGTGTCGCAAGCCATTCACTCACATACACCGGGAAGAAGATGGTGAACTCCGGCGGACCTGAGCGGGGAAGCGACACATGCAGGAAATCGGACGCACGATCTACGTGAATCGCGGCAGCTCCTAATCCCTGTTGGACAACGCACTTCGGGGATCGCGACGGGACGGTTAAGTAAGTGTGCCCCAATGTAGGTCTTTTAGCGGCCCCAACACAGCATAGTCCCTACAAATATAATACCTATTTCCTGGGGAGAAGCACAGGGTGGAGATCAGGACTTACAGGGTTGTTCCCCATTGTCACAGGAAATTATGCAGGTACACTGTTTACCCTATAGGGATGGGGAACCTTTTAGACTCTTACCCAAACTGCAAGGCAAACCCCACTTATTTATCACACAGGGCCAACACTGCAATGTAAGCCATATCCAACTGCTAACCTTTTGTTCCCTGCTTTGCCACAGCTTTTCATGGTATCTGCGTCCTTAGGTCACAAATACCTTTGAAAGAAGGAGAGAAACTTGAAATTGTCATTATACTGTCCCTCTATGGCCCCCTTAAGAGAAAGAATCACAGGGCACAAAGCAGAATTTCCAATGGGGATTACAAGTTCTCAAAAGCAGAGCTCAGATTTCAATTAGTCAAATCTTAAGAACACCAAGGTTATTAAAACAGTGGTGTTCTATTATATAGCAAATAAACAGTTCACCTACAGTTCAACAAAATTCAGCAGGTGCAGATTTACACAGTCCAGCAATCTTGTCAGACACAAAGGTTATACAAGTCCAAGTAATGTAGCAAGCACTGCATAATAAAGATAACTTACTGTAGATCCCAACACAGACCAGTAGGCTTCACACTGTATAAAGACCTTGATCTATCTTATATAAAAGGAATGGAGTTTAAGCAAATGTGTCCTATTTTATATTTCTACTAACTGTAGCTCCCGGCATTGCCCAAGATAGGAAATAACTGCTCTTAGCTATAACAAAATAGAATAGGTTACCAAAAAATATCTTATCGGTATATATCTCTCTCTCAGATTGTCTCTTTCTCTGACCGTTTTTTGTCTTCAAGTGTCTCTGCCTGTATCTATTTGTCTCAGACTGTCTCTGTCACCAACCGTTTCTGACTGTCTCTGTCAATGACTGCATCTAACCGTCTCTGTCTCTGACCATACCTGACTGTGTCTGTCTGTCTCTGACTGTCCCTATCTGTCTCTTACCATCCCTGACTGTGTCTGTCTTTGACTGTCTCTGTCTCTGACCGTCTCTGTCCCTGACCGCCTCTGTCTCTTACCGTCTCTGTCTCTTACCATCGCTGTCTCTGATTTACATTGTTAACCCTTGTTGTAGTCTGTTACAGTGGTTAGAATGAAGAAGATGCACGTGGAGTGGATAATCTCGTTTGTCACGGCGCTGCTTTGCTAGAAGTCACTCGTATACTTACAGTGAGTACTTTTTAAAAACGTATTTTATTAGGACACTACGCGTTTCGGTCCCGGTCCGGGACCTTCCTCAGGTGTAAAATACATCTATTTTTGGATGTGTTTGCATCCAGACATATATACAATAAAAGACTGACGTCAGAGTGACGTTTGGCGGAAATGACATCGCTAGCCAACACTCGCACTTTCTAAAATAAGCAGAAATATATAAAAATATATATATAATTATATACAAAAGGACATAGAGATACACATTAAAATATATGAAGTCAATGTTAATATGTGAAATATTTTGGTTTGTTTTAATTTTGGAGTGGCGATCATGTGGTATTGGAGTGACATGTGTTCTCGACGATTTGTTTATAGTAACTAAGCAACTGCCGGAAGTAGTTGGTTTTGAGTGGTTCCCTGTCTACCTGGCTGTATCGGGCTCTTTTGGGCTCTTAGTGACCGTGAGGGGTTGAGACATTGCTCTATTACAGGGTATGTGTGAAAAGTATACTTATTAAACGAATTCTATTACTTCGTTTAAACCATCGGGCTGGAGACTCTTAAGTTTATAAATCCAGAAGGATTCCCGTTTATTTAGTTGTTCCTGTCTATTTGTCATGTTTTCTGGAATTTGTTCGATCCCCATGATTTTGATGTCATGAAAACTTTTTTTATGTGATATAGTCAAGTGTCTTGAGAGACTCTGTTGGAGGAACCCTGTTTTTGTTTTAAAACGGTGTCCATTTACTCTCGTACGGAGAGATTGTGAGGTGCGCCCAACGTATTGCATGCCACAACTGCAACTGATCAAATACACCACGAATGAAGAGTCACACGTTATGTGGTGTTTGCAGTTAAAAACTTCCCCTGTACTGGTGGATTTGAAGACACATTTTTTGTGTTCTATTATATTGCAACAAAGGCATTTCTTTTTGAAGCATTTAAAAGAGCCTAGTGGTTTGCCTGAGTTGTAAGTTGTATTTTCCCTCTTGATTGTTTGGATTTTACTAGGTGCTAGAATATTTTTTATTGATCTTGCTTTGCGAAATGTAACTTTCGGTATCGGAGGTAATTCTTTTTTTAGTACTGGGTCTTGTAGGAGTATGTGCCAGTGTTTCTGTAGAATACCTCTGATGGCTGTGTGCCCTTTATCAAAGGTAGTGATGAAATTGTGCATGAATGTGTTTGATTCCTCATTTGGTTTTTGTTTAGTTTTCGGTCTGTTATTTTTCTCTAAATTTTGCAGGTAAGCTTCTTTGATTAGTTTTTTGGGGAAGTGCTTTTCAGTAAATTTTTTCTTGATGATTTCTGCTTGTGATTTGTAGTCCTTATCAAGAGTACAGTTCTTCCGCACTCTGGAGAACTGACTAAAGGGTACGTTGTTGAGCCATTTTTTGTAATGGGCACTATAGTAATCTAGGTACCCATTACTATCGACTTTCTTAAAATGGTTTTTTGTCACGATTCTTCCCGACTGGTGGGTTATCTCTAGGTCTAGAAAGACCATTTTATTTTGATCTATATTGGCTGTAAATTTTATGCCCCAGTTGTTGTTGTTCAGGCTATCAACAAAAGTTTGTGCTTCTTCTGTAGTGCCTTTTACAATTATGAAGATATCGTCGATGAACCGGCGATAGTAGACAATGTGTGTTTCCCAGAAGTGGGTGTTATAAATCAATTGGGACTCGAAGTGGCCCATGAACAAGTTAGCGTAACTCGGCGCCACTCGAGTCCCCATAGCTGTCCCTAACAGCTGATGGAAAATCGTTTGTTGGAATGAAAAATAGTTGTGTGTCAGGATAAATTCTAATCCTTTTAATATGAAATTTATTTGTTCTTCTGGAATAGTTTCGTCGCTGCGGAGATGGTGTTCCGTAGCCCTTAGACCTAATTCGTGAGAGATATTAGAATACAACGAGGTGACATCTACTGATAAAAAGACAAAGTCTTGCTTCCATTCTAAATTTTCCAGGTTTTCAATTAGATGGGTGGAATCCCTAAGATAAGAGGGTAGCTGTTTGACTAATGGCTGTAAGAATAAATCTAAAAAATGGGACAGTTGGCTGGTGAGACAGCCAATGCCCGATATTATGGGTCGTCCTGGAGGGTTTATTTCATCCTTATGGATTTTTGGGAGGTGATAAAAAAGGGCCAAATTTGGTTGATCAATTGAAAGAAAATTTCTTTCTGTTTTGTTTAGTATGTTTTTTTCAAATGCTTCTTTTATCATTTCGTTGTATTCTATTTTCCATTCGATCGTTGGATTTTTTTTGTAAAGTTTTGTAATATTTGCTATCTGTAAGGATTCTTAATGCTTCTTGAATATATTTATCTCTGTCTTGTATGACAATCCCTCCCCCTTTGTCCGCTGCCCGGATGATTATTTGTTCATCTGTTTGCAGTTTTTTTAGGGCTATTGTTTCTTTTTTGGTGAGGTTGTTTTTGGTGTTTTGTTTAGTTTTTATAGATCTGAACTCGTTGGAAACTATTGAGTAAAAAGTTTCTAGGTGATGCCCTCTGGCATTAACGGGGTTGAAGGCGGATTTTTTCCTTACTTTTTGGTGAACAAAAGAATCTGTAGTTTCTATAATATTGGGGGTTTTGTTTTGATTTTGGTTTTGATTTTTCAATGAAAAGAAACGTTTTCTGGATAGATTTCTGACGAAGTTGTTCAGATCTAAAAACAATTCGAAATCATCTGTTGTTTTTTCAGGACAAAAATTAAGACCTTTCATTAGTAGTGAGGATTCATCTTCCGTTAGATTTCGTGTGGATAAATTAAAAATTTTTATCAACGACGAGCTTTCGTTTTTGTTTTTATTTTTATTTAAATTTTTCTTTTTACATATAGATTTGTGTTGTCCATCTATATTTTTGTTGCCTACTGGTGTTTGTTCTTTCTCTGTTCTTTCTCTGTTCAAGCATTTGAAAAAAACATACTAAACAAAACAGAAAGAAATTTTCTTTCAATTGATCAACCAAATTTGGCCCTTTTTTATCACCTCCCAAAAATCCATAAGGATGAAATAAACCCTCCAGGACGACCCATAATATCGGGCATTGGCTGTCTCACCAGCCAACTGTCCCATTTTTTAGATTTATTCTTACAGCCATTAGTCAAACAGCTACCCTCTTATCTTAGGGATTCCACCCATCTAATTGAAAACCTGGAAAATTTAGAATGGAAGCAAGACTATGTCTTTTTATCAGTAGATGTCACCTCGTTGTATTCTAATATCTCTCACGAATTAGGTCTAAGGGCTACGGAACACCATCTCCGCAGCGACGAAACTATTCCAGAAGAACAAATAAATTTCATATTAAAAGGATTAGAATTTATCCTGACACACAACTATTTTTCATTCCAACAAACGATTTTCCATCAGCTGTTAGGGACAGCTATGGGGACTCGAGTGGCGCCGAGTTACGCTAACTTGTTCATGGGCCACTTCGAGTCCCAATTGATTTATAACACCCACTTCTGGGAAACACACATTGTCTACTATCGCCGGTTCATCGACGATATCTTCATAATTGTAAAAGGCACTACAGAAGAAGCACAAACTTTTGTTGATAGCCTGAACAACAACAACTGGGGCATAAAATTTACAGCCAATATAGATCAAAATAAAATGGTCTTTCTAGACCTAGAGATAACCCACCAGTCGGGAAGAATCGTGACAAAAAACCATTTTAAGAAAGTCGATAGTAATGGGTACCTAGATTACTATAGTGCCCATTACAAAAAATGGCTCAACAACGTACCCTTTAGTCAGTTCTCCAGAGTGCGGAAGAACTGTACTCTTGATAAGGACTACAAATCACAAGCAGAAATCATCAAGAAAAAATTTACTGAAAAGCACTTCCCCAAAAAACTAATCAAAGAAGCTTACCTGCAAAATTTAGAGAAAAATAACAGACCGAAAACTAAACAAAAACCAAATGAGGAATCAAACACATTCATGCACAATTTCATCACTACCTTTGATAAAGGGCACACAGCCATCAGAGGTATTCTACAGAAACACAGGCACATAATCCTACAAGACCCAGTACTAAAAAAAGAATTACCTCCGATACCGAAAGTTACATTTCGCAAAGCAAGATCAATAAAAAATATTCTAGCACCTAGTAAAATCCAAACAATCAAGAGGGAAAATACAACTTACAACTCAGGCAAACCACTAGGCTCTTTTAAATGCTTCAAAAAGAAATGCCTTTGTTGCAATATAATAGAACACAAAAAATGTGTCTTCAAATCCACCAGTACAGGGGAAGTTTTTAACTGCAAACACCACATAACGTGTGACTCTTCATTCGTGGTGTATTTGATCAGTTGCAGTTGTGGCATGCAATACGTTGGGCGCACCTCACAATCTCTCCGTACGAGAGTAAATGGACACCGTTTTAAAACAAAAACAGGGTTCCTCCAACAGAGTCTCTCAAGACACTTGACTATATCACATAAAAAAAGTTTTCATGACATCAAAATCATGGGGATCGAACAAATTCCAGAAAACATGACAAATAGACAGGAACAACTAAATAAACGGGAATCCTTCTGGATTTATAAACTTAAGAGTCTCCAGCCCGATGGTTTAAACGAAGTAATAGAATTCGTTTAATAAGTATACTTTTCACACATACCCTGTAATAGAGCAATGTCTCAACCCCCCACGGTCACTAAGAGCCCAAAAGAGCCCGATACAGCCAGGTAGACAGGGAACCACTCAAAACCAACTACTTCCGGCAGTTGCTTAGTTACTATAAACAAATCGTCGAGAACACATGTCACTCCAATACCACATGATCGCCACTCCAAAATTAAAACAAACCAAAATATTTCACATATTAACATTGACTTCATATATTTTAATGTGTATCTCTATGTCCTTTTGTATATAATTATATATATATTTTTATATATTTCTGCTTATTTTAGAAAGTGCGAGTGTTGGCTAGCGATGTCATTTCCGCCAAACGTCACTCTGACGTCAGTCTTTTATTGTATATATGTCTGGATGCAAACACATCCAAAAATAGATGTATTTTACACCTGAGGAAGGTCCCGGACCGGGACCGAAACGCGTAGTGTCCTAATAAAATACGTTTTTAAAAAGTACTCACTGTAAGTATACGAGTGACTTCTAGCAAAGCAGCGCCGTGACAAACGAGATTATCCACTCCACGTGCATCTTCTTCGTCCGCTTGTTGGTCCATCTTCCTGGGAGAACGGACCATCAGACAATCTCGTGGCTGTCAGCTTTGCCGATACTCAAACACATTCAGATATCCTCAACACCAGAGGTACTCACGCCTTGACTCCCCCACATACCAGGTGAGAGTTTTTATCCAGTACTTCCTTATTGCTCCATTGGGGAAACACTTGAGTCTTTTGCGCTTTTTGTCTCCTCTGTTCCCTTCCTCCCATCCCGAGAGAAATACTCGGACCCAGTATCCATTTACAGTGGTTAGAATAAAATTCTTGCTGCTGAAGAAGTGTCTGAAGAATAAACTGGCACACAGTCCCAGCATCATCGACTCATTAATGGAAAGCTTGTAAATGACTCATGAAAAAAATATTGTATTCATCTACTCACAGATCTGAGGAAAGCCAGAAAAGAAAAGAGAGTTGCTTTTGTGTCACATTGAACAGCGTAATATGTATACAACATCTTCCACAGTAAACACCTTCAGCTCAGATAAGAAATTTTGGGGAATGGGGAGGGGACAGCAGAACTGGCTTTCATACTATGCATTCCACTGAAACTGCTGCTAAAATCTCCAGTGATCTCCTCACTGCTAAATCCAAAGGTGACTATTCTCTTCTCATTCTTCTGCATCTCTCGGCAGCATTTGATACAGTAGACCAGTGATTTTCAACCTTTTTAGAGCCGCGGCACACTTTTTAAATCCTGGGGCACACCACCAACTAAAATAGCACACAATGACACTAAAACAGTCATATTATACATATAGTTAATAATATAGATTCTAAATTTATTTTACTCACTCATTGTGAAACCTGGGCCTGTTTCGATAAACACAAAAGGGATATCCTGGCAGGAATGGTGGAAAGACACATACAAAGCTCTTCTTCAGCAGTTCTCAGTTTCTCCCTGTTTTTAGTATATGGTGCTGATTATTATGTGGCTCATATACTGTAAAATAAAGGGGTACAATGAGAAGTACTATGGCCATGAGGCCAGAGTACAAGTGCCAGCTCATATAATCAGCATATGAGCTGGTACTTGTAGTACTCCAGCCTCATGACTATAGTATTTCTCATTTAACATTTCTCATTGTTATATGCAGTATACTGCTGGAGTACTAAAAGTACCAGCTCATATGCTGAGTATTCTGCCAACAGTTCATATACTCAGGCAAAAGCTCACATAGTCAGCATTATTGGTGGGCATCACCTTGGCGGTGGGCAAATTCGAGAGTCTCTCCGCTCTCAGGATGATGCGCCGGCCTCGGTGACATCATTTTGTTGCGCCGAGGTTCAAAGCTTGCGCATGTGTTATTGTACACGTCTCCTACATTGTAAAAAGCCGTGACTGCGCATCGCGAAACAAAACACAGGGGGCACCATAGTTTGGGGAACTTTCCCCCCGGCACACCAGACCATGTGTCACGGCACACTAGTGTGCCACAGCACACTGGTTGAAAATCACTGCAGTAGACCACCAGCTTCTCCTCAGGATGCTTCGCTCCATTGGATCCAGGATACTGTACTTTCATGGTTTTCTTCCTAACTCTCTGATCACACTTTCAGTGCCTCCTTTTCTGGATCTTTCTATTTTCATCTTTCTCTTACTGTCAGGGTTCTCCTAGGTCCTCTTCCCTCTATACTGCCCCCATTGGACAAATCATCAGCAGATTTGGTTTTCAGTATCAACCCTATGTTGATGATACCCAGCTGTATACTTCTGCACGTAACATTATCCCTGCCTTAGTCCAGAACACTACTGAATGTCTCTCTGCTGTCTCTAACATCATGTCCTCTTCTTGAAACGTAATCTTTTTAAGACTGAACTTCTTATCTTTCCACCATCTACTAACCAACCCAACAATGATTACTCCATCTCAGGCTCTGGAATCTCTATTGCACCAAGGCAGCATGCCGGCTGTCTTGGGGTTGTGCTGGACTCCAACCTCTCATTTGCACCACATATTCAATCTCTTGATCGCTCTTGCCGCACGCATCTCAAAAACATCTCCAGAATCCACCCTTTTCTTACACTGGAAACCCACTAAACTCTCTCCTTCAATTCTTAATGCAGCAGCCAGGCTTGTCTTTCAGACCAAACTCTACACGGATGCCTCCAGTTTGTGCCAATCACTTCACTGGTTGCCTGTCTCCTTCCGAATTCAGTTTAAAATAATAACACTTATCCACAATGCTTTGCATGATGCTTAACCTCTCTATCTCTGTTCTCTCATCTCAGTCTATTGCATAACCCGTGTTCTTTGATCTGCCAGTAATATTAGATTAATCTCTACATTAATTCAAACCTCTCATGCACATCTACAGGACTTCTCCCAAGCTGCACCAATTCTTTGGTTGACCTTTCCAGGACTATCATACTAATACCCAATCTCCAAAGTTTCAAACATGTTCTTAAAACTCATCTTTTTAGGCAAGCCTATCATACTCCTAACTGCATGAAATGTCAACTCTCTTTTTACTAATCCATCCTATGTCCTCCTCCCGTCGGTTATCTGGCAAACACCAGGTATATACCAAGCTCCTGGCTTCTCTGCAGTTATTTTTAGCATGAAAATCTGTATAAGATGTGGCCTGATGGCTGGCTCAAGCAGCAGAATTTTTATTAAATTATTTTATACTGTTCCTTTATAAAGAATGACTGGACCATTATACCTCACTCCTATTGTTCCATATGACTGTTTGTACTCTGTAATGTAATACTATATTTGTATATGTCCCCTGTGATTTGTAAAGCACTGCGGAATTTGTTTCCGCTATATAGATTAAGATTATTATTTTTCTCAACAGGACTGGAATCTCTCTTCTGTACTTCGTGCTGTCTACTTTGTTCATGTGTTTGTGTATATTTACTGTATGTCTGTATATGCTACTGCATGTGTGTATGTGATATGAATCTGCAATATATCTGTATGTTTTTTTTCATGTGTATATTTTGTGGGTTTGTATAAGAAGTATATATACTGTATGTGTGTATAAGATGTGTGTATATATCTGTGCATAAATGTGTGTATGTGTGTAAGGCCCCTTTCATGCAAATGCATATTTTTGGCTGTATGCTACCTTTACCGTACTGTTCTGGTATGGATAGCATACTGCCACATGCATTTCAATGGACAATACGTCCATCAATTTTATTGGTCATATTGCCCACCATAACGTACCATACACTGCAAAAAGATAGAGCTTACTCTATCTTTCCCCGTAGGTACGGCCATGCCACACTGCTCCCCAGTACTCAACTGTATGCTCACCCAGGTGACCTAAGATTGTATAAATGTGTATGAGCGAAGAACTGTATGTACATGTATATAAATTTGTGTTTGTATAAATGTTTGCAATTGTAACTTACGTGTGTCAAATATGCAAATTTTTTAAAGGGAAAAGGGGGGCCCCATGCAGAAGTCTGCTATGGGGCTCTACCTCTTCTAGTTATGCCCCTGCACGCATACCAGACCCATCAGATAAATCCTCTATTAAAAGGATGAGTGACACTGGAGAAAATTATTCAAACCTGCATGTCTAAACTGTAATCGAAACAAGTATTTACAATAAAACTTCTTCTAGGAAAACTCTGCATACAATTTAACATTTGTTATGACATTATTCTCTTTTGTGGTTTATGAACGCTGATATATTTGACCTATCTTTTACTTCCTTCCTTTAATGGTTTCAATAACATCTGCTTGAGCCTTGTTACTTACTCTTTTCACATTTCATACACATGTACCTTTAGTGCAAACTTGTCAAACTTTAACTTGATTTTTTTATATTTTAATAAATCATTTCAGCATTCTTTTGTTGTGTGATATCGCACTGCTGAAGTTATCAGATTTATGTTAAATTTTCTTACTTTTGTAGGTCTTGTTATATTCTTTTGTATTAAAAAGACTAAAATACAAGTACGGTAATACAAATCAATGTAGCCAAAACTTGGCTGTGCTTCTGTAAACATTTTCTGCCAACCACAAAGTTTAATGTGTTTTCAGCATACAATTCAAAAGTGTCAGTGTGGTTTCTATGTGTCAGACTAGTAAACCTTTTTGTATTATTTTAACTTAAAATGACAAACCTCTGTCTATAACTTAACAAAATATTTATATAGTTTTTCTGCTAGTTCTACAAGGGGCTTTCCACACTGAGTTTATTTTACACGGGGAATAATTCTTAATTTTGGTAAGTTATTTGTGTCACAGCTGCAGACAGGGGGCATGGAGTGCATAATCTTAATGTGACAGTGTTTGCTACAGGTGAATAGATATTGATGATTTTTGAGGCAAGAGAAAGAAGTTTGGGGCGGCACCATGAAAAGCACTAGGCAGGGGCGTAACTAGGAGAGGCTGGGCCCCATAGCAGATTTCTGAATGGGGCCCCCCTTCCCCTTAAAATATATATATATGGCAGGCACCCCTCCCCTCTCCATAGAGAATAGAGCCGCATGGCCGTTCTTACGGCCATAGATAGAGCAGGCTCTATCTCTTTTGCTCAAAACAGTGAGTACTCGTTGTGCTCACCGTACTGAGCCCATGCGTATAGAAGCCTATGGGGGAAGTATATCCGGCAGAAAATTTGCGGCCAGATATACGTCCCCATATGTTCTTGGGAAGGGACCCCTATACAGACATGTTTATACAATTACACACATTTATACACTGATATATACACACCTTTATATACACACATAAAGTTCTACACTCGTATACTCGCACCCTTATACATACAAGCATACACTTATACACACACATTTATGCACTGATATACATTTATACACTAATACACAGAATATATACAAACTAATACAGTATACACATTATATACATATAATACATTTACAATATATATATATAAAATATACATTTATATATATATATATATATATATATATATATATATATATATATATATACATACATACACCATATACACACATGCTGCATATACATAGAGAATATACACACATACAGCAAATACAGACACATTCAGTATATACAGCATACATACTTACCACATACAAAAACACACATCATATATATATATATATATATATATATATATATATATATATATGCACATGTATATGCTAATATAAATATATGCATGTAAAAATACAGTATTTGCTTCAATGCATTTATACACAGTATATACATGTATACATAGTAGATGCATATATACACATATACATAGGATTTACATATATATATATATATATATATATATATATATACAGAATATGCATAAACAGTATATATATGTATACACAGTATATATACAATATATACACAGTATATACGCGGGGGAGTGGGGGCCGAGCGGGGGAAGGGGGCAGAGTGTCAACTGTGCCGCCCTGCAGGGTGATGAGCGGGCAGGTCAGGGAGATGAGGGGGGCGGGTCAGAGAGGTGGCTGGGGGGCGGGTCAAGGAGATGAGCAGGCAGGGATCCCTGAAAGAGGTGGGTGGGCTCAGGAGACATTTGTAGATGCACAGAGAGGGAGGGGCCCGGGGGCACGATCCGGCAGGCACCCGGCACTGCAGCCCCGGACCACTTACCCCAGGCCATGGCAAAGCACTGCAGGGAGCGTGCATCCCTGGGCCCCTGAACCTCACGGGCCCCGTAGCAACCGCTACGGCTGCTACGGCGGTAGTTACGCCACTGGCACTAGGGTGCAAGTCTTCACAAAGGGTCCAACAAAAACCACCAAGTATAGTAGCAATCGATGATGAAGCAGCACTCCATAAATTTCAGTGAAGGTATTTTTATTCCGCCATGATTTGATGATTTTTGAGGTGCAATCATACGGTGTGGTTATTTTAAAGCTCATGTCCCAGTAGGGAATTATGGAGGCGGAGCTCAGAATAACAGCACTGGAGGATCACTTGGCCGATACAATTGCTAAACTGAACACATGTGCACAAAATAATACACAACTTGCAGAGAAACTAGATGACCTGGAAAATAGGTCTTGATGGAGCAATGTCAGGCTGGTAGGTCTACCAGAATCGGTTACAACTTCAATACTGAATGTGATATTCTCTACAGTATTTCCAAGCACACAGAATTGGCTCACCAAGTCCTCTGCGGTCCCCCTCCACGCAGTTATCAGGGAGGAGGCAGATGATTGGCAAGATTATCATGAGGGCTTATCGGAGGCTTTGTTCTCTTTTGAAGATGGAGAATGCACCAGTTTTGCTCTTTGCAGATTACTCAGCTGATCTTACTTGCAGATGGAGGGCCTGTATTGTATCTGTTCAGACTTATTTTAGAGGACCTGGGAATTTCAGCTTATCTACCCGGCGAATCTCAAGGTTACCCATCCTGACGGTTTCTTGCATTCATTCACTGATCCAATACTGGCGCAAAGTACCATAGAGTGACTGCAAGCCTGAAAAAACCCGGGAGATCCTGCCCGTCATATGGACAATGGTCACTTGGGAGCTCCTGTCTGCCAACTCCTGGGAGTTAATTCATCATCAGGACCACAGTGCCTACCAAAGGTGCACTGACGCATTTGATGCAAACCAGTCTCTTCAATTTTTGTATCTTTTCTGTATTAACTACCCTGTGTAAGTACTGTTATCTATGCCTCAGGTGTCTTTTTTTGTAGGTTAAGTAGCGGGAAATTAAGATGCACATTTCTGTCTAACTTGGACCACCATCCTTTCAATGCCTTACACATTTAGCCAATGATTCATCACCTGCCGTAGCTGGAGACTTTAATGAAATCATGTGGCAACTGAAGATAGATTGACGAATGCCACTAGGGTCCGAACAGAAAATTTACCTGACTCTTAAAACTTGGGCCAGGTGGATTCTTAGAGGCACTTAAACCTGGACAAAAGGGAGTACACCTTCCACCTTCAGAGGTCCATTACCCCTAATCCAGGATAGAAACTAGAAACTAGCCAGTTAATTATTTCAGACCATTCTCCAGTCTACATAGACCTGGCGGATACTCACCCCCTGGGTTCCAACTATATTTGGAGATTCCCTACCCATTTGACACATGATCATCATATTGTGCAGTTGCTAAAGGGATGTTGGATAGAATTTGAGGCCCGAAATATTTCCATCTGTGACAATTTACTTGGAGGGGGCCAAAATAACCTTACGATGTAGGATCAAATGCAGTGAAAATGGTGAAAAAAACGCATTTGCAACATTTTCTTGTGGGCTTGGATCTTACAGCTTTCACTGTGCACCACAAATGACCTGTCTACTTTATTCTTTGGGTCGGTGCAACCATGGGGATACCAAATTTGTGTATGTTTTATAATGTTTTCATACATTTACAAAAATTAAAACCTCCTGTACAAAGTGTACAAAGTGTCATTTTTTAAAAACTTTTGATGGCGTTTCCATTGCTATAATTTTTAGAACTGTGCAACATTTTGATCACTTTTTATAGATTTTTTAATATTTTTCAAAATGGAAAAAAGTGCCATTTTTGACTTTGGCGCTAATTTTTGTTACGGGGATAAATGCAGTGAAAAACTGTTATTTGCAGCAATATGCAGCAAATACCTAACGGCTATGGAGAGGGCTTGGCCCTCTCCATGCACCAGGACCCGGCGCTTCTGGAAGGGGTCAACAGCTTAAAGGGCACCTACCACCACAAATCTACCTATAAAGGTAGATCGGGTGGTAGGTGGATCAATAGGATGTGAGGATAGCCCTTTTAAGGGCTAATCCTCATGTCCCCGCAATGATTTGAAAACTTTTATTGCCCCAATATTAAAATTTTCTTATGCGGCTACTGGGGCGTGGAGTAGCCGCATCTGAGGTTACACGAGGCGGCTACTCCACGCCCCGGTAGCCTCTTTTCTCCTCCTACCAAAAATCTTCTGCGCGCAGCTACGAGGAGCTGCGCGCCCTCGTCCGGCACATCTGCTGTCTGCGCATGCGCAGAACAGCAGGCCCGTGCCTGTGCAGCTCCGACTCCGTAGCAGTGACCGCGCAGGCGCGGGCCTGCTGTTCTGCGCATGCGCAGACAGCAGATGTGCCGGACGAGGGCGCGCAGCTCCTCGTAGCTGCGCGCCGAAGATTTTTGGTAGGAGGAGAAAAGAGGCTACAGGGGCGTGGAGTAGCCGCCTCGTGTAACCTCAGATACGGCTACTCCACGCCCCAGTAGCCGCATAAGAAAATTTTAATATTGGGGCAATAAAAGTTTTCAAAACATTGCGGGAACGTGAGGATTAGCCCTTTTCACTATTCTTTACGGTGAAACTGCGAATGGCTCATTAAATCAGTTATGGTTCCTCACGTCCTATTGATCCACCTACCACCCGATCTACCTTTTATAGGTAGTTTCGTGGTGACCTGAAGACTGGTCTGTGCAAACCCCAACGGACATTAGTCCTCCCCCCTCTCTCCTGCACTTGGAAAGAAATAACTGTTTAAATATTCCTGGACTCTCCCCCTTCACATTGTTCAATCCTGAATGACCCTTTGGACTAATTAATCAATGGGAGGTTATGAAACAATATTTAATATATATAAAACAATATGAGATAAGGGAAATAATTTTCACTTTTTGGGGGCTACTAGACAAGCTGGAGTTTTCCATATTTCCCCTACCTCCAGGGAATTAGGAATTTATTTAATTTGTAAGTTTCTGTTATTTTTCTCGCTCTTTATTTTATAACTGTTTTGCCTTGTGTGTGTCATTTTAATTTGAAAATCTTTTGTTTTTAACATCTTTATTTTTACGCATTGATCACCTTTTTGTAATTAAAGCCTTTACTTTCCTTTTGGTCCCTGTATGCTCTGCAAACTCATAGCCTTGTAAAGTGTGGTTAGATGTGAGAGTGCTGAGTGTGCATGTCTAGTGGTGTGACAAGGTGTCTGCTTGAGAAGCAAGAGTGGATTGGTGGCAGCGTATTAATAATTGGGGTGCTGAAGCTGTAGGAGGTGTGATTTATGCTCAATTTGTGGTTGCATTCGGAATATGAGGATATACGATAGCTGCAGGTCAGCCATATCCAACTGCAGCTCAAGGAAAGCTGCAACCGTGGCGGCTTGTTTCTCTTCCCACGTGTTGTGGACTGCGAATGCGCCTGTTTCCACTCACAGAGTCCGCCAGGCCCTAATATATAGCGATATTGAATATCATTGCTGTCTGAATAAAGTGGTACATTATCTAGACACAAAGGGTGTTCAATACAGGAAGCACAATACATTTTTGTTATTTTCTCTTTGGCAGCATGTTGTGCAGCAACATATGCTATTCTTTTTTTAGGGTGGTGGGAATCGGCTATTGTTTTTTCAGACAAATATCTACATTACACACATCAAATTTCATACCGGGGAAGGTACATTGATGATGTCCTGATCCTTTGTCACCCAATTGATTCAAAATACTATTGGGAAGTGTGGTAAATTATGAGAGAGAGACACTTCTTCATCTGCTTTTAGAAACACAGGCAAGAGACCAATACAATCAACAGCCCGGCAGTGCTCACCCAGACCACCTCATAAAATTAATGGAGGGGGGAGAAGAACCACTTTACTTCCTTTCAGAAGTTCAACTATAGGTTATGGCCTACTCACTAAATTTTACAGGTATAAATCCCCATCTGGATTTATAGATAAAAATAAATGTGCCATAATCCATATTTCAGCTTCTCAAATGTCCCTAATAATTAAAGGCAGGCTTCTACAGTACCTATGTCTACCTCTAAGAGGTGGCTTCACTGCAACAGGAAGCAAATACCCAATTCCTAAATTATTACAACTAAAATCATCATGCATAGTATGTATGCGTGCAGGACATTATGTGGGAACAACAAATTAAAACCAAGTTTATAGGATGCCCACAGGGCAAGATATCAACCAAGAAAGATTCTGAGGCATACAAGGTTGGTTTACAACTACTAGTAACAAAAGGCAATTATCATACGCCAGGCCTCCTGGTGTCATCACAAGCAGGATTGGGGGTCTGGTCAGTCAAACTTAGAATCTATTTAGTTGAAAGTCTCCATCTAAAATTTGTCATTCTTGGGGGGTCTCAGGTGGACAGACTTAAAATGTTCTGTTTTTTTATCCCTTTTCATTTTACCAAACTGTTATTTTTTGCATTGTATGTTTATGTCTGTTTAATGTGTCACATTTCTGTGTAAAAATCCTTTTTAATTATAAGCACTGTCCTTTTGATATTAAAGATTCCATTTTTAAAGAGCCTTCTTGTGTTCTAACTATTCCATGACACTGAGGGGACATTGTCAGAGCGGTGGCAGTCAAATCACTCAAGTTCTTGGAGGGTGGAGAGCTGTCAGCGCACGGTGAAGTGAGACTTGGTAGGTTCCCTTTCTGAAACCTACGCGACCTGCAAGGTTCCTGACAGGATGTGATTCACTCCTAAAATTCACCAAAACAGGTGCTTTCTGGATCTCAATATTAAATTAATGGTATGTCTTGGCCTAAATGTTTTATGGGACCTTAAATATCCTTGTGAAATGTCATTGAAAAGAGATCAATGAGAGTCATACACCACATTCTGCTCTAAAAGTTTAATACCTTATAGCAGGTTAGCGATCTATGAATAATAGAAGTTGCTTGTTTCTAATGAAGAATGTGGTCAATATCTCTGGCAGACACTGGCCTAGGTCATTACAACAATAAACGTATTGGGATGAAACTTCTGAATATACAAAGGATTATGGTCTGTAGCAGACATTTTTAAAAGAGTATCTTAAAACAGTGTTTCTCCAAAACCACCTATTAAACAAAAAAGCATTAAAGAGTAACTATACAGAGTAACTAACATTAAAGAGTAACTATAAAGGGATTTTTTTTCCCACAAATCAATAGCTCAGGCGGCAGATTGCTGAGCCCTTTAAGAGGCGGCACATAGACCAATCGCCGCTCACCTAATGGTCATGATCTCAGCATCACAGCCGCTCGGTCCCGGACCGTGTCGCCGGCGGCCGCGGCTAGCTGTCGGCACAGAAGAAGAGTCTCCGCCCACAAGGCCCATCCGTCGTCATGTTCCTGCCCCTCTGCACAATGATATGCGGCCCAGCAGAACATCAAACCCCTCCACAACTGCCGCCCATGCCTCCGGTCCCGCCCCCGGCATTCGCTGTCAGAGAGGAGGAGGTTTGTTCCACATAGGCTGCCCGGGCGCCCGAGCACTCCCGCGCGCACACAACCCCTCCCCCCCTTGCAGAGAGGTGGAGGGAGCGTAGTCTGTCCCTGCCCAGGCCCCCAGTGATGTTCCCCCTCATCCGTTCCCGCCCGGACCTCTGCCCACCTAGTTTGCCCGCCGTCTGGTCACATGACCAGACCTGCCGGGCAACATCTACATGGACAAGTGGAGCATGGTGCAGAGGAAGACTACCAAGTCTGGTAAGTATATGTACTGTATATATGTACACGTGTGTATATGCTGTATATGTTCATGTGTATACTGTCATGTGTATACTGTCATGTGTATACTGTATATGGTCATGTGTATACTATATATAATTGTGTATGATGTCTATATACTGTATATATGTGAGTATGTTCTGTATGTGCATGATTATAATGTATGTATGATGTCTATATACTGTATGTATGTTTGTATATAGGGTGTGTATATACTGTATGTCTGTATATAATGTGTTTATAATGTACATGTACTATATAGAATTTATGTATATACTGTATGTATTTTTGTATATAGGGTGTGTATATACTGTATATCTATGTATATAATGTGTTTATAATGTACATGTACTATATAAAATGTGTGTCCTGCATGTAAATACTGTCTATGGTGGGGATCCTGCCTATGTATACTATCTATGGGGGCCTTGCCTGTATATACTATTTATGGGGGCCTTGCCTGTATATACTATCTATGGGGGTCTTGCCTGTATATACTATCTATGGGGGATCTTGCCTGTCTATACTATATGTGGTAGTGATCCTGCCTGTATATACTATCTATGCGGGGCGCCTGCCTGTATATGCTATCTATGAGGGGCACCTGCCTGTATATACTATCTATGAGGGGCACCTGCCTGTATATACTATCTATGAGGGGCGCCTGCCTGTATATACTATCTATGAGGGGCGCCTGCCTGTATATACTATCTATGAGGGGCGCCTGCCTGTATATAATATCTATGCGGGGCGCCTGCCTGTATATACTATCTATGCGGGGCGCCTGCCTGTATATACTATCTTTGAGGGGCACCTGCCTGTATATACTATCTATGAGGGGCACCTGCCTGTATATACTATCTATGAGGGGCGCCTGCCTGTATATACTATCTATGAGGGGCACCTGCCTGTATATACTATCTATGAGGGGCACCTGCCTGTATATACTATCTATGCGGGGCGCCTGCCTACATATACTATCTATGAGGGGCACCTGCCTGTATATACTATCTATGCGGGGCGCCTGCCTATATATACTATCTATGAGGGGCACCTGCCTGTAAATACTATCTATGAGGGGCGCCTGCCTGTATATAATATCTATGCTGGGCGCCTTCCTGTATATACTATCTATGCGGGGCGCCTGCCTGTATATACTATCTATGAGGGGCACCTGCCTGTATATACTATATATGGTGGTGATCCTGCCTGTATATACTATCTATGTGGGGAACCTGCCTGTATATACTATCTATGAGGGGGTACTAGATGCCACTGATCTGTGTCAATAATTTTGGTGACCGGAATGTAGCAGGGATCAGGGGTCCGTTGCATGGGAGGGGGGCGCCATTTCCATTTTCGCCTCAGGCAGCAGAAAGGCCAGAATCGGCCCTGCATGGGAGGGTTTGCTGCTCTATGCTCACAGGGGAGGAGGTTATGTGACAGAGCTCTCTCTGTGTATGTAGCAGAGCTCAGAATTTTCAAGACTGTGGATACAGATGTCTCTTGCACATTATATTGATTTTTGTCAAACACTTTCAGAACAGAAAATGGCATAATTTTGGAAAGAAAAGGACAAGCTGCACAAAGTAGGCATTGTTCTGTTTGTTTTTAAAAAGGGAAATCACATCTAATAATTTGGTAAAATCATTATGTCACGGCGAAGGACGCCGCCGCCTCGTCACGTGACGTGGGGTGCAACTGTACGGGTTAATTTAGCCTACTCAAACTTGCGCTCACCTTTCACTCAGGACACAAGTTGAGCCTAAATCACACCTCATACAGCTCCAGCACCAGAACCAGACCCGCTGCCACCACTTATTGCATTTATACTGGGACCAATAAGTATCCCACTCTACATCAATTCTTGCTCTCAAGCAGTCACCTTGTCACACTCAGCACTCTAGCAGTCACACAGTTAGTCACACTTCACAAGGCTATGAGTTCGCAGAGCATACAGGGACCAAAATTAAAGTGAAAAGCTTTAATCACGAAAAGTTGATCAGTGCATAAAAAAGATATTAAAAACAAAAGAATTACAAAATAAAATGACACACAACACGGCAAAACAGTTATAAAATAAAAAGGGAGAAAAATAACAGAAACTTACAACTTAAAGTAAATCCTGATCCCTGGAGGTGGGAGAAATAAGGGACACACTCAGCTTGTCAAGCAGCCCCCAAAATGTGAACACCAATTCCTGGATTCCATATTGTTTTATAACTTCTCAGTTTGGTTCAGATTTCAGAACCTCCCATTCATTAATTAGTCCAGAGGGTCATTCACGATTGGGCAAAGTGTTAATGAGGGGGGAGAGTCCAGGAATAATTAAACAGTTCTTTGTTTCCAAAATGCTAGATGCAGGAGTGGGGGTAGGTGCAGAGGAGAGGTGACCAAATGGCTTTTGAGGTCACCAGAGAACATTCTGCAGGTCAGAGTTTATCAGGTTGTAAGGATCTCCAGGATGTTGTAAATGAGGCCTGGACGCTTCAATGGATGCTACATATTTCAACCAAGTTTGTAATTGCCCAATAGATCAACAAATCTTACACATTCAAGAATAGTATTTCCTTGACACCTCCCCCTTTCAAGATTGGGCAAATTTGAAATGACCCACGCCATTTTAAATTTTCCCAAGCCAATTACCAATAATACATAGCAGAAGTTCAGTACCATAAAAATCATTGCCATAAGATGTGATTACCTGTGCACATCAACCATCTGGCCCTTTGTCCTGTGTATAAGGCCAAGTAATATCTCCCCTGGTCACTTGTACACTGCTGTGCTGGGACCCCCTGCTGACGTTATGGCTTTGTGCTGCAGAAACACTAAGTTCTGTGTCCCCTCTCCCAAGTGTGAAACGTTTAACCCTCTCCCTGCTGGATGAAATACCAATGTAGTTAAGTGTAGGACTACTGTACCCAATTACATTATGCTTTGGTTTTCCAGCTGTACAGCTATTAGGGTCCCTCTCTTTACCATTTATACTACAGGGATTAGGTTGGACCACTGACTGAACGCTCTCCTCAGAGTCCCTATGCCCCTGCTCCCCTTTCTGATCGCTCCCCAAACCTGCACTGGCAACACTCATCACTGGGAACCCGACCTCACTGTGGACCCCAGTCTCCTCTCTCAGCACTGGTTCTAGTGTACACGCTGTCTTTGGCTCATAGACACACTGCATCTCCCCAGTCTGAGTAGAGGCATCTTTGTGGCTCATGCTCTGAGCCTTACTCATCTTGACACCTCTGGTCTGCTCTAGGACCTCTCCTTGAGTAATGGCCTCCACCAGATCCACACTCAGGACCTTAGAGCTTTGAGGTGCAGATTCAGAGACTCCATCTTGGCAGCCTCTCACACCCTGCATCATATCTGCTGACTGCAGGGTTATCTCTGGGGGCCCATTCACCACCCCCTCCCCCGTAGCTTCCTCATACTGGGACACCTCTGGTTCTGGAGCAGGCATAGCCTTGCTCTTGCTATCCTGTCCTCCCTCCCAGACCAGTGCCCTTGGGCTTCTGCCCATTTTCTCATATGATTGTTGTATATCAGGCACATACACAGTTGTCATTTTTCCCAAATAATTTCCCAACAATACATCCACAGGCAATTCTTGTGACACTCCCACTTGTCTGATACCTCTACCAGAACCCCAGTCCATAAAAACCTTGGCAACGGGCACTCCTGGATGGCATCCGGTTATCCCCTTCACAGGCAAAGTCTTTTCTGGAATGATGTCCTTAGGGTTTATAACCTCAGGGCGAACCAATGAATAACTTGCACCTGAGTCTCTTAATCCCTGGGTGACTCTATCACCCACTATCACAGTCTGCATGTGGTGCTGTAACTTGTCCATATCACCAGAAAGCAGCATGACTACTGGTACTGTAGAGCAGACAGTTGCCCCTCTCTCTGGGCACGCAGACCTCAGATGACCCACTTTGTTACAATTAAAACATTTGCGCATATCCCCCTGATTTATAGACTCCCTCAGTGTAAGGTTCTCACCCACTTTGGAGACAGAAGGTTGTGATGTTGTCCTGGCTTGTTTCTCCTTCCAGCTGGTGGACCTTTGGGGGGATGTTTCCCTCTTGGCTTCAGGCATCCGGTTGGCAGTATAGGAGTCTGCAATCTGCGCAGCTTCATCCGCAGTTTTAGGCTCCCTGTCACAAACAAACTGTCGTACATCCACAGGACAAATGTGCAGAAACTGATCTTTTATCATGAGATCCTCCAGGTCCTCACGGCTGTTGACAGAAAGTCCTCGGGTCCACTGTAGAAAGGTAGTCCTTAAGTTGCCTACTGTATCAGCGTAGCTCACAGTTGTTTCTCGCTTTACACTCCGGAATTTCTTGCGATACACCTCTGGAGTTAAGTTGTACTTTTTAATCAAAGCAGCTTTTATAGCATCATAGTCCTCATCAAGCTCAAGAGGAAGGTCAGCAAATACTTCCAGGGCTTTGCCTCTTAGCCCTGGGCTTAAATACTGTGCCCACTGCTCATGGGGCAGATGATATTGTCTGCAGGTCTTCTCAAAAGATCGCAGAAAAATGTCCAAGTCCCCATCCTTGTCCAGTACTGGAAATCGTTCTTGACGAGGTCTTTTGGGGTCTACATCCTGGGATTGGGGTTGCACAGAATTGATACCCCTTTCAATACGCGCCATTTCCAGCCTGAATTCTCTATCAGCCTGGCGCTCTCGCTCTGCGGCTTCTCTCTCCTCTCGCTCTGCGGCCACTCTCTCCTTCTCTCGCTCTGCTGCCGCTCTCTCCTTCTCTCGCTCTGCGGCCGCTCTCTCCTTCTCTCGCGCTGCGGCTGCTCTCTCCTTCTCTCGCGCTGCGGCCGCCTGATTAAATTGAAGGATAAGCTGCAGACGCAGGCTAGGATCACATTCACCTAGCTGCTGTAGGGCCATTTGTAGAGACACATCCATGCCTTCCTGAGGGCTCCTGCTGTGGGTAGCCTCAGGGGAAACTCTTCCAGGATTAATGTCCATATCTTGGCTCCCTTGAGCCATGCCAGATCCTTGCTCTGCATCTTGCTCCATCAAAGCACAAACCAGCAGCTCTTTGGACTTGTCAGCCGGGTCGATGCCTCTCTGCTCACAGAGGTGAACTAGAGCCTCCTTGCTCTGTCTCTTGTAGATGGTTGCCATCACTGAGTGCAACCTTTGCCAAATAAAAGATAGAAAAGAAAAACGGGGAAGGGAAACTGTTTGCACGTGTGTCTTAGAACAGCACTGATTTGGTCCGTGTAAAACTAGGGTACTCCTCGCAAGGATTCCACTAGTCCTTAAGTGCAGGGGTTAGTTACTTAATCCCAACACTTAATGCTCTGACAAAAATGAATTTATCCCACCGCTGCCACCAATTTGTCACGGCGAAGGACGCCGCCGCCTCGTCACGTGACGTGGGGTGCAACTGTACGGGTTAATTTAGCCTACTCAAACTTGCGCTCACCTTTCACTCAGGACACAAGTTGAGCCTAAATCACACCTCATACAGCTCCAGCACCAGAACCAGACCCGCTGCCACCACTTATTGCATTTATACTGGGACCAATAAGTATCCCACTCTACATCAATTCTTGCTCTCAAGCAGTCACCTTGTCACACTCAGCACTCTAGCAGTCACACAGTTAGTCACACTTCACAAGGCTATGAGTTCGCAGAGCATACAGGGACCAAAATTAAAGTGAAAAGCTTTAATCACGAAAAGTTGATCAGTGCATAAAAAAGATATTAAAAACAAAAGAATTACAAAATAAAATGACACACAACACGGCAAAACAGTTATAAAATAAAAAGGGAGAAAAATAACAGAAACTTACAACTTAAAGTAAATCCTGATCCCTGGAGGTGGGAGAAATAAGGGACACACTCAGCTTGTCAAGCAGCCCCCAAAATGTGAACACCAATTCCTGGATTCCATATTGTTTTATAACTTCTCAGTTTGGTTCAGATTTCAGAACCTCCCATTCATTAATTAGTCCAGAGGGTCATTCACGATTGGGCAAAGTGTTAATGAGGGGGGAGAGTCCAGGAATAATTAAACAGTTCTTTGTTTCCAAAATGCTAGATGCAGGAGTGGGGGTAGGTGCAGAGGAGAGGTGACCAAATGGCTTTTGAGGTCACCAGAGAACATTCTGCAGGTCAGAGTTTATCAGGTTGTAAGGATCTCCAGGATGTTGTAAATGAGGCCTGGACGCTTCAATGGATGCTACATATTTCAACCAAGTTTGTAATTGCCCAATAGATCAACAAATCTTACACATTCAAGAATAGTATTTCCTTGACACATTACAACTTTACAGTTATGCTTTAAAGCAATTACAATATTTACCATTGACATTTTATTATGGTTAAGGCTAATGACTTCCACTATTTTTTTGCCCTTTTTTTCATCTTCATCTAGGATACTTTGAATGACCTCATATTGTATTTCTCATTAGTTACATTATGTCAGCGTGTTTTTCACTAGTATATATTATTAATTTATCAATCCCACATAGCAAACCCTGTTATCAGTTAATCATAGACTGTTAATTAGGTTTTGGTCTTACAAATTGTAAAAAAAAACCTCTTTTATCATCAAATTTCTTGACCCACCTATATTAATCTTTGACTACTATCTGGACTGCCATCACTTCTTGGGGGGGTCATGGCCACCCAAACCACCCACGAAATGTTATACTGAGAAGGACTTTTACCCATGTGATTCTCATACACCTGTTCCTTCTCTCAATACACATGTTCACAAGATCCATTTCAGAAACTGATTGGGCAGATTGGAAGCAGGCAGAAGAGTTGGATCCTCCATTCCCCAAAAAGTTTTGATTCTAGTACCATATGTAGGAAGTCAATTCTGGTCTTGTAGGGGCTATAATATTCATACAGCCCAGAGCCCATGACAGGCATAATCCAACCCTGATACTGATCCAATTGCTATTGCAACAATGCCAGAATGATAACAAGGCACAGACTACTACACCACTAGACAGAAAGATGGAAGGGGGTTTTTAGTGTTAGCATTTGTGTAAAATGAAGGATTGGAAACCAAGCACACTGACTTACTTGTGTGCATCCCCTCAGGTGGGATGTGCTCTTCCGTTATCTACTTATTCCCAAGTTTTTCCAAAAAAAGGATTTTAAAATGATTTAATAGAGCCTGAGGGGCTCTGGGTTCCATAGTTTTTAATAGAGCCAGGAGCCGCTCAGGCTCATTTGCTTAACTTTAAAGCCTTTTATTCTTAAAAACGAGGGCATAAAAAGCTTAAATGAAAGTGAAAGTGAAAGTAAAGAACCTTCGAAAAGGACAAGTGATTAAAGAATAACTCTAATTTCAACTTTTTGTAATATAATAATTTAGATTAATATATAACTGTGACCAAGTTTAACAAGACACCTCTAGGCTATCAACACCTTTGTGCAAAAGATATCAAAAAGCACACATGGCACTATGTTCCTGTTGTAAAATAAGATGAACTTGGCTATTTTTTCACAGTTGTTTTGTTGTCATGCAGTCATAAATCACCATTTTCATATTGCAGCCTCCTCCACATTTAGTAGTGTTCACATGTTGTTTCTGTCTGTCTGTATCACATGTGAATGAGCCTGTTCTACTTCACTACCACTTCCTTCTACATTCACACTGCATAACCACTATGTCAATAGATAATTCCAGCATATTTTTCTCTACCCTGAGTTATACTGTTATTCTGAGACTGAGAGAGATATCTATCACAAGATCTTTTCTTTCTGTTTTGACACTGCTCCCATAGGGAGAGGAAAGACTGAGCATTGAGAAAGTGTTAAAAACAAAGGGAGTGGGGCGTGACTGAGGTAGGAAAGCAGCAGGACTCAAATTGAGACAAAGCCATCTATTACATGCAAACTACCTGGTACAACTGGTAGGAAATGCTTAATATATCCATATACATCCATACAGGCGGTCCCCTACTTAAGGACACCCGACTTACAGACAACCCATAGTTACAGACGGACCCCTCTGCCCACTGTGACCTCTGGTGAAGCTCTCTGGATGCTTTACTATAGTCCCAGACTGCAATGATCAGCTGTAAGATGTCTATAATGAAGCTTTATTGATAATTCTTGGTCCAATTACACCAAAAATTTTGAAACTCCAATTGTCACTGGGGCAAAAGAAAAAAATTGTCTAGAACTTCCATTATAAAATATACAGTTTCGACTTACATACAAATTCAACTTAAGAACAAACCTCCAGACCCTATCTTGTATGTAACCCGGGGACTGCCTGTATTGGTATACATCCAGCATGGTAGTGTCCCTACTATTCTGCTCCTCCTCCCTCCATAGACCTAAGTGCAATCTCATGCTATGTGCTGCCTGCTTCTCCATAATACACCTTCACAAGCATGTGTAAGCAGGCGCTTTGAGGAGAAGCGGACAAACCAGAGAAAAAGTGCTGATGACATCAATGAAGGAGGATACATCGGAGGAGGCTACCGGCTGGAAGTGATGTGGAAATTCCCCCCGAAGCACTGTTGCCTAACAAGCATGATTCTAAAAACTAAATTTAGAAAGAATGGCAAGACAAAACCTGTGACTGATTCCTTTTAGTAGACAGAGAGCAGTAATTGGATATTAAAAAGTTTCTAATATTCGCCAGAAATATTATGTTGCAAAAACATTTGAAGCAGTTTCTTTCTTATACTTAAAGCATAGCTAAACTTTGATCTAGTAAAAGATATTTATTCAAAAGTGGTCAACCTCTTAAATCAATAGAAATATTATGAGGTACAGGGGAGGGAGCTGATTTACAGAAACCACAACACCCTTTCACTGTCAGGCATTTCTGGAAATTTTGTCGCGTTATCGGCCCTAGCAATTGTCAGAACTTGCAAATTGTTCTGGATGAGATCAGTATTTAGGCTTATGTGTTGGAAAATCACACCCAGAGCTGCCTGTGACTGACAGCTACCTTTCTGATCTTTTTCTTAGGAAAGCTGGGTGTGTGTTTCAACTCATTTTGTCTGCAGCTGCGGTTTGAGTGATGGACGGTTGAACCTGTCAGTGCTGGAGGCGGTGTCCATTATTCCCTTATATTCTACCCAGCCCCTTCAGAGGGTGCTGGGTATTCAGTCTTGTTTGCTATTCTGCGTATATGACCTCTGCTACATTTACTGACCATTCTATTGCTATCTGATTCTGTACTTTTGCCGCCATCTTGGTTTGTACCCTGTTTGTATGACTCCGCTTGTCTGTCTGTATCTGTTGTTTGTCTCTGTCTCAGAATTGTGTTAGTTTTATGTGCACCAGTGTGAACACTTGTCAATATCTAAATTCCTGTAACCTGTCCACTTCACCATCCAGAAGCTGCCATACAAAGTAAGTCTTCCCCATCACCTAAGAAAGCAGGGTTTCTTAGGTTCCTGATAGTGGATCCGTCGTTGTCAGACGGCTTATCTACTGCAGACAGGGCATTAGTCCTCAGGGAAGTCGCAGGGTGAGTTCACCACCACTTGCACAGTCGACAGCTAGCGCCAAGCCTGGTTGTGGTTGCGCTGTTGCTAGACAGGTGCATCATAGCAATTTTTACAGTTCTGGCGTGTAAAAATAAAACAGAAATGTACTCCAATGTACCATATTTTTTATGAAAGCAGACAGTTGCACCATTTTTAAAATTGCATTAAAGAGTTTATAGACAGAGGTGTCTTTATGCAATTTTGATTCAAAGTGTAACATTTTATAAAAAAATACATAAAATTTGACTTTGGTGCAAAAAATGTTCTCCAAACAAAAAATATTTACTTTCACATCTCCTAACTGTAATAGATGAACATGTGTACAGTTAAGAGATACCTCCTATTCATATGTTCACCTGAATAAATCATCATATCACTAAAACAGAAATAACTAAATATCTCCTTTTCAGTCACAACCTACAAAATATAGCAATAAAACAGACTAAAAAGCAAAGACAACCCTAAAAACTGTTGACAGCCTGTACCACCACCCTCATGTAACTTTGTGACAAACACTAATTATTTATAAAAAAGCATTGAAAATGGCATTAAAACGTTTTATATAAAACTCCCATCAAAGCTAGAGTTTACACACAAATGTGCTCACCTTGTTAACACTTGGTATCAATGCATAACATGCCCAAACTAGGGTCCAGTCCAACAATCTGATATGGTGGTAGGGTTCAAGACACTAGCTTCCTGGATGTATTAAGAAGCTCCCAAGGCTCAGAGGGACCAGTCATCACAGAAAAAAATTAGCACTACATGGGGCGCTATATAGACAATCCAAAGAAACAAGAAGTTGTGCCTGTAATACAGCTTTATTTAATAAAAATAGCAGACAATATAAAAGTATAAAACTATAAAATACCATTAATAAGTCCTATTGATGCCTTTCGGGTACAATGACCCTTTCTCAAAATAAGGACAATGTAAATTAACAAGTACAGGAAACTGATCTTAAACCTTAAACCATGTGCTTGGATTGGTTCAGTGACTGCTATTTTTGCGGGAGATGGGTCAGGAGATGCAAAATGGCGCAAGTTTGGTCATTATTCCTGGTGTTTCCGGTTCGCAGTTGGCCCTGTAGGTGTCAAACATTGCAACTTAAATATCCAGAACATCTCTCGTCATTTGAGATGATTAATTCCTTGCGGAGTAGATGGTTCTACATGTTCTATGTGGATTAACCTCTTACTTAGTTTACAATTTTTAGTTTAATTGCTGTTTTAGCTCCTTTCACTCTTTGACATTTTATGATTCCCCTACTTCTGTGTGCTGACAATATGGTTAGATTATCAATCCAGGTTTATATACCCTTCATTTAGCTTCTGAACATTTAAATAGTATCTGACGCATATATAGAGAGATGAGACAGATCAGAAATGAGTTATGATAAGATCCATGAGATGCATTTTACCCATGACAATCTCCACTATAACAGACATAATATACACAGCTCTGCTATATACCTCCCTCCGTCTCCCTCTCCCCTGGATAAAGATCTTTTCCGTCTGTAGCTTGTAGATTTACTCTCCTCACAATGTGTTGTTGCTTGCTGACAGGAAGTCAGTGTGTGTTTGTGGGAGCTCCTCCTGGAATGCAAGGGTGGGGGCTAAAGGCAGAGAGACCTGAGTGAAGTTGTCCCCCCACCTTTTGCAAACTAACAAAATTGGTGTCAAACATTTGTGCTACATTTGTGCTGGTTTGTGCAGCAGAAATTTCGGTTTGTGCCACTATCATTTCTAAGATATAATAAAAGTTTCCATACTTTGGAATGAATGAACTCTGATGACCACTGGAAAAAATGATCAATACATTAAAAATGATAGCGGCACAAACGACAATTTTTGCTGCACAAACCAACACAAAAGTTTGACACCACTTTTGCTTTATTTGGTTAATGTAGGGGGGGGCTGACCTTTTGAACTTTACAAATTAGTTAATATCTTCAAAATAAAAGCAGCATAAACCAGCACAAACAGCAGAATTGATTGGCACCAGTTTTGTTTGACTTGCGTAATGTAGGGGGGGGGGTGCTGCTTGACCTCTAATGACCTCTGGAATCTTGTAATATCTTAAAAACGGTAGTGGCACAAATGAAAATATCTGCTGCACAAACCAGCACAAACATTTTAAACCAATTTTGTTAGGTGTGAACAAGATGGCGGGGCGGGGGCAACTTCACACCAAAGTCTACCCACATGGAAGACCCTGAATTGGAGACTATTTTGTAAGGTGTACCCCTCGAGGAGCTTATCAAGAGTGCTATTGTGAAGGAGCAGTTTGCACAGCCACAATGTATAAAGACAGGTCTGGTGCAATACCTGTTAATAATAACACCGTCTCAAGAAGCAAAAAAGAATTGCACCAAAAGTAGACCAACATGCATGAAATAATAAGTGGAAATATCTCACAACAAAAATCAATATTTATTCATGTATAAAGACAGACACAAAGAAGACACACATTTAAAAACATTTAAAAGAATATTTTACAGGAAAATTCATGTGTGGTGGCCCTGGTATGGGTCAACCACCAAAACACCACTATCCAGACAATGGTTGCTGTCTATGTGTCTACGTCAATATTGCACATAATCCACAGTAATATAATCCAATATAGAATTCAGTAGCAATAAGCCCAAGCTGCACAGTCCGCAGTGATGTTGGCAGTGAATAGATAGCCATAAACAATACATCAAAAAAGTGCCCATACTTCCATCAAAGCTCACCCAAACACAAGAAAGTGCTGAGTGCTAACAATAAAGTGCTAATAAAGAACTATAAAGTGCTGGTGAAAAGCTATAAACAATCACTGCTGAAGTAAGAGTAATACCCACTACATATGTTCAAGTAGGGATCTGAATCAAATACTGCATAGGGCTGGCATACAGGTAGAGGTAGGTAGGATAGGCGGTGACCGGCTCCCCACGCGTATCGTCGTCAAAAGACGACTTCCTCAGGGGTAAGTAGCCCAATGAATGAAAGCACCCACCTTAAATGCGTCTCCGAAGCATGTGTGTGACAAATCAAAACTGCCGCTGTGTCGGCGTATCAGCGCTGAACCGGAAGTTGTCATATGCGCATGACCGGAAGTGACTGCCAGATGCATGTGAGGGCGAATTACTGCGCATGCGCTCCCCGGCCGGGGTCCTGGTAGTTAGTAAACAGGCAACAAGCTGACGCCACGCTGGCTAAGTAGTATGGTTTGCCTAGAAACAGGAAGTACTATGTGCGGCGGCCTATAAATGGTAAATTATGACTGATGTCACATTTCAACCGTCCAAAGTAATTGGTGTCATTAGTCTAAATATAAGTAATACTGAAAACGGCGAAATAGTCATACTAGGAACGGCGATAAAGGAAGCAATGTGCTGTATAGTATGTAAATATTCAACACAAGTACGGCGAAAATGAAAGCAGGATCAAAATGACCATTGATTGGTGAGCAAATGACAAACACATGATAAATACATCATGTTTGAAATCTACACAAAACCCCTAATGCAAATGATCAGAAAAAACTATAGATAGATGGATAAATTGTCCAGTCCAATAGCATTACAAGTATTGTGCATATATACAAGCACATGGTTAAACATGGCAAGAAAAAGATGTTAATGTATCCAAAAAAAAAACAAAAAACAAACACCAATTCCTACGAACCAGTGGCAAGCTTGAGACACAAATAGCTCGTAGAGCATCGCAACGGAGATGAAAAAAAGGTTAGGGTGTATATACATTATTATTCCAACAACATCAAAAGAAAAGTCACAATATGTCTGTCATTTTAACAATTTATAGGCCAGTGCCTGTAATAGTAAATACCAAAAATTAAAAATAAACATAAAGTATATATATATACACATGTATATGTATCATAGTATTCCGAGATGGAGTGAAGTTACAGGATTTCCCAAATTAGTAACAGCCCGAATCAGAGTCAGCATAAGAGAAAGGGCTCCGGTGCCATAGATAACTCAAGTCCTTCTGAGAGTGTCCGTATCAACCAGGAAACCAGTGAGTATTGATCAAAGAGAAATTCTTTTCGTTCCCACAATTTATGGTAAGGCGAAAGATATTCATCGGAGTGGATCCTTTTCGTTTTAACAGATCACAGGGTTGCAGCAAAGGATCTCGAAGGCGGCAGCTTATCAAGAGTGGTAGTGGATACCGTATATACTCGAGTATAAGCCGACCGAGTATAATCCGAGACCCCAAAAACTGGGAAAAACTATTGACTCGAGTATAAGCTGAGGGTTGGAAATGCATTGGTCACAGACCCCCCCCCCCAGTATATAGCCAACCAGCCCCCTATAGTATACAGCCTGCCCCCAGTAGTATACAGCCTGCCCCCAGTAGTATACAGCACTGCCCCCAGTAGTATACAGCCTGCCCCCAGTATTATACAGCTTGCCCCCAGTAGTATACAGCCTGCCCCCAGTAGTATACAGCCTGCCCCCAGTAGCATACAGCTTGCCCCCAGTAGCATACAGCACTGCCCCCAGTAGTATACACAACTGCCCCCAGTAGTATATACCACTGCCCCCAGTAGTATACAGCCTGCCCCCAGTAGTATACAGCCTGCCCCCAGTAGTATACAGCACTGCCCCCAGTAGTATACAGCACTGCCCCCAGTAGTATACAGAACTGCCCCCAGTAGTATACAGAACTGCCCCCAGTAGTATACAGCTTTCCCCCAGCATTAAAAAAAAATAAACTTATATACTCACCCCCCGGTGGCCCAATGTGCAGCGCAGCTCCCCCGATGTCCGCGCCGCTTGTCTTCAGGCTTCCGCGCCCGTCTTCTTTCTTCTGTCTGGCGCCGCCATTGCTCTCTCTCGGCCGGCGCCAAGTATGACGCGCCGCTGCTGACGTCATACTAGGCGCCGCCAGGGGGAAAGACATGGCGGCGCCCAGCAGAAGAAAGAAGACGGGCGCGGAAGCCTAAAGACAAGCGGCGCGGACATTGGGGGAGCAGCGCTGCACGTCGGGGCCACCGGAGGGTGAGTATATAAGTTTATTATTTTTTTAAGTATTTTTTACAGTTTACACGTTTACATTGACTCGTGTATAAGCCGAGGGGATGTTTTTCAGCACATTTTTCGGCTTATACACGAGTATATACGGTATTTCTTATCCCGGACTATGACAGGGCATGCAAAGAGCACAAGAGAAATTATGCTATTGGTGCGATCTTGTAGTGGACATTGTTTGTATGAACAGAATAGCAGAGAACACTGTCATGATTTTGCGCTAATCTATACTTTTCTGGGAATTAATGAACCCCTTGAGAAACTATCAAGTATTTGAGTATCTACAGATGTGAGAACACTCAAGGGGTTTATTGGAGGACTTGGTCTTATCTTTATTTTACCCATTTCACTCAGTATCAAAATGTCTAGCAGACTAAATTTAAGGGGACAGAAAGTATGAGGAGGGGTCAATGTAAAATTGAGGAGGGGTCAATGTAAAATTTATGTGGTGTGCAGTGTATATGAGGGGGCGCAATGTTAAATTCCTGGGGGGGAGGGGGCTCTGTGTATGATGAGAGGGCCCTATGTAACGTTCATGGGGGAACAATGTGTATAATGAGGGGTCCTAGTATATAAAATCCTGGTGTGGGGGCAGTATGTATAATTAGGGGGTCTATGTAATTCATGAGGAGGCAGTGTGCATAATGAGGGGACCTATGTGAAATTCATGGGGGGGGCAGTTTGCATAATGAGAGGGCCCATTATGTAAAATTCAGGGGTTGTATAATTAAAAAAGGGGTCCAGTATATATAATTCACAAGGGGGCCCAGTGTAAAAAATTCATGAGGTTGTTCAGTGTGTATAATTTCAGGGGACCAGTACTAAAATTTAATGAGGGGACCTAGTTTGGAAACTGCATAGAGGTGACAGAGTATAAGATGTTTGGGGGCAATATACAGAAATAAAACAATTTATATTTAAAGAGAGCAGGGAGTTTCCCTTTAACCAGTGCTATATGCAGCATGTGATCCACTTTTTTATATTCAAGTCCTTTTGCAGCGTAAAAAAAATTAAAATGAAATCGGTGTGTTAAGGATCATCACATAGTCAAGGAGGCAGGAGCTGAACGCCAGAGTCAAGATCAACACCCAACTCCATTGTCATTGACTTCTCTACTTTCAAACTGTCCTGCATTACTGATGTGTTTTGTGCATGTGTTGTGTACCCTGGATTCTTGTGCATGAGCGGTACCTACACGCCAACCAGAATGTAAAACATTCAGTGGTACCCAGCAGACACATCACACGTCTAAATCATCAGGAAAACCGGGTAATTTTAAACACTACAGGACAGGACAATTTGACAGGACAGGAAATGCAGGACAGTTTAGAGGTAGAGAGCACAATGGAGGGGGTCACTGAGTTTAATTGTGCCAAGTAGTTAAAAGGAAAGGAGATTACATGCTGCACCAGGCACTGCTGCTAGCTACTGGGTAATCTGTGCTGACAAGATCCCTTTAATAATTTGGGATCTTTATATAATGAGAGAATCAAATAATGTGTGGAAACTATGTGTAAATTAATAAATAGGAGGCTTGTTGTATAAATATACTAGCTGTAGCTCCTGAGGTTGCCCGGGATAGTAAATAACTGCTCGTAGTTATAACAAAATAGAATGGGTTAACAAAATATATTTTATATGAATCTATAAATAGTCTCCAACAGTCTCTGACCATCTCTGTCACTGACCATCCCTTTTTTATAAACTTACTTGACCATGTCTGTCTCTCACCTTCTCTGTCTCTGACCGTTTCTATGAGTGAGTGTCTCTGGCAGTCTCTTTCAGTGACTGTCTGTCTGTCTCTGGCAGTCTCTTTTAGTGACTGTCTGTCTGTCTCTGGCAGTCTCTTTCAGTGACTGTCTGTCTGTCTGTCTCTGGCAGTCTCTTTCAGGGACTGTCTGTCTGTAACCGAATGTCACTTATCAGAAGTGTCTGAGAGCAGAACTGTTCTAGTTGCTCATGGCAACCAATCAAAGCTCAAGTTTCATTTTTGCACAACTGTTTATCCATTTACAGCTGATCTCTGATTGGTGTCCATGGGCAACAGAAACTATTTTACCTCAGACATTTCTGATATACCTCCCCCTATTTCTGTATCCATATCCAACTTACCTCACACATATGTTGTCCTCTACTCATTGCCTATAGTAACCAATTAAAGCTCAGAGCTCATATTAATGACCTGTGGCAAAATAGCAACCAGTTACAGCTCAGCTTCCAACTGCTACAGCAGCAGCAGACAATGGCTCCTGTATATGGTGGTTAATAAGTGGGTTTTGGAAAGTGTGGGGTGAAAATTTCAGCTCAAAAACTAGTCTGTGAGGGGCTGTGCATAATTTGGTGGTTGTAAACATATCACTACAGATTCCTTAAGCGGACATACATACATACATACCAACACACATACACTCTGCTTTATATATTATATAACTAAAGTAATGTTAAATGCATATTAATAATTTTGGGTGATTATATGTATAATAATAATTAGAACATGATGTGAAGGAAAATGTGATGTTTTGGACCCCTGAAGTGAATTAATTATCCTTTTATTGACACTCCTATACACTATAGACAAATTGGCCCACATTTACTAAAGGCCATGGGCCAGTTTTCTGTCAGACTTTGCAAACTGCTTGCAAAAGTATTTAAGAAGTGTCTGAGAAACTTTGGGGCACATGCTGCACTATACCCAACGCAACACAAATTTCTGCACTGAAAGGGCATAGTGCACTTAACAATGTTCTCAGTAAATGTGCCCCATTGTGTTATCCAGGTGACATTGTAATGTAAATAACTGTGGTGTTTTTATGTGTGCAGTGTGGGGGATGTGATGCCTGGAGCAGAACACATCTGCTGAAAAAATTCTGCAACCAGATTTTACGACGATTCTGGACCCGGAGGAGAAGACATGTGACCTGTGAGGTACTAAATCCTACTTCTTCCTTTGTTAGATCAGTATTGTATTCACTGACTGACCTTAAAGTTAAAGTGTGAGACAGCTCTCAGCTTATGTACTATTATATCTATAGAGTATACTACTATATAGTGTTACTGCAATCCTTGAGGGGTCTAGTTTTTTAAATTGGTCCACTCTTTGGAGGTTTTTAGTTCTCTACTATATTAGGGGCTCAGCCAATGCGACATAGCACCTTTAGTTTCCAAGCCCCACAGTGTGCACTTACAGCAGTTTGTGAGCACATGTGGGATATTACTGCATTCAGGAGAAACTGGGTAGCAAACTATGGGGTGCATTTACTTCTTTAACCCCTTTTAAACATAAAAATTTAGGGACCAAAGCAAAAAAATGTTCACTTGCACAAGCCAGTGTAAGTACGCACTATAAAGCATCTGTAGTGATAAAAAGCTCAATATCAACGTAGATAAATAATCTGAAAACAACATCATCAAAATCTGCCCTCTAAACGCAATGCCTCCTTCCATTCTGCGCTCTGCTGTGGGCCCCTAAAGTAGTTTCATTTACATGTGGGGTATTGTTGTACTCGTCAGAGACTGCACAACAAATGCTGATGTGTTTTTTCATTTTCTCCTGCATGAATGTGTAAATTTTAGGACTAAATGATCATTTTATTGTCAAAATTTAAAAACTCCAAATAGAACCTCATTTTGTTTTAATTCTTGTGAGATGCTTTCTAATAAAAGAAACTTTTAAAACTATTATGAGATGAATTGTCCTCTACAAATATTGAAATCTAAAAGTTACTTAAAAATTTGGCAAATAGCTGTTCGAACTGGAAGCCTCATATAAGCAGAAAGCATAAAGCAGACATATGGTTAATGTTAGGTAGTCTGACTGCCCAAATTGGTTTCTAACTGTATGATGAGTGTAACATTTTCAAAATTTTCACCAAATTTCCATTTTTTTTTTGCAAATAAGTGCAATATATTTCTACTAAAATATAGCATTAATGTGAAGTACAACCTGTCATGAGAAAACAGTCTGAAGACTATATAAACTTGGTAAGATAAACTGTTCCAAAGTTATATTTGGATTTGAAAAATTGGGCTCTATCCTAAGGGCAAAAATTAGCTTAGTTCTGGAGGGGTTAAAACGGCTTTTGCTGATCTGGTATTGCCCTTGTTAGGGTGGTAGTCAATCAGGGCGACAGGATACAGTCGATGTCCGGGACTAACAGGGGTAGAGATTTTTCACTGTTGTATGGACACTTCTACTCAGAGGATCTACCCTCCAAGACTCCTACTGTCACCAGATTCCTGTGCTACTGAAAGGGGAAGGATCCAACAATAAGTCTGTTATATAATCACTGGTTGGTAGACATTCCATTGCTGGTGTAGTTCTACATGCTACTCCTTTGCTATTCTGGTGTAGTTCCAAATGCTACTCCTTTGCTATACTGGTGTAGTCTTTTTAGTTGGAAATTTATGTGTATATGTCTGAGCCTGTGGAATTATCGTGGTTCATTTATCTTTCTTGAAGTACATTTTATACTTTTAATGATATAAGTAGACGTGGGCAAATTTTTAAAAATTTGATTTGACCAGGTTCGCCGAATCTGTAGGGTGTTGTAGAATGTTGTGCCATGCTGAAATATGCATAGGGAGCATGGTTTGGTCTTCAAACAATGCTGTGTTTTAGTATGACATGACGCACATGACAGACTCCACTCTTAGAATGGCTTCACTCTTCAATTTCATGGGCACTTACAGGGGCCAACTTGACCAAATAAGTAAAGCGGGAACGCAGCGTGACAAGGTAACATCTGTGCCAGCTCGAAAGGACTGAGCTGAAGGCCAAGATCCCACTATAACATCAAAAAGTGCACTCTTTTTACACTGACATCAGATGATTCCATAGATTACGACAGAACTTGTTCTGTTAAACCCAGATACATGTAGAAACCCCCAAAAAGAGTGGAGAGGGTGTCGGCAGTAATTTTGCATTGATGTCACTGATCATTTTGCCCTTCTTTTCATTCGCCAGTGTCTGCTTTCAATCGGTCAATAATCCATCAGTATTGCTAAAGCCAAAAACAAACAGGAGTTGATCTAAAACACAGATGACAAGTAAATGGGATATGTGCATGTCCTCTGCGTTCTGTATCCACTCCTGCTTTTGGCCATCAATCCTGAGGCTTTCCATTCCTTCTGACAGATTAAATGAAAACCAAACATAGTGGCAACGTCATAGAGTGGTGGAGGATGAAAACAGTATTTTGGAAATCACAGGGTGTTCCAGGGAGACAGCGGTCAGTTGGCAGCAGCATGAGTAGGCTGCAGAGTGACACAATCACAAATTCTGGAGGTGGCAGCAGCATGATAGCCCACAGAGTGGCACAATCCTGGCCGATCTACACCCGATTCATCTTGACAAAGGTCAGTCTCTCCACATTATAGGTAGACAAGCGAGTTTTCCTTGGGGTAACGATGGCCCAGCCGCACTGAACACCCGCTCTGATGCCACACTACTGGCCGGGCAGGACAGCTTCTCTACTGCCAACTCTGCAAGTTGTGGCCTGGGAATCCGCTACCTGGGGTGGTAGAGTGCTGTCCAAGTAGGACACCACCTGCTGGTGCAGGGTCTGCTCCATGTCCTGCTGGTGCTGGTGGCGGCTACCCTCCTCACTAGGCGGGTGGAGGAAGCTGCTCATTAAGGACTCCAGACTTAAGCTGCTGCTGATGGAGCTGCTACTGCTCCTACCCCCCCATCTTCCAACAGCAGCCATGGCTGTAGTACGTGACCGATGACTGCCACTAATCCCCTGGTGAGACCTGACAGAGGATGGACAATGGCGCACATAGGCAGCGGCCAGCTGTGTGCAAAGTATTCCTCTATAGTGCATCAGTTGTTCCTCCCTCTCGGCAGCTGGAAAAAAGGCACCCATTTTGGACCGCTTTATTTGATTGCGCCATGGATGCATTATATATTGTAATTATGGATTGGACCATAATTGCGATATTGTATTCATTTTGTAGATTGCAGGTTTTGGTGGCTTATATATGGTTACAGGTTTTGGTGGCGTTGGTTTGACATATTGGATTGAATCTGAATCGAATTTATTATGGCGGATACTAAACTTAAAAGAGACCTTTTGCTGTAGTACTAATCTATTTGTTTTGTATGTTGCTGTATACACGTTGTTTATGTGTACACTATTCACTGTCATTTGTGTGTATATCTGTGTTTGTTTTGATATGTGTTTTGTCTCACTTTTGCAGCACTTTATTTTTTGTTCGCTCTAATGGACCGAGGTCCATGAGAGGAGTAAACCACAATAGAATTTGTCACTTACACTACAATTGGACCAATGTCTCTTTCAAAGGGAAGGAAGAGAAAGGAAAGAAAGAAACAGGGTAAAAAAGGAAGAGGGATAAAAAAGGAAGAAAGAATAAAAACTTTTTCATATTTTTACACCTTCTTGTATATCATTTATTTACTGTTTGCAGCATCTATTTTTGAAATGGTAATATAACAATATGAACCTTCACATAGTGTAATGATATGGTTTCAGCTATAAATGTCTTGCATCAACAAAAGTAAATCACCCTGATTTACTTTGTTAAAAGAAATTAATAGTGTGTGGTATAAAGGATATGTTAAAAATGGCATCTATGAGGATAGGGCAAATTTGCCCACTTCCAAGATGCCCACCGTGATGTTTGGGGTGTTTGTACGCATGACAGGAAATCAATCCCTAACTCACTTATAGCGGGCATGCTTAGCGGCTCCTGCATTGTTTGGAAGGCGGTGCTGGCTGGATCTGTGATGCTGGCGGCTGGATTCTGAGGTCTTGTGGACGCTTCCTGACATGCGCCGTAACAAAACACGCCCTTTCTGGTAATTATCTCCACCTGTACATGGTCTTTAAATGGTTCTGTGGCACATTGTTCGAGCACCCCCTGACGAAGCAGGGTGTAAAACGTACTTCGGACAGTGTGGTACTGGACTTGTGGAGTATGGCCTCTGGTTGGTATTGTGGTCAGGGTCGGCTACAGGTTTCAGTAGGCCCCTGGGCGGCAGAGACTCAGAGGGCCCCTTTGCAGTGAACTCACATAGCTGCATTAAAAATTCAGAAACTAAAGCAGTCTCCTGGTCCCTAATTTATTATCCCAAACAGACCCCTCATGGTTATTTTATATTAGCCCCCCTCACCCCCTATGAATTCATTTGATACAGCCCTGCTCATCCCCATGGATTTCTTATGTACAGCCTAATGTGGGCCCCCCAGAAGCTCTGGGCCCTGGCACTTGCCCAGGTATGCCCAGTGCTGGCGCCGGCCCTGATTGTGGTTGTGTCTTAGCTCCCAGTCCAGATATTATCACACTGACTGTTGTTTTTTAATGTATATCTCTTTTAATGGGGTGTTTTTAAATACTTTTTTCTTGTCATTGTGTATGACTGATGTGATCAATAAAGATTTATTATGTGTACCATTTGAAGTATTGGTTACTTTACTTATTCAGTGCTATTAAGAGTTTTTTTGGTTAAATATTAGTTGAGTGGTCTTCTATTTAGCCCCTTACTATTTGTATTATCAATTCCTTGTGGTTGATATATTTTTGGTGACCTATTTTCGTCCGCCCTGCCATGCACCTGGTAAGAAACCGATAAGCTCAAGGACTGACCCACCTTCTGTTCTACATATTTGTGAAGGACTGGTACTGCCTTTTTGGAAAATAAATTTCAGGTTGGAGCTCTCCACCTCGGTTGGGCACAAGCCATTAGTTCTCTGAAGGGTGTAGAGTCCACGACTTGGAAAGGGAGGGACTGCAGTACCAACAACTTGAACAGGAGCACGGTCAGCTTCTGCACCTTAGGATGGCTGGATGCATATAGTTGTCTCTTTGTAATCGCCTTCTTCAACAACTGCTGCCGCTATGCGTAATGAGGAGCAGGAGCATCTGGACCGGGAGATGATGTCAAAGACTGGCTGAAATGGCATGTGTGCCACTAGGCCCTGCTGCTGCTGCTGCTGTTGCTGCGGCAGCAGGATGGACCACCACATCTGAGACACGTTTCTACCAGGCCATTGGATAGTGACGCTGCATGTGTTGACACAGGGCCGTGGTGCCAACGTTGGCTCAATGGCCATGCTTCACTTTCTGCCCGTGGATTCAACATATACACATGCTCGGCTCCTCTGGTGTCTTAAAGGAAACCTACCACCACAAATCTACCTATAAAGGTAGATTGGGTGGTAGGTGGATCAATGGGACGTGAGGATAGCCCTTTTAAGGGCTAATCCTCACGTCCCCTCACTTTTTAGATAACTTTTATTCCACATATATTTAAATTTACTTATAGCTGCGCGCCCTCGTCTGGCGATCCTGCCGTCTGCGCATGCGTAGAAGAGCAGGCCCGCGCCTGCGCGGTCACTGCTCCGAAACAGGCGCGGGCGAGGGCGCGCAGCTACGCGGAGCTGCGCGCCGAAGATGGGTGAGTAGGAGGGGTAAAGTGGCTACCGGGGCGTGGAGTAGCCGCCTCGTGTAACCTCAGATGCGGCTACTCCACGCCCCAGTAGCCGCATAAGTAAATTTAAATATATGTGGAATAAAAGTTATCAAAAAAGTGAGGGGACGTGAGGATTAGCCCTTAAAAGGGCATTGATGCACCTACCACCCAATCTACCTTTATAGGTAGATTTGTGGTGGTAGGTGCCCTTTAACAAAAAACTGCCACACCGCTGAGAAGGTGATTTTGCAGTGTGAAATGACGGGATTGCAAATTGTTTTCATAGGGCTGTGACATCACATAAGCATGCCGGTCGCTGATTGGCTTACATGTCTGCACATGTGATCAAGGGTGTTCCTTTAATCTTCCCAGAGTTCTCTGCCCCATGTAACAGGTTGTGCTCACAGGCATTTTGCTAAAAAAGGTGAAAAAAATGTATTACATTTAATAATTATACTTGTACCATTTTTTTCTCTGAGCACCGTCATTTGCACATTTACATTTTTGATGCAGAACTGAAAAAGGACAAAAACAACTATGAATGCTAACATGCTTATGAGTTACTCTAAGGGTCACACAACAAAATAAATGTGCCATCACATGTGATGAAGAAAACGAGTAACAAAGTTAAATATTTATTTGTGGTGCTTGTGTTCAAAGTCCAAAATTCCCCTATATTTTCCATCCCTTCTCAGACTATGTGGTGTGTGGTGTGTAAAGAAAAAGTCTTAGAATTGCTAGTGTAGCAAATTAGTTATGCAAAGTTGTAATTTATCTGAATTAACGGAGGCTCAATACTTCTTTAAAGAGACAATAATATTACCTCCTACCATCTACTAGATTGCATGTAAGGTGGCCAGCACACTCTTCTAGCTAGCCATTACCTGTATTTGATATTTACATGCAGCTGGGTCACATTATGCACAGAAACTCTCCAGTATGTTAATAATCGATACTGGTACATTGCCACATCGGTTATCATTGAGATGCTATGATGTTGGCCTTTATTGGCCTACCTACTGCATTTGCACATGAACCCCTTAGTACAGTATTACTGTTGTTATATCTAGGAAGCACCGTAGGCCGGAGCTACTCCATAGCTGCAACATAGCCGTGCTTTATTGTATCTTCAATCCCTCTTGTGTGAAAGCTTTACTTAGAAGCATTAGGTTAATATCCTTGGTCAAACAGGTGTGTAATGTCCTTGAAAATAAACAGTAAAAATCACAAAATGTTCTATCTATCAAAATATAATAACAGTTATTTCTGACGTTTAACCCCCGTAACGGAAAATAGCGCCCAAAGTCGAAAATGACACATTTATTCGGTATTTTGCATCATAATAAAAATGTAATAAAGAGTGATCAATGGTAGCATTGAAAAGGTCGCCTCATCTCACAAAAAAATTACACCACACAGCTCCGTACAATGAAGTGGGAAAAAGTCATTAGCGCCAGAATATAGAAAAATAATTTTTTTTTTGTAGGTATTAATATTTGTAAATGTATGAAACCATTATAAAAACTATATAAATTTAGTATCCACATGACCCAAAGAGTAAAGGAGACATGTCTTTTGGGGCACACAGTGAAAGCCGAAAAAAACAAACCCAGAAGAAAATGCCGCAAATGCATTTTTACACCATTTCCCTCCATTTGGAATTGTTTTCCAGCTTCCCAGTACAGGGCATGTAGTATTAAAGGGGTAGATTTCTACCCACTGTAAATAAACATAGATGCTTTCTATAGAAGAACAGCAAGCAGAGATCTAGAAAACTGTGAAGAATTGATACAGAAAGTGTATTGGAAAATTGTCTAATTATCAGGTGCTGTCTATTACAACTCTTTCTCATATAACAGTAAAGTTTATGTAGTACCACTCAATTAATTACTATAGTGCTACCTATTTAATTTATATATAGCCCCCTAGTGCAGCCACCCCACACAAACAGTGCCTGCAGAATGTAAAATTTAGTCATATAAATACATTCAAACTCACCTACTACTTGCAATCCCATGCCTTTCTCTTCTCCTGGGATCTACTCTCATGCCGGTAGCGCAATGACGTGATCAGATGATCATGCTGACTGCATCAGTGAGAGAGGTGTCTCTGCTGCACTTCTGTAGGAATCAATGGTATCTAATTCAGATTCCATTAATTCTATAATTGCCAGTATGCACTAGCCAATATCTTTTGGCATGTCCATACTTGGATTGTCAATATCTATGGGGCCTCATAGCACCCACGTAGCCTGCCTCTATTGATGGCATGCCACAGAATATGAATATTAAACAACTAAAGGCTGAGATTTCATGAAAAATACTATAGAAGTGCCATCAAAATCATACAATGTAATAATTATGTTGGCAGTATAAGAGACAGTTTAATTCTCAGTTATTTCATAAGTTTTTTGCATTTGTCAAAGGAAGGAGGTACAAAACACACAGGGAAGATGAATATCTTTGATGAATTCCTTATCTCTGTGTAGTGCCACATCTCATTTGGGGCTTACAATTACTAATGCATAAAAAACTAATGAGATGTAAACTGGACCTTACATGGTATAGTCTAACTTTGTCCTGTCTAACTTTTAACCCCTTAACGCCATGGCCCTTTTTTGTTTTTTCATTTCCATTTTTTACTCCCCACCTTCAAAAATCTATAACCTTTTATTTTTACACATAAACAGCTGTGTGACAACTTGTTTTATGCGTAACAAATTGCACTTCATAGTAATGGTATTGAATATTCCATGCCGTGTACTGGGAAGCGGGAAAAAAATTCAAAATGCTGTGAAAATTTTGAAAAAACGCATTGGAGCTGTTTTCTTGTAGGATTGGATTTTACAGCTTTCACTCTGCGCCCCAAATGACATGTCTACTTTATTATTTGGGTCGGTACAATCACGGGGATAACAAATTTGTATAGATTTTACAATATTTTCATACATTTACAAAAATTAAAACCTCCTGTACAATTTTTTTTTTATTTTGCCAACTTCTGGCGTTAATAACTTTTTCATACTTTGGTGTACGGAGCTATGGATTGTGTCATATTTTGCGACTTTTGATGAAGTTTTCAATGCTATCATTTATAGAACTGTACGAGTGTTTGACCACTTTTTATTGAATTTTTTTTATAGTTTTCAAAATGGCAAAAAAGCCATTATTATATTTTCATAGATCGGGCATTTTTGGACGCAGCAATACCTAATGTGTTTATGATTTTTACTGTTTATTTATTTTTATATCAGTTCTAGGGAAAGGGGGGTGATTTGAATTTTTATGTTTTTTTATTATAATTGTTTTTTTACTTTTTACTATTTTTCAGACTCCTTAGGGTACTTTAACCCTAGGTTGTCCGATCATGGCAGTATATGGGGATATTCTTCCTCATTCATTACAATGTGCAATTAGCACATTGTAATGAATGGGTTAAAACGAGACAGCCTCGGGTCTCCGGAAGACCCGAGGCTGTCATGGCGACTGATTGCTGCTCCCCAATAACGTTACGGGGAGTGACCATCTTCACCATGGAGGCGCCATCTTTTTGAAGCCGCTGGCAGCTTTGCCCATGGGCCCTCGCCATTCACCTGATGCACGCCATACTATTACGGCACTTGTTGGGATAGAGTTAAACTATCACTAAAGCTATGCAAAGTAATGACTAGTGAGCTTTGCTTCCTTCAGTGTTTCATGGTCTAAGATGCTGCCAGATTCACTTTAACCCATTCCCACATATCAACATAATAATATGGTGCTGCAGGAACTGAGTTTCTGCAACCTGCCGTACTGCTTCTGGCACCGGCTCATAGAACAAAACAGATGTTTTGCCACTTGTTTTTTAATTAAAACTTTTATTTTTTGAGTATGATAAACACAATACAACTATTATGTAGATTAGTACAATTAGGGAGACACGAAACATGTACAGGTTTTCTTATGTTTTATTATTTTAGCAAATGAAACACTTTTTTCTGAGAGCTATAACGTTTTTACTCCTCATTCAAAAGAGGATTACAGGCGGTCCCCTACTTAAGAACACTCGACTTGCATACGACCCCTAGTTACAAACGGACCCCTGGATATTGGTAATTTGTTGTACTTTAGTCCTAGGCTACAATGATCAGCTGTAACAGTTTTCACAGGTGTCTGTAATGAAGCCTTAGTGTTAATATTGATTCTTATGACAACCCAACATTTTTAAAATCCAATTGTCACAGAGACCAAAAAAGTTCTGTCTGGGATTACAATGATAAAATATACTGTTCCGACTTACATACAAATTCAACTTAAGAACAAACCTACAGACCCTATCTTGTATGTAACCCGGGGACTGCCTGTACTAGGGCTGGTTTATTGTGGGAAAAGGTAACAAATAGATTGGTATTATAGGCTACATTTGACTTTTTGATCTCCTTCTATTACATATTTTTGGGAGGTAGGAAGCACCAATTGCAATTTTTTATTAGTTTTTTTATTTTTTATACCCTTCACCATACTGGCATAATAATATCTTCTTGGCCCAGGTCGCTACTGACGCAACAATACCTGTTTTGTGGTGGGGGGGGGTTATTTTATTTTTTAACACAAAATATTTTTATACACAGGGAAATGGGTTATTTTTGTGGGTATTTAAAATTTCTTTTTTTTTATTTAACTTTTTCTTTTACTGTCACACTAGGGGCCTTACACTGCGGCTACCATTATCCCTATAACACAAAATTTATGTGGGTATTTAAGATTTTTTATTTATATATATTTTAAAACTTTATTTAACTTTTTTCTACTGTCACACTAGGGGACTTACACTGGGGATACATTGATCCCTTATATAATACATTGCAGTGCTTCTGCAAGTATTGTATCTTACTGACAGTTTGCCTATTTAGAACTAGTCTTAGACTGAGCCTAATAGGCCACCTAATAGGCAGACACAGAGGTTTTTATCTGACCCCGACTGCCATGGTAACCCCCACCTGGTACCCTGGGATCCTTGTTCCCTCCGTCTCTCTCCTTAGCTGCTGCGATCGTGCTTGATTGCGGCAGTTAAGGGTTTAAACTAGAGATCTTGCAGCATGTATGTAACAGCCAATCTTCTGCTGCGGATCATGCTGGCATACTGGCAGTGCAAGTGTGATCAGCAGGGCAAAATAGATGGTATAAATGCAGCAATGGCCTGCTAATTTGGACATTCTATTTCTCCCTATGGTGTTAATCAGTTAACAATTTTTTTATGCTACCATCCTTTTATACAGTATAAATTTAAAATACCCACAAAAATCACCCATTTCCCTGTATACAATAATATTTTGTGTTAAAAAATAAAATAAACCCCCCCCCCCACACACACACACACACACAAAAGTGGTATTGTTGTGTCCTTAGCGACCTGGGCCAAGAAGATATTGTTATACTGGTATTGTGAAGGGTATGAAAAATTTAAAAAATAATTAAAATTTCGATTGGCGCTTCCTACCTTCCAAAAATTTGTAATACAAGTCAGATGTACCCTATAATCCCAATCTATTTGTTACCTTTTGTTACACACAAGATGATTCTATGCAAAACAGCAAATGTATATCTTTAACATGTGTTCATTTGGGCTATAGAGGTACATTTCAGTGACATCTGCTCATGTTATAAGTCTTCTAACAGTGTTTCACTCATTAGGCGAGAAAATTAACATAGGCTCCATGACATATTTATTTGCATTAAAAATGTAAATCATCATCTTTAAATTTAGAAAATGAAGTTGATTCTATTCATTGTGGACTAAGCTACAATACTATGGGAAGAAACAATTAAGTTCAGACTGACAATTTAATGCTGGAAAAAGGTTTGTTGCTGCATAAGTAAAGGCAGGAAGGACATTGAACTGAGGAACATAGTACAATATATCCTACCCTAATAACACACTGATATAAAGTAATGTCAAAGTCACAGGAAACCATCTCTAAATAGAGTAACCCTCAAGTACTCTTCATACATTCTCCTTTTCCCATGGAAGTGACTTTGGTCTTTTTGTTTAACTTTTGTTAATTAACTGTCAGAAATGCCTCAATACCTCAACAGATAAAACTATATTTTTTTGACTACATATAACATATAAAATTATGTATATAATGAGTGCTGCTAAGGTCCTTATGTCACTGTTTTGGAAATCTGTAGCTCCCCCTTCGCCTTAATATCTCTTGATCTGTATTAACCCCTTAAGGACACAGCTCTTTTCCACCTTAAAATGTAACTGTAAAGTTATGGTGATTTTACAAAATTAGTATATGTAATTCCCCCTTTGAAAACAACAGAACAATACCTACTTCGTGCTGCTCACCGTTTTCTCTCCAAAGTTATGGCATTTTCTGTTCAGAAAATGTTTGACAAAAATCTCTCACACCAGATGTAAAGTGGGAGGAGACTAATTTGTGAGTCTATGCAAGTGGTGGTGTATATATGGCACGGGTGCCAGAGGTGGCTCTCAGAGCACTCTCTGTTATCTGGTACTACAGGAGGACAAGGAGGTGCAGACAAGGCTGCTTTATTATTGGAGCTTCTGCTCTGGGCCCTGCAATTCTTCCTGTTCAGGGAACCCTGGAAGGACGCTACAATGATAATCTGAATTTCTCATCTTTCTTTCTACTGTATTGGTGTCCTCGGGACATAGATGCAATTAAAAGCAGTGACATAAAAGGTAGCAACATGTTACTGCTTAAATTGCCAGGTTGGCACTTTGAATTTAAATAAGCAGACTTGGTTGTAGTTTGGGCACTCGGCCTCTAACAGTTCACCATCACTGATCTATGCCCTCAGGCTGAGGCCAGTTAGCTTGCCCACAGATCCCATGATGCATTGTGTTGTTTAGCATTTAATCCATGTAGTTTTCCACAAGTAAATCCACTAAACACTGCACAGTGCACATACAGGATGTATGTATTTGATCATTTGTTCAATATTATATACTGCAATACTAATGAATTGCAGCATATTATATAGTCAGCCTATGCATTCTGCATAGGCTGACGGGCACTGTGTTAGATCTACTGCCTTCATAGGACCCCAGGGCTGGCATGGAAGAAGTCGGAACCTCCCTGCCTTGCACAGAGGATACCGACCCGCAGGGTGAGTACCCGGCTCTACTCAATAGACGCCTTGGTCACTATGACCATGGTGTTTAAGGGGTTAAACAGCTGGGATCGTGAGTATTGCGATCCCAGGTGTTACTGCGGGGGCCTGGCTGTCACATACAGCAGAGCTCCTGCAGCGATTGCACAGGCTATGCTACTGAGCCCGGTGATCGCGAAGACGTACGTGCACCTCAGGATGCGGCAACTGACCGCACTTCCTGATATTCATGTATGTCATGTAAGGGTTTAAGGACCCGGTCCAATTTTTCTAATCTGCCATTTGTCACTTTATGAAGTTATAACTTTAGAACACTTTAACTTACCAAGGTAATTGTTTAGAATGTTTTTTCATGACATGCTGTACTTCACCTTAGTGGTATATTTTTGTTGAAATGTTTTGCATTTATTTGATTTGATTTTCTTAATTCTAAATGTTATGTTCATCATACAGATAGTCTAACCTACCAAATTGGTTGCTAACTAACATTAACATATGTCTGCTTTATGTTGACATCAATTTTTTTGTGTTATTTTATTTTATTAGGATGTTAGGAGGCAAACAAATTAATCGGCACTTTTTCAGATTTTCATATGAATTTAAGATTCAAATATTTTAGAGGCCTATTCATATTTACAGGGGATTTAAAAAAGTTGTATTTATTAGAAACACCCACAAAGTACCACATTTTTAAATTGTACCCCTCAAACTATTTAGAACAGCCCTTGTTAAGCTTGTTAACCGTTTAAGAATTGAACATGAAATAAAACAAAATGGAGGTTCTATACAGATTTTTCAAATTTTGACAAAATGTTTATTTAACCATAAAACATGTTCATGCAGCATAAAATAAAAAAAGAAATCTAAGATTTTTTTGTGAAGTCTCTAATGAGTCTAGCAATACCCCACATGTGGATTTAAACCACTTTATAGGCCCATAACAGAGCAAATTTTGCTGAAACAATTTTCAGGTGCAATGTGGCATTTGCTGAGCCTACAACATAAAAGAACAAGAGAAAATCCTAAAAAGAGACCCAATTTGAAAACTTCACCCCTCAAGGAATATCGTGACACTATTTTGGGGTGACTATACCACATTGATTACATTTTATTAACTTTTTTGGCAGGAATGCCAAAAAAATCCATTCTGATACAGATATCATGTTGTTTATGTGTCAGTATGCTTACAGCTATGTCCCATTTATATAACTTTTTATGTGTGAATAATTTTGCTGAATAAAAATGCATCTACTAAGGGGCGTAAATTTTTTTTGTTGTTGATTGAATTCTATCAGGGCTTATTTGTTGGGAATGAGTTAAATCGATCATCTGTTCAAACGAATGCACTGCAATACTGATGTATGGCGGTTTATTAGAGTAGTCAGCTTATGCAGCATAGGCTGGAATGCACAGTGACAGATCCTGTCGAAAACAGGATCATTCACCCAGCAGCTGAAGACAGTGATCTACCAGTGGGAGGTAGGAAGTACCCTACAAAGTGTAACAGCCTGTGAAGCTGAAGTACGGAGGGGTTCAAGTAACATCACAGAGCCCTTATAACTCGTAGCATAAATTTTAAAAGTTGACTTTCCAAGGAAGGAGGCCATGGATCCTCCATCCTTCTAGTAAATGGATGGATTTGCTGATGATCTGTTAAAATGTGCTTATTCATGCTTATTCCCATAGTCTGGGAGCTTCAAATTCAATTACCTTATGGTATACATATATCTGCATCATGTTTGCCATTCTATGACAGCCAAATAAGATAACTAGAAGCTTCTATATTGAATCTCTCTAACACCTGGTTATGAAATTTTTGAAGAGGTTCTGGGATGTTTACACTTTTGAAAACTGTAGTTTTGATCATTTTTTTTTATAGTTTAATAGGATAAAGGGAACGTCACCAGAAAAGGTCGTATTATTTAAACAGGGTTTTTAAAAAAAGAAATTTGATGGATATTAAATACTTTTGTCTTTCACTTTCTATATTAAGGTAATATATGTTGCCATTTTGTCTGAGGATCCACAAAGACCTGGAGTCAGCCCTATGGAAAACTGTGGAGAGAACACAACACTACTATTAGCCCAAACAGCACTAAAACTATTGTGTCATTAGATCAATAGTCCTGGTTTAAGACTACATTTTACATTGCATATGGATTGTCATTTTAATTTTTTTTTTTTTAAATGTCTTGAAAGATGAAGGACTGTTTGAAGGAAATCTATAATGAAAATCAAGCATAGATCCAGGCATCATGATGTTGGTAATCTTATACATGGCTGTCTTTAAAAATCAATGTTTAGGCTGCGTTCACATGTGGTGTTTGCATTGCGTTTTGACTTGCAATACAACAGCTGAGAAAAGGAAATGTATTACTACCAGAGTGACTCATTAGCATAATTTTAAAACATTTTACAGGCGCAGATGGTATAATTTTACAGAGCCACAAACCGTTTTTGGCAAAATAGTAAGCATTATAGCTAACTTTCACAAGTAAATCCAGAATAAACAGCATCAATGATTGGCCCTTGGAATCTATTTCTCTGGTGGGCCCAAGGGACCGCAGTCTGACAGTGGTGTTGTATATAACATTATGCAATGATATGCATATTGCATTAACTGTGTTAATTATACAAACATACCACTTGTCCATTAAATGATCAACTGGACAAATTGGTTTCTAACCATATATATTAAGATACTGCACATGTTTTTGCTTGAGAATGGCTAACATATTTGAGCTGTCACATTTGAAAGTAATCTACAGTTTTTTACTATGTTCTGTCTGGAGTGCAGCACTTTATTAATTTTAGATAAGAGTGTCTATATATTCAGTCTATGTATGTGTATATATAGAGAAAATACATACAGTATGTGCTCACTCATACAAGCTCACACACACTATATATATATATATATATATATATATATATATATATATATATATATATATATATATTAGGCTCAAGTGTATTGTTTCCTTTCAGAGCTAAAATTTTTTGATTAGCTTTCTCCTACTATATTGTACATTTTGTGTATTTAGGGTGCAATAATACTTTCCATTCCGGATGTTGACAGTTGAAACATTTGTGGTAAAAATTTCTGTTAATTTCAGTGTGGTTGTTATGGTGTAACACTTTGTAAAAAAAACATTGCAAAATTCTGTAAAGAACCTTGCTATAAAATAAATTGGTACAATACATCTCTTTGTATGAGCCATATATGCAGTTCCAAGAGCAGGATCAGTGCCAGCAAACTATTATATGATTCTGCCTTATTCAAGCCCAGCTATGTTAATAAATTATGGCTCATGAACAGCTCCAAGAGAAAATAGCATTAATCATTCCAGTAATTAAACTAAATGGCCCACATGCAGTCATGGCCATAAGTTTTGAGAATTATAGAAATGTTACAAATTTTTACAAAGTCTACTGCATCAGGTTTTATCATGGCAATTTGCATATACTCCAGAATGTTATAAAGAGTGATCAACAACACCAATTAATTGCGAAGTCAATATTTGCCTAGAGAACTTTTTCCCCCAAAACACATTTCAACTTCATTGCAGGCCTGCCTTAAAAGGAGCAACTAACATTGTTTAAGTGATTGCTCCATTAACACAGGTGTGGGTGTTGATGAGGACAGCGCTGGAGATCAATCTGTCATGATTAAGTAAGAATCACACCACTGGACACTTTAAAGGGAGGCTGGTGCTTGGCATCATTGTTTCTCTTCTGTTAACCATGGTTACCTCTAAAGAAACACGTGCAGTCATCATTGCACTGCACAAAACTGGCCTAACAGGGAAGAGTATCACAGCTAGAAAGATTGCACCTCAGTCAACAATCTATCACATCATCAAGGAATTCAAGGAGAGAGGTTCCATTGTTGCCAAAAAGGCTCCAGGGTGCCCAAGAAGGACCACCAAGCGCCAGGACCATCTCTTAAAAGTGTTCCAGCTTTGTATCGGGCTACCAGCAGTGCAGAGCTTGCTCAGGAATGGCAGCAGGCAGGTGTGAGTGCATCTGCACGCACTGTGAGGCAGAGACTCTTGGAGCAAAGCCTGGTGTCAAGGAGGGCAGCAAAGAAGCCACTTCTCTCCAGAAAAAACATCAGGGACAGCCTGATATTCTGCAAAAGGTACAGGGAGTGGACTGCTGAGGACTGGGGAAAAGTCATTTCTCTGATAAATCCCCTTTCCGATTGTTTGAAACATCTGGAAAGCAGCTTGTTTGGAGAAGACAAGGTGAGCGATACCACCAGTCTTGTCTCATGCCAACTGTAAAGCATCCTGCAACCAATCATGTGTGGGGTTGCTTCTCAGCCAAGGGAATCGGCTCCCACAGTCTTGCCTAAAAACACATCCATGAATAAAGAATGGTACCAGAATGTCCTCCAAGAGACATTTCTATCTTGATACCTTTTTTAAACTTTTATAGCAGATGAAATAAACGTGAAGTTTTATTCTACTATTGCCTGAACTTATGCCTACCTGGTTGCTGGATTCCAACGTTTCCCTTTGCTTTAGCAACTTCTCCCAACCGTCCAAGAACAGTTTGCCTTTTCCAGCATGATGTATCCCCTTGCCATAAAGCAAAGATGATAATTAAATGGCTCAGGGAACTAAACAAAGAGATTTTGGGTTCATGGCCTGGAAACTCCCTAGATCTTCGGGTGGACAAACATAAACCATCAAATTGTGACAACATGCAAGCATTGATTGTGCAAGAATGGACTGCTATTAGTCAGGATTTGGTCCAGAAGTTGATTGAGAGCTGCCAGAGAGAATTGCAGAGGTCTTGAAGAAGAAGGGTCAACACTGCAAATATTGACTTGCTTCATTAACTCATTCTTACTGTCAATAAAAGGTTTTGTTACTCATAATATGATTGCACTTGTATTTCTGTATGTAATAAAAACATCTGACAAACACACATAAAAACCAGAGGGCAACAGATCATGTGAAAATATAATATCTGTGTCATTCTCAAAACTTATGGCCATAACTGTATACTAAGGTGTTTAAACCAGTTTTCTGTCGGACTTTCACAATCTTTTCAGTGCAAACGGCCTGCAAGTATTTAAGTAATGCCTGTGGAATATATGTGTGGCACACGGCTGTTTTGTGGCACAGTTGCACTAGTCTTCATCCAACAGAAATTTCTGCACTGAAAGGGGTGTTATGGTGCTTAGTCAGACCGTGTGCCACATTTATCATGCAAAGTCCAACAGAATTGTGTCGCAAGTCCTATGTTAAAGGTGCACAAAAAAAGTTGGTGCACTCTCTTGGTGATGACAGATTCGTGAAGAACATGAATCCTGAATCTGGCGCACCCTGCACACTACACAGCCAAACTTCACATAGAGCAGTTGTCAGTGTTTTTAGTAAATGTGGGTTAATGTCTCCATATAGTCAGCATCTAGTATGGATATAAATACACATTTTTTAAAGCTTTCTCAGAAAATGATCAAAACTTCTTCTGCTAATTCATTAAAGTAAATAAATGATTAAGGGGGTGTTTTATCATGCCCCCACCCAATATATTTAGAGGTTCTGCCCTCCTGATATATCTGGTGGCCGGCATATTGAAGGGCAGTTCTCCACCTGCACAGGCTATAGCTAGTGCTCAGGCCAGGGTTCTGCAGTCAGTAAGACAAACTTCAACTCCGACTCCACCAAAATGGTCACTGACTCCAACTTCACAGTCCTGTTTTCCTGGTCTCTCTGCAACTTGTAACATGAGTGCAGGAATTCCAGTGTTTTTTTCCTCCTACCTGTATCAGAGGAGCTTCACTAATGATAAATTGCAGCCACATTCTTTTCATTTAAACCCACAGCCGACGAGCTACATGCAGCCTGTCAAACCAAGAGTTGCAGCCCGCACCTTGCTGACAGAGTCCAAAGTATTCCCATGAAGACAAGATTCTTAAAGGACAACAAAATAACACATTCCCAAATTCACTGTTTTTAACAAATATACAGCATTTCACAGATATATTTCCAACCTGTCTATCAGTCCTCGTGTATACAATTTTGGTTGCCCGAGATCTGACCATAAATCTTCTGACTATGGTTGGACAAGGTAGAGTCTTGTCATGAATAGCTTCTCCTATCTCCATGATGCAGCCCCTCCATTCTTTCCCTCCTGCATTACAAGACAAGCTCGGACACACTCACACAGACACTAATAATGGTAATAATGGCTCTATTTAGTGAACTGGATCATTAAGCTCCATTTCGCTCACAAGCCGGCTTTTCTGGCTCCTGAACGGTTCCCTATTAAATGTATAATAAGGAGCCTCAGTCCAGCCAGTCTCCCCACTCCACACCACTTTTAGCCTGAAATTTATCGGGTTAAAGGGGGCATGGTGAGCCATCGGCTCTGGTTAGTTCATGGTTAGTTCATGAACAACACATCACTCACAGACACTTCCTGCCAGCAAGCAGCAGTGTGCAGAGATTTACTCTATAAGCAATTGATAAGATAAGGTAAAGACAGCAGCGAAAGGAGGTAAAGCAGGGCTGACTGTGTGTGTGTGTTATAGCTGAGAGCATAGTGTCATTCTGTTTTATATCCATCTCATGGATCTCATCATCTCTGATTTGTCTCATCTCTCTTCTTCTACGTGGCAGATACTAATGAATGTTCACAAGCAAAATGAAAGATAGACAAACCTGTACCCTGATGATCTAAGCACATTGTTAAGTCACAGCATTTCATAGCACTAGAGGGTTCATGAAGTGTCTGCTTAGAGCAGGGGTCCCCAAACTTTTTACGTAGGGGGCCGTTCACTGTCCCCCTCAGACCGTTGGAGGGCCGGACTTAAGTTTAAAAATAAATAGCGGAACATGTGACCGCATCCATAATACACTGGTACCCCCCCTCAATTAATTATTTAATATACTGCACCCCCTTATGAACTATTTTATATATATTGTCCCAATTAATTAATTAATATACTGGGACCTCTCTTCATTAATTATTGAATATGCCTCCCCCCCATTAATTACTAGACTGCCGCTCATAATTAATTATTTCCTATGCTGCCCCTCCCCCATTAATTATGTCTTATGCTCCCCCACTGTTAATTATTTCCTATGCTTCCCCCCTCACCATTAATTATTTCCTATGCTGCCCCTCCACCATTAATTATTCCCTCTACTACCCCTCATAATTAATTATTTCCTATGCTGCCCCTCCACCTTTAATTATTCCCTCTACTGCCCCTCATAATTAATTATTTCCTGTGCTGCGCCTCATAATTAATTATTTCCTATGCTGCCCCTCATAATTATTCCCTATACTGCCCCTCATAATTAATTATTCCCTCTACTGCCCCTCATAATTAATTATTTCCTATGCTGCCCCTCATAATTATTCCCTATACTGCCCCTCATAATTAATTATTCCCTATACTACCCCTCATAATTAATTATTTCCTGTGCTGCCCCTCATAATTAATTATTTCCTGTGCTGCCCCCTACCATTAATTATTCCCTATACTGCCCCTCAAATTAATTATTTCCTATAGTGCCCCTCAAATTAATTATTTCCTGTGCTGCCCCCTACCATTAATTATTCCCTATACTGCCCCTCCACCATTAAATATTTCCTGTATTGCCCCTCATAATTAATTATTCCCTATGCTGCCCCTCATACTAATTATTTCCTAAGCTGCCCCTCATAACTAACTATTGGCCCCCGGCCACCACAATATTTTTACTGCCCTTTTTAATAAAAGATAAAAACCCTGTACTCACCGCCGCGCGTCTTCAATCTTCTTGCCGCGTCTGGGAAGGAAGGGGTGCGCGGCCGCGTGATGACGTAATCGCGCGGCCGAGTTCATGGAGCGATGTGCGCCGGGGTTGTATTCCGGCCACATCGCTCCAGTAATAGTGCTCGAGCGGCCGTTTCCGGCCGCACCGAGCACTATACAGTGACGGGCAGGAGCTTCCTGTCCAGACGGACAGAGGCTCCTGCCCGACTGTCGCGGGCCGCGAGGTCCCAGCGCTGCCGCGGCAAACATCAGGGGCCAGATCGAAACGGTCCGCGGGCCGTAGTTTGGGGAACGCTGGCTTAGAGAATCCCCACCCACACTCTGGAATCTTACACTAACCATCACTGTTGTAGGAGCTAAAACAGCAATTACACTGAATAAAATTGTAAAGTAAGGTTTAAAATAGTATCTGCATTGTGTAAACATCACTAAGGGATTGAAATTTGAGAACTTTCTTCGGCAACTTTCATTGGCAAACCCATTTACGGGGGAAAAATATACAATTGTCCGAATCACGACTTTTTCTATTTAATAAAAAGTGATCAAATGATCTACAAAATGATAAAAATGAAACCAGCTCATCCCAGAGAAATTACACATTAAACTGAAGTATGAAAAGTTATAGTTATTAAAATATAACAAAATCTATATTATATTTAGTGTCATTTGAACTGCACAGTTAAAGCCGTGAATATAAAGCCCCTAAGAAAATAGCAAAACATTTTTGTTCAATTGTACTGCAATTTTTTTCAAGACTCCCAATACATTGCATGGAATATAAAATTATGACACTATGAAGTACAATTTGCCTTGCAGACAACTACCAGTCTGTTGTCAAGAAGCTGAGAAGCTTCTAGATCATGTTTCTTTCTTAGTCTGATGAGGTGTCATCATTCAGAAAATCAACTTTGAAGTAAGATGTAAATTGGTTTTATGAAGTCAAGGAGGCGGAGAATTTAACACTGAAGCCTCTCCGCTGTCCCTGACTTTATACATCTAACTTACATCTCACTTCAAAGTTGATTTGCTGGATGATGTCACCAAGCGGGTGACAACATACTGGTAGTGGTTTGCTAGGTCGATTTCTGATGACAGGTTACCTTTAAGTAAAGGTCCACAGTCGTTATAGAGTAGAGGTGGCTCCTCCTGGTCAGAAATTCAGCCAACAGAAGCAGTGGCAAGCTGGGATATAGATCCAATTCTGCCTCAGTCCCCCCATTGTGAATACAGTTGAAACAAAATGTTTACATACACTATATAAAAAGATGCATATGCATGTTTTCCTCACAACCTGACATTAAATCCCATTTAAGGTCAATTGAGATTACCAAAATAATTTATATTTGCCAAATGACAGAATAATGAGAGTTTTGAAGGCATTTTAATTACTTTTTGCAAAGTCAAAAATTTACATACACAGAGATCACTATGCCTTTAACCTGTCAGCACATTTGTACATATACAGCCAGTGATAGGTTCCTATAGAGCTCTGTTAACTGACTGAGGCCCGTTCTACAATTGCAAGTGTGATGCAAACTCGCATCACACTCACAGCGCGTGCTACCGGGATCTCCCGGTCCGAACCCTGGAAACCGTTACTGAACTGACATGCTGAGTTCAGTTCCAGTTTGCAGCCTGACTCCCTTCTTTTAGCTAAAAATTGTTTTGCTTGTATCCACAGAAATCACCTTTCATTTTATATTAACTGGCATCAGATGAGGACAGTCCTACCCGGCCTGCTCCTCCCATCTACTCCTCTCCATGCCTTATGGTTCCTTACTGGTCATAGTACATGTCATGCGACCAGAGTGACATCATCTCAGGTCTTTTAGCTTAATAATAATAGCAAACTGTACCCCTTAGATGTATCTGAACACATGAAGTCACAGCAACCTCCATGGAGGCTGCTGTGATTTCATGTAACCACATACATGGTCTACAGTTTGCTATTCTTAAAAGTCTGAAGGACCTGCAATGATATCACTGGTCACATGTCATGAATGTAACACAAGACACCGTGTAAAAAGATTGACACAATATTTCCCATCTGTAAATAGAGCTTTATATGTCTGTAGTTGAATTTTAGCAGACGGTCCCTAAGTACAAGGAGGCAGAGCAGGGATTTTAAGAGACACAGAACTGTCAGTCAGAATAATGGGGCTTGATTCACTGGTACCTCGGACTCTTCTCCTCTCTCAGGAGAGTCAGAAAAGCTTATTTGCATAACAGAATAATGGCTGTAATGATGGTATAGGGGCCCACTGGCAGGTAATATTAGATGATATAGTAAAGACTTGTAACCCTTTATCAGCAGACATTGTTGGTCAGGGGGCAAACTTTGGTGACAGATCCTCTTCAAACAATTTTGCACAAACAATATGATAATGTCATGTCTTAGGAAGTATGTGGTAGGAGTTAATAAGAGACATTCCTATGGATGTATTTTGAGGCACATCTGAAACACACTGCTTGTTTATGTATGTTATGCCTCACTCATATGTACAAGCAATTATACGGAGGTACAAACAAGATTGGAATGTCCAGAAGGAGATGGTTTTGGGTCATTATACACAGTGATAAAAATACTGTATGGACTTGGATCTGAAAGGAAAAAAACATTCCAACAAAAGAAAGATAAAAAGAAAGATTAATGGGGGCGTGACCTAACTTCCGGCATGAGCGGACGCACTTGAGCAGAGCTCCGCTCGCTACCAGAATTCTGCTGTAAAGAGACCGCCAATATACCCTGGACACGGGTTAAACGATCCTCTTGCCGAGGACGAAGCGCCATGAGCAAATCCCGCACCTCTGTGGCTGCAGAGAAGCTCAAGGAATTCGCCAGACCGAAAGCCCAAGATGGCGCCGCGGCTTCCACAACTGCACGTGCTGCGCCTGCGGCCTCAGAATCTGATGACTCCTTGGCAGTGGAAGGTGAGCCGGAGCTAACACTCAAAGAGGTTTCCACACAGCTTCTGACAGCGATCCAACATTCCACAGTCTCACTTACCAACAAAATAGAGGAGATAAGAGTGGATGTCGGGCTCTTAAGGCAAGATATGCAGAAACTGAGAGAGCGTGTCAAAGACACAGAGGAGAGAATCTCTCACATAGAAGATGACAATGCTCCTGTACCAGCACAGATTGCGGCCCTTGAGAAAGCAGCTGAAATGTGGGCCCAGAAATCTGACGATTTGGAAAATCGCCTACGACGTAATAACATCAGGGTCCTTGGACTTCCAGAGAGGGCCGAAGGTACTGATCCTATTCTTTTTATGGAAAGATGGTTTAAAGAAATGCTACCAGATCTCTCCGTTTCTACCATTTATTCTGTGGAAAGAGCCCACCGAGTTCCCGCCAAGCCACCACCCCCAGGAGCGCCCCCGCGCCCCATGTTGGTGCGCATACTATGCAGCAAAGATCGAGACGCCATTTTGAGTGCAGCAAGACGCATGGGATCCATCTCTTACCAGAGCAATACAGTATCCTTGTTTCCGGACTTCTCCGCAGCCCTTCAGAAGTCAAGAGCCTCCTTTACAGGGGTCAAGAAGAGACTGCGGGAGCTACAGATTCCCTATTCCATGGCCTTCCCAGCCAGATTAAGAGTCGTCTATGAAGATCGTGTCCAATTCTTTGCTTCTGCGCCTGAGGTAGATGACTGGCTGAATACTAGGAGGAGGCCGCACAGGCCCAGAGGCCCGGAGCAGCACTAACCACCCCTGGTCTGTGTATCTACACCCCTTGATGTTACACCGGTTGTTAAGTATATTTGAACTTTGATTCATATACAAAAGTGTTTGACACAGTATTGCACCCCTATATGGGGAAATTTCATATAATTTTAATATTGCACAAAAGTTGTAAAACATTTAATGAAGCTTGTGCCCTCCTTCTAGAAGGAGCGATATATACTATTTGGCGGTCTAATGTAGAATTATTGCCACAATGTGAGGAAAGAGCTCTGCTGTGAAGCGATAGTCTGCGCTGCTTTTATTCCACCTAGAGCGCAGACTTCCCCGTACAATTTAATTAGCAGCGACTGGGTGACTCCAGTTACTGCATTGTTTACTCTTCAGAGAGTTTGTTATATTAACCCCTACGGGACTCAGCCTCTTTTGGCCTTAAGGACGCGGCCCCATTCTTCAAATCTGACCTGTGTCACTATAAGTGGTTATAGTTTTGGAACGCTATGAGATATCCAGGGGATTTTGAGATTGTTTTCTCGTGACACATTGTACTTCAAATTAGTTTAAAAATTTGGATGATATCTTTTGTGTTTAGTTATGAAAAAAACAAAATGTGGCAAAAATTTGGAAAAATTCTTTATTTTCAACGTTCTAAATTCTCTACTTTTGATGCAGATAGTCATAGCACCCAAATAAATTCATAACTTACATTTCCCAAATGTCTGCTTTATGTTGGCATGGTTTTTTAAGATTCCACATATTTTACTAGAATGTTATGAGGCTCAGAATTTGGGTGCCATTTTTCACATTTTTTGTAAAATCACCAAAACCTGTATTTAGATGGACCTGCTCAACTTCTAATTGACACTGAGAGGCCTAAATAATAGCGAGACTCGTAAATTACCCCATTGTGGAAACTACACACCTCAACGTATGAAAAACCACTTTTAAGAAGTTTGTTAACCCTTTACGCCCTACATGATGCTGCTCTGGATAAATTCAGGCAAGATCCAGAAATGGAACTCACTGACATACAGACTCCTTTAGCTCGTCTATTACTAGAATTAGGTTGGACAGATATATGGAGGCTCCGTCACCCTAATGCACGGGAATATACCTGTCATACTCCAGGGCGCAACACCTTATCCAGAATAGACTATGTGTGCGGTAATGCAAGTGCGGTAGCGCTTACTTATAACATCGTCCACTTACCAAGAGGTGTCTCTGATCACACTCCTATTTTAGTGAATCTTAGATTCCCAGAGGTTCATATATTGACTAATCCTCGAAAAATTCACCCCTTCTGGTTCTCCCTCCTGCCTGCCACTGATCGTACGCCGGATCAAATAGCTAATTACCTGGTCCACAATGACATGATGGACCCTCAGTTTCCCATGTGGAACACCCTTAAAACATACATACGAGGTTGTCTGCAATCAGCAATATCGTATATTAAGAAAGAGGCCCGTAGGGAAGAGGCCGAGCTAGCCACCACTTGTGCCCAATTGGAGACAGCTTATATTGCAGATCCCTCTACTATAAATAGAGATAAATGGTTATCTACAGGCAGGAAATACTTGCATTGTCTTTATGAAAAAGAAAAAAGACGCACTTTTTTCGCACACCAGAAATATTTTGAGCTGGGCAACCAGTCTAGTAGTTTATTAGCACAATTGATACACCAAAACACTGCGTCTCCCACGGTTCTGCAGTTAACCTCTACTGGGGGAACTGCCATCACGTCTAATGATGATATTGTAACAGCCTTTGCTGAGTTCTATAGAGATTTGTACTCCTCGCAAACAGAATCCACTGTGGCTGCCACTAATGATTATCTTTGGGAAATGGAATGTCCTACGCTCAGTCAACCTCAACGGGACATGCTAGACGCCCTATTGACACTCGAAGAACTCCAAGAGGCCTTAAAATCGATGGCGAGGGGTAAGGCCTCAGGACCCGACGGTCTTCCCTTGGAAATGTGGCTTAAATATCAAGACTCCCTTTTACCCCTTATGTTACAAATGTTTAACACCTCGTTCGATAGAGGGTACCTACCAGATTCACTCTACATGGCCAATATTGTGGTAATTCTTAAGCCTGATAAAAATCCAAAGGAATGTGGCTCTTATAGGCCCATTTCTTTGTTGAATTATGACTATAAAATCTTAACCAAAATATTGGCATGTAGACTTAACAAAGTCATCACATCTCTGGTCCATGAAGACCAATCAGGCTTTATGCCTGGGAGGTCTACATCTGAAAATCTCAGAAGGTCACAAATTATTATGCAAATAGGGGTAGAGAGGAAAGAGGACTGGGCCTTGGCTTCATTAGATGCGGCCAAGGCCTTCGATTCTGTGGAATGGCAGTACCTGCAGGCTGTGTTGCGTAGGTTTCGTTTTGGGCCCAGGTTCTGCAAATGGGTATCAATTCTTTATAAGAATCCATAAGCTTCTATATCCGTAAATGGGCTACTCTCTGACCCATTCCCACTCGCAAGAGGCACTCGTCAAGGGTGTCCCCTTTCGCCCCTTTTATTTGCCCTGGCAATTGAACCACTGGCGATTAGAATACGTAATGACACAATATTTACGGGAGTTCCCCGCGAGACTGGACAGGACCGTCTTGCCCTTTATGCGGATGACCTTCTCCTCCTCATGTCACAACCAGACACTTCCCTACCCAGGGCAATTGACCTAATAAATGATTTCAGTTTTTACTCCGGACTAAGTATAAATTGGGGCAAATCATGTCTTATGTACCTATCTCCAACCAGAGCCAATAATCCCCCTGAAACAGTGTCTGACTTAGTGGTTATAGATAAATTTAAATACCTAGGGGTAACTTTAACAAGACAACCTAAGATTGCTCTTGATCTCAATGTCTTCCCTCTATTGGGATACTTTAGAGACAAATTTAAAACGTGGGCCTCCCTCCCCCTATCAGTGGCAGGCAGGATCAACCTAGTCAAAATGGTGGTTCTGCCAAAATGTCTATATGTGATTCAGCATATTTACTACCCGATCCCCAAGCATTTTTTCCGCACCCTCGACTCCATGATAATTACATTTATTTGGGGATCCTCTAGATCAAAATTACAGCTTGCTAAATTGCAGAGACCCAAGTCCCAGGCGGGTATGGCCCTACCTAACATATTCCTTTATTATCTAGCTGGGCAATTGAAGTTCCTAGGCACCTGGGTCTCGCATGAGCCACTCCAATACCCAGAAAAGTGGCTAGCAGAATATGTGGGAGTCGCGAGCCTATGGTCAGTTCTAAGGGATCACAAAGGGCCCAAAGGCACATTGCCTATTCTCAGGGTAGCCAAGGCAGTGTGGAGAGAGGCTGCAGGTATCTGCCCCTTTACCGGTATTCCATCAGAAACTCCGCTATGGCGCAATGAGGAGATGTCACACCTGACGGGTTTGCAGGACAGGGAATGGTGGAAATCCCTTGGAATACACACACTAGCAGAGTTATATAAGGATAATATTCTCCTCTCCTTCGATCAGATAAAAGAGCAGTACCAGATACAACGTACCCACTTTTATAAGTATTTACAGTTACGCCATGCGTTACAAACTCAGTTTCCTGACCCCAACCTCACGATATCCTCATATCCACTTATAGGGGTAGTCAGATCGCAAGGGCCAGGAGGTGTAATTTCCACCATCTATTCACATCTTATAGGTAGGTTGGCCACCAGTCAGCAACTACCAGCCATTCAGAAATGGAAGAGCCTCATTCCAGAATTAGATGATGAGGTAGTGGAAGACATATTGGAGTCACACCTTCATGTTTCGCCAGCAGTCAATAACAAAATGACACAATTATACATTATTCATCAGAGCTATCTTACCCCGTTACGACTTCATAAAATGGGCAGATTATCTTCGCCCCAGTGCCTGCGCTGTACACATAGTCCAGCTGACTTCTGGCACATGTATTGGGAATGCCCATGTATTACAACATTCTGGTCCGGTGTAACAAATCTCCTCTCTACTATCCTTACAAAACCTCTTTCACCCACGCCATTGATTTGCCTGTTTGGCGTCTTAGATGAGGAGAACTGGTCTCATCACGAAAGGATCCTACTGCGGGAATCCCTATTTCTAGCCAGGAAAGCCATCGCTTTACGCTGGATGGGTGACTCTGAGCCCTCTCTATCACAATGGAAAAGATTAGTTAACCAAATTATTCCATATGAAAGAGTACTTTATAAACGCAGGGGATGCCCTGAGAAATTTAACAAGGTGTGGAAAACATGGTGTGACTCTACACATACTTCATTCACTCCAGATGAGTTCGAAGCAGAATTACATAGACAACCTATATAATTAGCTATTATAGTGTTGGATGTTTGGTGAGAAACTTATTGTGATATATCATGACTGGCTAACCTCCCCATAACCTCCCTCTCCCCCCCCTCTCCCCCCTTGCTTTAGTAATGTATCTCTTGCGACAAAATCTCCATATGTTACCTTAACTAGTAGATAGATCAAGCAGTCAATGGATGAAGCTGTAGCACTAAGTTGTATTTTAATATGTAATATGTTAACATGTAGTTATGCTGAGCACCATAAGAACTCAAGTGAATATGATATGCTGTTGACTACCATAATGATTACTTACCTTTCTTCCTACTGTATATTGTATCCCGCTTGCAAGCGGTGCTTGATGTTTATTGTATATTTACTTTTCTTCAATAAAACAGTTTAAAAAAAAAGTCAGATTAATGTTTGCAAATACACACAGGAACAAAGACCCTCCTTTTTGAGACAGGTGCTATGGTTTGGCAAAACTAAAATGACCATCCATATGTTTGGTGGAAAAATGGAGAACACTATCCCAACTGTGAAACACAAGGATGGCAGCATCTTGTTGTGGGTTGTTTTGCTGCAGGAGGGACTGGTGAACTTCACAAAATAGATGGCATCACGAGGAAAGAACATTATGTGACAGTACCTCATGATGTAAGCCAGAAAGTTTGGGTACCAAATGCCTTCCAAATGGGCAATGTCCCTTAGTATTACCACCGTAATAGCATACTATACGGTGGTAATACTAAGGGACATTGCCCATTTGGAAGGCATTTGGTACCCAAACTTTCTGGCTTACATCATGAGGTACTGTCACATAATGTTCTTTCCCCCTTTTTTGGGTACCAAATGCCTTCCAAATGGGCAATGTCCCTTAGTATAACCACCGTAATAGTATGCTATTACGGTGGTAATACTAAGGGACATTGCCCATTTGGAAGGCATTTGGTACCCAAACTTTCTGGCTTACATCATGAGGTATTGTCACATGAGGTATTGTCACATGGCAGGCAGGTACTTCCTGACCCATATTATGGTGCTGGCTCACAAGCAGAGCTAGCACCATACAGAGCGGGTGTCAGCTGCATATCACAGCTAACACCCTGCAGGAAAACCCACAAATGGAGATTCCTCTGATAGCAGGTATTATCCACAGGATCTTCCCGTGGCAGCCCCGGGCCTAACGGGTGCCCCAGGCCTGCCCATTGGTTCTACAGGTCAGGAGCGGACTGTAACTCACTGAGCATTATGTTTGCAAAATGGACATTTGACCCAAGTGATGCAGTTTAAGCCCTCCTGCAAGCAATTGTATTTACCTCAGATGCTACGGACATCTTTTTGCGGCTGTCTCACAGCTCCATGTATTGCTATGGGCTCATGCTCACTGCTAAGGATTTCTCAGCACCGTGTCCAAGCCTAATGCCTGTGAGAAAACTCTCAAAGCATGTGTTATTCTAATCTGTGTTTGTGGCTCAGACAGTCCCATAGAAATCAATGGAGCTGTAAAAAAAAATATGGATTTGGGGTTTTTGCGGTAATTGGGGTTTAAGGGCCACAATTGGGACATGATAAACCAGAATGTGGAGTATAATGCTGTATGAGGGAAATTATAAAGTGAGGGTATGTACAGAGGTGGATGAAACAGAGAATTTGGTACATATGCATTGGGGCAGATTGTGCGCCAGATATTTTGTGACCCTAGCAATGCCTCTGCACCCGGCTTCACTGCACAAGACATGTAGGTACAGTGCATGCACGCTGGTCTTCTTTAATTTTTCTCTCGGGTTTGCACTGTATTTTGTGATGATCTATAAATATAGCTTTACAGTAGCCAGTTCACTAATATTTACAGAGCACTTGAATGTCCAGCAATCTGAACAAAAATATAACTTTATTTCATATCTGTCTAAACAAAAATGTATATCATTGCTATCTTGGCAATCATTACTAAACATAATTATGATATTTTTTAGGGGCTGGCAGTGGATGATGAACAAGGCCGAATCATAAGGGGGGGGGGGCGCATGGGCGCGGGCTCCAGGGTCCCCACCATGTACCCTATACAATGATTGCTGGGGGAGCCATATATAGTGATTGCTGGGGGAGCTGTATATAGTTATTGCTGGAGGAGCTGTGCATAGTGATTACTGGGGGACCAGTATATAGTGATTGCTGGGGGACCTGTATATAGTGATTGATGGGGGCTATATATAGTGATTGCTGGGGGAGCTGTATATAGTGATTGCTGGGGGAGCTGTATATAGTGTTTTCATATTACAAAAGAAGCCCTTTTAGGACTGCCAAGGCAAAAAGCTAATCTATTTACAAGTCTGTCCTGAGACAGGGTAGAGCCTTAACGGTCAGGCCTAAAATATAACTTTTATTAAGTCTCTAGAAGTAAAAAGGTAGTAAGTAGTTAATCACACTGTGTATTAAAATCCGCAGGTATGAGGCCACTATTACCCTAGTATCATTAACAGTGCTGAGTATTCGCTCAGCCTATACCTGTGTGAGCGGGTCTCTGCAGTGACCCTTCACTATGGTGGCCTCAAACAAGTCAAATTAAAAAACGAAACAGTAGCCCCCCCCCGACATGTTTCGCTGGAAACCCAGCGTCATCAGGGGATCGGGGCTAATGGTTTGTAGGAGGAGCCTAGGTGAGGATATATGACTTTGGGGTGGGACTACCTGTCAAAACACACCAATGAATTGCGATGCAGCCTCAAGTTCCTTACTACTATGTTATTGACCACTGTGATGACCAATGGGTGTTCAAGAGGGTCATCCTAAGTGGTTCGCAGTGTAAGGGGAGTTGCTCGCATGCCCTATCTTTATGAGGTCATTGGTTCCAAAACATTTAATGCACACCCAGTAAAGTATCTTACCTCATCATGATTGGATACCTCCAGCCACTGAGGGCATCGATAGATGACATCCATCCCCGATGACCTCAGCATCACTGGAGTACCGCAAGTTACCGCGATACCTCAGAGGATGCGCGCATGCGCGAAATCTTAGAGTCAATCTCCCTACGAGCGTACCGCAAGGTACCGCGATACCTTGGGGGATACGCGCATGCGCAGGGTCTTAGTGTCAGTCTCCCTATTGGTACTGCGCGTGCGCACAAAGATAGAATATTTCGATCTGCTAAGAGCCAGCGGAGTATGCGCATGCGCCCAGACTTACCCAGACTTAACAGTGCTCGACTAAAAAATACTGCGCGTGTGCTGGGAGATAGAATAAAGAGACAATCGGCTGCGGAAACCATCAATTGAAGGGCTATATGCTTACGTCGGAAACATGTAAGTACCGGTTATTATAATAAATATCGGGTAAATTACATTGGGTGTGTTGTATTGAGGAGTTTCTCTTGGCTGTAATGACTCTCATTACTTCCTTTTCGTCTGGGAAAGGGCCAAGGACGACAAAGTATTGGGCATCCCACTCACCATACTCAAAGGGCTAGTGCGTTATAGTCAATCATAGCCTCTTATCAAGACATTTGGATAAAAAAAGGGAGATAATAGACCCACCAGTGGCTCCTGATTATGTGTGATATATTTATTATTGACTGTGAAGCTGTAATAGGAAGGGGTCCAACATAATGAAGAAATTGAATATTAAAGGAATGCAGAAAAGGAAAAGCCCTCATTTAATCCTTTTGGGCTCAAGGAATTCAACTGATAAATCCACTTGGCTTCAACTTGAAGAAGTTTTCGATCCAGATCACCACCTCTCGGGCCCAATGACACTTTACATAGACCCCAGAATTTCAATGAACTAGAATCCCCATGATGATGTTCATGCATATGCCTAGCAATTGGGACATCTGCATTGGTCCTTACTGAACTAAGGTGTTGTGATATACGACGTCTAAATTGTTGAGTGGTTTTCCCCACATATAGTTTGGGGCATGGGCATGAAGCGATATATATGATATTGTTGCTTTTACAGTTAATAAACTGTTTAATCGTATATTCGCGGCCATCGCAAGGGTTACGAAAGGTATGCACTTTTGGTACTTGGGGACAGAAGTTGCAATTGCCACATGGGAAAGATCCCTTTATGTCAGATTTCAACCAAGTTGATTGTGCATGATCAGTAGGTAAATAGCTCTTAACCAAAAGATCTTTAAGGTTCTGAATACGTCGATACATGACGCTCGGGTTCCTTGTTAGTACCTGGCATGCGCGCATCCTCTGAGGTATCGCGGTAACTTGCGGTACTCCAGTGATGCTGAGGTCATCGGGGATGGACGTCATCTATCGATGCCCTCAGTGGCTGGAGGTATCCAATCATGATGAGGTAAGATACTTTACTGGGCGTGCATTAAATGTTTTGGAACCAATGACCTCATAAAGATAGGGCATGCAAGCAACTCCCCTTACACTGCGAACCACTTAGGATGACCCTCTTGAACACCCATTGGTCATCACAGTGGTCAATAACATAGTAGTAAGGAACTTGAGGCTGCATCGCAATTCATTGGTGTGTTTTGACAGGTAGTCCCACCCCAAAGTCATATATCCTCACCTAGGCTCCTCCTACAAACCATTAGCCCCGATCCCCTGATGGCGCTGGGTTTCCAGCGAAACATGTCGGGGGGGCTACTGTTTGGTTTTTTAATTTGACTTGTTTGAGGCCACCATAGTGAAGGGTCACTGCAGAGACCCGCTCACACAGGTATAGGCTGAGCGAATACTCAGCACTGTTAATGATACTAGGGTAATAGTGGCCTCATACCTGCGGATTTTAATACACAGTGTGATTAACTACTTACTACCTTTTTACTTCTAGAGACTTAATAAAAGTTATGTTTTAGGCCTGACCGTTAAGGCTCTACCCTGTCTCAGGACAGACTTGTAAATAGATTAGCTGTATATAGTGATTACTGGGAGTTGTATATAGTGGTTGCTGGGGGGTCTGTATATGGTAATTACTGGGAGCTCTGTATAGTCGTTGCTGTGGGAGCTGTATATAGTGATTTCTTTAGGAGCTGTATATAGTGGTTGCTGGGGGCTGTATACAGTGGTTGCTTTGGGAGCTGTATATAGTGATTGCTGGGGGAACTGTATATACTGATTGCTGGGGGAGCTGTATATAGTGATATCTGGGGTCTGTATACATTGATTGCTGCAGCAGCTGTATACAGTGATTGCTGGGGGAGCTGTATATAGTGGTTGATGGGAGCTCTATACAGTGATTTCTGGGGGGCCTGTGTACAGTGATTACTGGGTGGCTGTATATAGTGGTTGCTGGAGAAGCTGTATATAGTGATTATTGGGAGCTGTATATAGTGATAGCTGGGGAGGCTGTATATAGTTCTTTCTGGAAAGCAGTATATAGCTATTGCTGTTCCCTTTCTGAAGTACATTCAATGGGCCTGTGCCAGATTTGGGCTTCACTGCGCAAGAGATGTAGGTACAGCGCAGGCACAGAGAAGCCGGGAGGCGCCAGTACAGAATCTGAAAATGGGAATCCGACATCCCTCATTGGACTCACATCTCGGTTAATATTTACATTTTTTAAAACTTTTTTTACACATAAAGACTTCAATAAGGTTGATTTGGGAACCTAAACCGCTGGTCCATAAGGATCTGTGGTTGGTTTAGGGTCTCAGCTCAACCAGACTGGTCTTCTTTAAGTTCTCTCTCGGTTTCCACTGTATTTTGTGATGATCTATAAATGTTGCTTTACAGTAGCCATTTCACAAATATGTACAGATCATTTGAATGTCCTGCAATCTGAACAAAAATATAACTTTAATTCATATCTGTCTTAAAATAAATGTATATAATTGCCATCCTGGCAATCGTTACTAAAAATAATAATATTTTTTAGGGGCTGTCAGTGGGTGATGAACAGGGCCAGATCATAGAGGCTCCCGCCTTAAAAGGGTCCCCACTAGAGATGAGCGAGCACTAAAATGCTCGGGTACTCGTTATTTGAGACGAACTTTTCCCGATGCTCGAGTACTCGTCTCGAATAACGAGCCCCATTGAAGTCACAGGGAAGCTTGGCCAAACACCTGGGAACCTCAGAAAAGGATGGAAACACCACGGAAATGGACAGGAAACAGCAGGGGCAGCATGCATGGATGCCTCTGAGGCTGCTTAATCGCACCATTATGCCAAAATTATGGGCAACAGCATGGCCATGACAGAGTGACCGAATGAGGCTAGATAGCATCTAAAACATCCAATAATTGACCCTGACACTATAGGGGACGGCATGCAGAGGCAGCGGCAGCAGTGGCAGGCTAGAGAGTCTCATGGCGACATACCCTAAATGGACTCAGGTTTCACCAAAGGAGGTGAAATGATTTCCTATGTGAACAAAAGGTTGACGGTATATTTAGTCGATAACACAGCATGGTGGCGACATAGTGACCAAGTTCCATAACGTATCTGGTGAAACACCCGAAAAATGAGCCTGACACAGCTCTTTTGATAAGGGGACGACATGTGGAAGCAGCCATGGAGACGACTTCCATGATTAAGAGCGACAGTATGGGGCATTCATATTGCGCTGCTATGATTGCAACTTCAGGTCTCCAGCATGGCGGCGACAGATGGGCCGAGTTCCACTATGTATCTGGTGAAACACCTGAAAATTCTGCCTGACACAGCTCGTTTGATAAGGGGATGATGTGCTGCATATGCTCTCGTGCTCCAGCGTCTGGGGTATAGAGAGTTGAAATGAGACATTGGTGGACGCTGTGGAGGCAAAATGGACAGGAAACAGCAGGGGCAGCATGCATGGATGCCTCTGAGGCTGCCTAATCTTGGGATGGAGCTGGCGGTCCACTGCCAGGCAAGCTTTCGCCTGTCAAAGCCCCTGTCTCTCGGCTCCTCTCCACCCAAAATGGGCCTGGGGGCCAGAAGCGTTTACTTTGAAAAAATTATAATTTTCAAAGCAGGCCGGGTCGTTTGAATATTTCACCTAGGAATAATGGAATAGCATAGTGGTTCTATTTTTAATTGTTTTTACGGAAATGGTTCCATGATTAAGAGCGACAGTATGGGGCATCCATATTGCGCTGCTATGATTGCAACTTCAGGTCTCCAGCATGGCGGCGACAGATGGGCCGCGTTCCACTATGTATCTGGTGAAACACCTGAAAATTCTACCTGACACAGCTCGTTTGATAAGGGGACGATGTATGGAGGCAGTGAACTAGTAGTAGATTAAAGGTGCTGCAGTTAAAACTATGTTAGTTGGATCTTGAGATGGAGCTGGCGCTCCGCTGCCAGGCGAGCTTTAGCCAATCCAAGCCCCTGTCTCTAGGCTACTCCCCAAACAGCACTTCTAAGAACCTTTTGTATAAGATCAAGTGTAGTAGCGTTCTTATAAGTTTAGGATATGGCGGGTGAGGGGAATGTAAACAGATGCGCAAGAAGCGCTGAAATAATATTGGTAAATGATAAAAGTTTGCCAGTATATTTTGTGGATTACACAGCAGGGTGGCGACAAAGTTAACAAGTTTGATGTGGAAGCCATGAAAACAACCCAAAATTCTGCCCGACACAGCTCGTTTGATAAGGGGACGATGTATGGAGGCAGTGAACTAGTAGTAGATTAAAGGTGCTGCAGTTAAAACTATGTTAGTTGGATCTTGAGATGGAACTGGCGCTCCGCAGCCAGGCGAGCTTTCGCCAATCCAAGCCCCTGTCTCTAGGCTACTCCCCAAACAGCACTTCTAAGAACCTTTTGTATAAGATCAAGTGTAGTAGCGTTCTTATAAGTTTAGGATATGGCGGGTGAGGGGAATGTAAACAGATGCGCAAGAAGCGCTGAAATAATATTGGTAAATGATAAAAGTTTGCCAGTATATTTTGTGGATTACACAGCAGGGTGGCGACAAAGTTAACAAGTTTGTTGTGGAAGCCATGAAAACAACCCAAAATTCTGCCTGACACAGCTCGTTTGATAAGGGGACCATGTATGCCTACAGTTCATGCCAGTCGCTGCACTGGCTGCCAGTCTCCTTTCAAATACAGTTTAAAATAATAACCCTCATCCATAAAGCTCTGTATAATGCTGCACCCCCCTACCTCTCCTCGCTTATCTCAGTCTATCGCCCAACCCGTGCTCTTAGATCCGCCAGTGATCTTAGATTAACCTCTACCCTAGTGCGGACCTCCCACTCGCGTCTCCAAGACTTCTCTAGAGCTGCACCAATTCTATGGAATGCTCTGCCCCGGACTATCAGACTAATACCTAAACTCCAAAGTTTCAAACGTGCTCTTAAAACCCATTTCTTTAGGCAAGCCTATAACACTCATTAACTGCATGAAGTTTTAACTCTTCTACTAACCCGTCCTGTGTCGTCCTCCCATCTGTTATCCAGCAACCAACAGGCACCAGACTTCTCTGCAGTCCCATTCACCCTGGACCTGGTATATAAGATGACGGCTGAGTGGTTCAAGCGACAGCAATTCCATTTATTATATTTTGTTCTATTCCCTAAGAAGAATGGCTTGACCATTAAATATTCTTTTACCTCGTGTTACCCCATCATCTTCATAAACCGTAAGCTCTGGCGAGCAGGGACCTCACTCCTGTTGTTCCATACAAATGTTGTGCTCTGTTACATTACATTTGTATTTGTTTCCTATGATTTGTAAAGCGCTACGGAATATGATGGCGCTATATAAATAAAGATTATTATTATTATTATTATTATGGAGGCAGTGAACTAGTAGTAGATTAAAGGTGCTGCAGTTAAAACTATGTTAGTTGGATCTTGGGATGGAGCTGGCCCTCCGCTTCCAGGCGAGCTTTCGCCAATCCAAGCCCCTGTCTCTAGGCTACTCCCTAAACAGCACTTCTAAGAACCTTTTGTATAAGATCAAGTGTAGTAGCGTTCTTATAAGTTTGGGATATGGCGGGTGAGGGGATTGTAAACAGATGCGCAGGAAGCGCTGAAATAATATCGGTAAATGATAAAAGTTTGCCAGTATATTTTGTGGATTACACAGCAGGGTGGCGACAAAGTTAACAAGTTTGATGTGGAATGCCCTGTAATAGCTCTTGGGCGGTGTGCCTTTTATCGCCTAGGCTCAGCAGTTTGAGCACCGCCTGCTGTCGCTTAGCGACGGCACTGCTGCTGTGCCTAGAGCTAGCGACTGATGGCGCCATGCCCACGGATGGTAGTTCGGAGGAGGAGGTGGAGGAGGGGTGGGAGGAGGAGGAGGCATAGTAGGCCTGAAAGACCTGGACCGAGGTAGGCCCCTCAATCCTCGGCGTCGGCAGTATATGACCAGCCGCAGGGTCAGACTCGGTCCCAGCCTCCACCAAGTTAACCCAATGTGCCGTCAGCGATATATAGTGGCCCTGCCCGGCAGCACTTGTCCACGTGTCCGTGGTCAGGTGGACCTTGTCAGAAACGGCGTTGGTCAGGTCACGGATGATGTTGTCTGACACGTGCTGGTGCAGGGCTGGGACGGCACATCGGGAAAAGTAGTGGCGGCTGGGGACCGAATACCGAGGGGCGGCCGCCGCCATGAGGTTGCGAAAGGCCTCGGTCTCTACTAGCCTATAGGGCAGCATCTCCAGGCTAAGCAATCTGGAGATGTGGACATTAAGGGCTTGGGCGTGCGGGTGGGTTGCACTATATTTCCTTTTCCGCTCCAACGTCTGGGGTATGGAGAGCTGAACGCTGGTGGATGCTGTGGAGGATCGTGGAGGTGACGATGGGGTTTTTGTGCCAGGGTCCTGGGCAGGGGGCTGACTATCAGCTGACACAGGGGAAGGAGCAGTGGTGTGCATGGCCGGAGGTGAACGGGCTTGGTGCCACTGAGTGGGGTGTTTAGCATTCATATGCCTGCGCATACTGGTGGTAGTTAAGCTAGTAGTGGTGGAACCCCTGCTGATCCTGGTTTGGCAAAGGTTGCACACCACAGTCCGTCGGTCATCCGGTGTTTCCTTAAAGAACCTCCAGACTTCTGAAAATCTAGCCCTCGCCGCGGGAGCCCTCGCCACGGGAGCTTCACTACGTGACACATTTGGCGCTGATGCACCTGCTCTGGCCCTGCCTCTCCGTCTGGCCCCACCACTGCCTCTTCCAACCTGTTCTGGTCGAGGACTCTCCTCCGTCTCAGAAGCACTGTGTTCACCCGGCCTCTCAACCCAGCTTGGGTCTGTCACCTCATCATCCTCCGATCCCTCAATTTTCTTCCCCCCTCGGACTTCCTGCCCTGACAACAACTTCACCACTGTCTGACAACCGTGTCTCCTCATCGTCGGACACCTCTTTACACACTTCTTCCACTACGTCAAGAAGGTCATCATCACCCACAGACTGCGACTGGTGGAAAACCTGGGCATCGGAAAATTGCTCAGCAGCAACCGGACAAGTGGTTTGTGACTGTGGGAAGGGTCCAGAAAACAGTTCCTCAGAGTATGCCGGTTCAAATGCCAAATTTTCCTGGGAGGGGGCAGACTGGGGGGGAGGAGGCTGAGGTGCAGGAGCTGGAGGAGTGCCGATTTCGGTGACATGAGTGGACTGCGTGGAAGACTGACTGGTGGACAAATTGCTCGAAGCATTGTCGGCAATCCACGACATCACCTGTTCGCACTGTTCTGGCCTCAACAGTGCTCTACCACGAGTCCCAGTAACTTCAGACATGAACCTAGGGAGTGTAGCTCTGCGGCGTTCCCCTGCTCCCTCATCAGCAGGTGGTGTCTCACCCCGCCCAGGACCACGGCCTCTGACCCCTGCAGTAGTTGGACGCCCACGTCCCCGCCCTCGTCCTCTACCCCTAGCCCTCGGGTTAAACATTTTGAAAATGAAAGTTATAACTTTAATTTTTTTTTTTTTTTTGTGTTTTTTGTGTTTGTTTTTTTTTGTGTGTCTTTTAGTTTTTAAAACCAAACGATGCTATCCTATTGCTATGGCTATTTTCTAACCAAGTATGAAAGCACACTGCTATGCCAGATGAGATGACGCTGAGTTATGAAAAAATAAACGTAAAATAAAGAGTAACTGGCAGACTGTGCCTAATTGAAATCAAACCCCTAATAAATTGTCCCACTTCGGTCTTTGTGATGGATATGTGCGTCACTAAGCGCTAAACACAACGGTCGCAAGTCTCACTACAAATTCCTCACAATATGGTAGTAGATGCACTACAGCAAGGACAGCCACCAGCAGATCAACCAGAAATAAAATAGATAACGCTATTGTAGGCCTAAGTAAGCCGTTTGGATTCTCCTATGGCTATTTTCTAGCCAAGTATGAAAGCACACTGCTATGCCAGATGAGATGACGCTGAGTTATGAAAAAATAAACGTAAAATAAAAAGAAACTGGCAGACTGTGCCTAATTGAAATCAAACCCCTAATAAATTGTCCCACTTCGGTCTTTGCGATGGATATGTGCGTCACTAAGCGCTAAACACAACGGTCGCAAGTCTCACTACAAATTCCTCACAATATGGTAGTAGATGCATTACAGCAAGGACAGCCACCAGCAGATCAACCAGAAATAAAATATATAACGCTATTGTAGGCCTAAGTAAGCCGTTTGGATTCTCCTATGGCTATTTTCTAGCCAAGTATGAAAGCACACTGCTATGCCAGATGAGATGACGCTGAGTTATGAAAAAATAAACGTAAAATAAAAAGAAACTGGCAGACTGTGCCTAATTGAAATCAAACCCCTAATAAATTGTCCCACTTTGGTGTTTGAGGTGGATATGTGTGTCACTAAGAGCTAAACACAACGGTAGCAAGTCCCCCTGCAAATTCCTCACAATATGGTACTAGCTGCAAATAAAAAAAAAAATGTATAACGTTATTGTAGCCCTAAGAAGGGCTGTTGGGTTCTTGTAGAATCACTCCTGCCTAACACTATTCTAATAGAACAGCCTAACGCTTTCCCTGACCAGCAGCAGCTCTCTCCCTAGCGGCATCCAGACACAGAATGATCCGAGCAGCGCAGGCAGGGGCTAGTCTATTCCAGGGTCACCTGATCTGGCCAGCCAACCACTGCTATCGACGTGTAAGGGTACCACGTCATGCTGGGTGGAGTGCAGAGTCTCCTGGCTTGTGATTGGCTCTGTTTCTGGCCGCCAAAAAGCAAAACGGCGGGAGATGCCATTTTCTCGAGCGGGCGAAGTATTCGTCCGAGCAACGAGCAGTTTCGAGTACGCTAATGCTCGAACGAGCATCAAGCTCGGACGAGTATGTTCGCTCATCTCTAGTCCCCACCAAATAGTATTGCTGGGGGAGCTGTATAAAGTGATTGCTGGGGATTTATATAGTGATTGCTGGGGGCTGTACATAGTGATTGCTGGAGGAGCTGTATATAGTGATTGCTGGGGCTGTATATAGTGATTGCTGGGAGCTGTATATAGTGGTTGCTGGGGGCTGTATATGGTGATTACTGGGAGCTGTATGTAGTGATTGCTGGGGGAGCTGTATATAGTGATTGCTGGGGGAGCTGTATGTAGGGGTTGCTGGGGGGCTGTATAAAGTTGTTGCTGGGGGAGCAGTATATGGTGACTGCTGGGACAGCTGTATACAGTGATTGCTGGGGGAGCTGTATATAGTGATTGCTGGAGGAGCTTTAAATAGTGATTGCTGAGGCTGTATATAGTGATTGCTGGGGGTGTATATAGTGATTGCTGGGGCTGTATACAGTGATTGCTAGGGGGAGCTGTATATAGTGATTGCTGGGGCAGCTGTATACAGTGATTGCTGGGGAAGCTGTATATAGTGGTTGCATTGGGGGCTGAATACAGTGATTGCTGGGGGGGCTGTATACAGTGATTGCTGGGGAGCTATATATAGTGATTACTTTGGGCTGTATATAGTGGTTGCTGGGGAGCTTTATATAGTGATTATTGGGAGCTGTATATAATGATTGCTGGGGGAGTTGTATACAGTGATTGCTGGTGGAGCTGTATACAGTGATTACTGGGGGCTGTATATAGTGATTGCTGGGGGCTGTATATAGTGATTGCTGGAGAGCAGTATATAGTGATTACTGGGAGGTGTATATAGAGGTTTCTGTGGAGTTGTGTTTATTGATTACTTTGGGCTGTATATAGTGATTACTGGGGAGGCTGTGTATAGTACTGGGGAACAGTATTGCTATTCCCTGTCTGGACTACATTCAATGGGCCTGCACCAGATTTTGGGCCCAGGGGCCCCCACCAACCTTAATACAGCCCTGGTGATGAATAATATTTTAAATGCCAAATGCTGCTGGTTGGCAAATTGAGATTAATGTATATTGTCACGAACCCGACTCACCGGAGTTCACACACTGGGATAACTACTCTATGGAGTCCCAGAATTTAGCCCTTAAGCTCCGCCCACTTCCACAAAATGGCGTCCTTACGCTAAATTTACTCCACAGAATCCACACTGCCACCACCCACGAGTTACTTACGCAAAGAAGGCCGTAGGCACCTCAACCACACAGACAATGCACCCTGATGATAACTCAGCACATGCACTCACTACAACACGATATTACAATTATAAATTCACACAAAACATGCAATCGCTTACTACATGGACTATGCTTATAATGACCTCTGGTAACGTTATTCCCTTCAGAGACTCAGATTCTTTAAGGCTACAAGCAGAGGCTTATTAAAAAGTTTTCATTTACATAAAAATGCAGTACACTCAAAGAATTAAATTGTCAGATAAAATGAAAAAAGGATTAAAAACAATACACATACAATACTTACAAACAGTTATGGAAGAAAAAAAAAATTCTTGCTAGTGGAATAGGAAGAAATTTTTTGGCCCAAGGACAGGGCATAAGCATCGATCCAGCCTTCTATTGTGATAGAATCCTTAGTCTGAACACTACTATGTGGCTGCTTCATTAATTTAAGCCCAGGTGATTTTTTGACCCCCACCCCTGGCTGTGATGTCACTGTGAGGGGGATTTTTCTATCCCCCTCCCATCCGTGAGCTACTTTTTGGGTCTGGATTTTTATCAGAACCCCATAACTTTTGATTGGGAGATGGCACAATTGTGCCATTGCTTCCAACCAAACGGGCATGTTATTCCCATTAACCCCATACCAAACTCGGGGTGTCTTAGCCTAATATCAGGGGTGTTCTGCTATTGGCTGCCTTCCATTGCAGCTAACGTTCTGATTTTCGGTCCAGGAGTGTGTCTAGACCCCATAACTGTCTGAATTCCCTTTGTCTGAATTTGGAGGGAAGAACATGCAGTCTGTGGCTTCTTTTCATCCACCACTAGCTAGACTACTCTGGCCGAAAGGTGTTAATTTTACCACTTAGGAAGACCATGCTTCTCTGATCAAACATAGACTCCCTGGGGTGTTATAAACACCCTGCTAGGCTCATCTTCTGGCTGGTCTTAAACAAATGGAGCCTGATGATTTATAACAGGCAGAATGAAACACAAAGAAAGAAAAAAAAAAAAAAAAATATAACAAACAAACTGTGGAGGAGTAATATTATTATCACACGTCCCTCCAGAGATATGGCATGGGATTTGGATATTCTAATCAATATCCCAAGCCATTGTCCGCCGGCTCTCCCTGCCGTGACAACCCGTCCGCATTCCCATGTTCACTGCCCTTCTTGTGTTGAATGGTAAAGTCATATTGCTGTAGGCCTAGACTCCATCTCAGCAGCTTTCCGTTATCCCCAGATACCCGGTGAAGCCAACTGAGAGGGTTGTGGTCCGTTACCACGGTGAACTTTCGGCCATATAAGTAGGGCTGTAGTTTCTGTAGGGCCCACACAATGGCAAGGCATTCTTTTTCTATGGTGGCATAGGCCACCTCCCTTGGTAAGAGTTTCCTGCTTAGGTATAGGATGGGGTGCTCATCTCCCTCTGGGTTGACCTGGCTGAGTACCGCACCCAAGCCATAGGCGCTGGCGTCAGTCTGGACTACGAACTTGTGGCTGAAATCTGGACTCTGTAATACTGGAGAGCTAGTCAGAGCCAATTTCAGAGCCGCCATGGACCGCTCACAATCGGCAGTCCAGCTGACTACCTGTGGTAGTTTCTTCTTTGTGAGGTCTGTGAGGGGCTTGGCCAGGGTACTGTAGTTAGGGACGAATTTACGGTAGTACCCAGCTGTTCCTAAAAATGCAATGGCCTCTACTTTCCCTGGCTCGGGCTTAAGTGTCCCCCCACTTACCAGGTGTCCTAGGTATTGCACCTCAGACATGCCTGACACTTCCCAGGCTTGATGGTGAGACCGGCTTCCCGGAGGCGCTTGAGCACCTGTGACAGGTGTGTCAAGTGCTCCTCCCATGTCTGGCTAAACACTGAAATATCATCCAGGTATGCCACAGCAAACCCTTCAGTCTTACTTAGCAGTTTTTGGGAGCTGTATATAATGATTGCTGGGGGAGTTGTATACAGTGATTGCTGGTGGAGCTGTATACAGTGATTACTGGGGGCTGTATATAGTGATTGCTGGGGGCTGTATATAGAGATTGCTGGAGAGCAGTATATAGTGATTACTGGGAGGTGTATATAGAGGTTTCTGTGGAGTTGTGTTTATTGATTACTTTGGGCTGTATATAGTGATTACTGGGGAGGCTGTGTATAGTACTGGGGAACAGTATTGCTATTCCCTGTCTGGACTACATTCAATGGGCCTGCACCAGATTTTGGGCCCAGGGGCACTGGAATTGGCAGGGGCATTCTTCATGCCAAAGGGCATGACTTTAAACTCATAAAGTCCAAAGGGGGTGATGAAGGCTGACTTTTCCTGCGCCTCCGCTGTCATGGGAATCTGCCAATACCCCCTACTTAAATCCATGATGGTGATATACTGGGCGCTGGCGAGTTGATCCAAAAGCTCATCTATGCGGGGCATTGGGTAAGTGTCAAAAACTGTGATGCTGTTCAGCTTCCTGTAGTCCACACAGAAGCGTGTGGTCTTGTCCTTTTTGGGGACAAGCACCACAGGTGATGCCCACGCACTTTGAGACTCTTGGATCACCCCCAGTTCCAGCATTTCCTCCACCTCCCTCTTAATGTCAGCCCTTACTTCTGTAGAAACCCGATATGCACCCTGTCTGACTGGTGGGTGTTCCCCCCTGTCTACATGATGAGAGGCTAGTGGGGTTTTTCCTGGTTTACCGGTGAAAATGTCAAGGTATGGGTTGAGTGTCTCTCTCAGCTGGGATTTCTGAGATCCAGACAGCTGGGCACTGACTATGGCATCCTCAATGGACCCTCCCTCCTGTGCGGATGCCACTAAGTCAAGCAAGGCCTCCCTTTCTCCCTCCTCTGGTATACTGCAAACTGGCAGGACGCACGTATCCCTATCATGATGAGCCTTGATCATGTTCACATGAAAAACCTTGTGCTTCTTGCGAACATGGTCGATCGTGACTACATAGTTCACGTCATTTAGGCGTTGATGAATGGCATATGGGCCTTCCCACGCAGCTTGGAGTTTGTTTTGGGTAGTGGGGATCAGGACCCACACCTTCTGGCCCACCTCATACACTCTCTCCCTAGCGTTCCTGTCATACCACCGTTTCTGGTCGGCTTGGGCTTGAGTCAGGTTCTCCTGCACCATCCCTGTCAATGCCTGCAGTCTGTCCCTGAACTTCAGAACATAGTCAACTACAGAGACCTCTGGTGACCCTAATTCTCCCTCCCATGACTCCTTCATGAGATCTAGTGGGCCCCGTACCTTCCTGCCATAGAGAAGCTCAAAGGGAGAGAATCCAGTCGATGCCTGCGGTACCTCTCTGTAAGCGAATAGCAGGTGTGGTAGATAACGATCCCAGTCCTTCCCATGGGTATCCGCAAACGTCCGGAGCATCTGTCTGAGGGTCCCATTAAACTGCTCGCAGAGTCCATTGGTCTGCGGGTGATAAGGACTGGCTACCAAGTGCTGCACCTGTATTTTCTTACAGAGGCACTGCATAAGGTGAGACATAAACTGGGTCCCCTGATCTGTGAGCATCTCTCTGGGGAACCCTACACGAGAGAATATAGTGAGGAGCGCATCTGCCACCTTGTCAGCCCGGATGGATGACAATGCCACGGCCTCTGGGTAAGGTTTGGCATAATCCACAACCATCAGGATGAAGCGTTTACCTGAGCTGCTGGTGACATTCACAGGGCCTACAATGTCAACAGCAATTCTCTGGAAAGGCTCCTCAATTATGGGTAAAGGGATGAGGGGTGCTCGCTGTACCTGGCGGGCCTTCCCCACCCTTTGACATACTATACAGGAACGGCAGTATTCCGCCACATCATTCCCCATATTGGGCCAATAGAAATTCTGCTTGAGTCGACTTTTGGTTTTACTTATCCCCAGATGGCCTGCTAGTGGTATCTCGTGGGCAACTCTCAAAAGCTGCTCCCGGAAAGGGTGAGGTACCACCAGTTGCCTATCAAGGGATACATCCGGCTGGGGGTCAGTGTCCCCCTCCTCAGGGGTCTGACCAACCCTCTCACGTAGCTTGTGTAGACTCTCATCTGAGTGCAGGGAGTCCAGAACCTGGCGACGCTCTGACTCTGTACTGGTTAATAGTTTAACCCTTTGACTGGTCTCAGCCACTGGTGACAGGCTGTCAGTCTGCTCCTGTTCCTCTGTAACCCGGACAGCAGGAGATTCAGGACTCAGGCAACGGTGAGCTTCCTGAAGACTCCGACTGCGAGTTACAGCGGACACGGATACACCACACTCCAGATTTTGGCGCAGAGCTGTGGGTGTTAACATACTACCACTCTTAGCCACATTATTAACACAGTTAAACTCTACATCCTTACTATGTTCACATTCATGGTCTATGGCATTAAAAGCTGGGTTAGAAACAGGTAAATGGTTACTACACATTTCAACAATATCACATGATGCATCATCGTCACAGTCTACAGTAGGCACAGTCCCAACAATATCAGATGTTAAGGGGTTTAACTCACGTGGGGCACCAGGGATGCCTGTGTCCTCATCGGCATCCTGGATTACATATCTAGAGACCAGACGCCCCAGGTCGCTCCCCAGCAACACATTGGTGGGAATTTTATCCGTTACACCCACGTCTGTCATCCCTCTCCCCGCCCCCCAATCCAGGTACACCCGGGCCATGGGCAATGCAGGGGTGAGGCCTCCAACTCCAGCAACTGTAAGAGTCCGTCCTGGGATGAGATCCTCCGGCTTGACAAGTGAGGGGTGCACAAGGGTCATCTCTGCACCAGTGTCGCTCAACCCCATTGTGACATTGTCACCCACAGTAACTTCCTGTAGGTTGTCACCAACCACCCGCTTACTCCCACCCACAATCAAAACAGATGGTGAAGACGATGTTGGTCTTCCTCTTCTCTGGGCATGTAATGCTGATGTGCCCCGATCGGTTGCAAACAAAACACCTGCGTTGGTCTCCCGCTGGCTTAAATGACGAAGAAGGGGATGTCCAAGAAGCTTTGTGGGAAACTGTAGAAGAGTTAACAGGGGGCTTACCCCCCTTCCATCCTGCAGCTGCAGGTTTCCGTGCCTCGGGCACTCTGCTGGTAGCAAACACATCTGCCAGCTGGGCAGCCTTTTCCAAGGATTTTGACTGCCGTTCTCGTATGAACTGTCGCACCTCCGCTGTACAGGTGTGAATAAATTGGTCCATGGCGATCAGATCATCCATCTCCTCTAGAGTGGTCACACCCCATCCTCTGGACCATTGTTTCACCAGGTTTAGCAGTTTCCTGGCAAACTCGGCATAGCTATCCGTATCTGTCCGCCTGACAGTACGGAAACGCTCCCTGTATACCTCTGGAGTGAGGTTAAAACGCTGTATCAGAGCCCTTTTGATAGCCTCATAATCGTGCTCCACAAAGGCAGGTAAGGCTACAAACGCCTCCAGTGCTTTGCCTTTAAGTCCAGGGGTAAGGTATCGGGCCCATTCAGCAGGCGGCAGTTGAAATTGCCTGCAGACCCTCTCAAATCCTTGCAAAAATACATCCAGGTCCCCATCATTCTCCAGGGGAGGAAAATGATCCAGGCGGGGCCTAAAAGAAACACTGTCCATGGACTCACTCTGTGCTGATGGTGAAGCTCTTTGTTGTTGTTGGAGCTGTATCTGGGCCATCTGCAGCTCATGCTCCCGCTCCGCTTGGCGTTGTTGTTCCGCAAACTCACGCTCTGCTTTGCGCTGCTGGGCTGCTTCTCGGGCAGCTTCTCGGGCTGCCTGCCTCTCCAGTTGTTGCATATACAGCTGCATCCTAAGGCTAGGATCACAGTCACCGATCTGCTGGAGAATTAGAGAAAAAGAAGTGTCCATACCGCTGGCGCCGCCATGCCCAGCCGGTTGCTGCAAGACATCTCCTATTGGTTCCTCTGAGGCTGGAGGTCCCTGGTCCGGTTCCGCAGAAGGATGGGACTGCAAATCAAACGCCACCAGCGTTTGAATTATCTCCGCCTTGTTCTGGCCCGTTGTTATTAGCCCTCTCTCTCCGCACAGAGAGTCAGCAGATCAGCCTTGGATCTGTTTCTGTATACCTCTGCCATTGTAGCAGGGGTCTCAAAACAGAGAATCAAAAGATAGAAAAGAGGGGGGGGACTGTTTTGCACGTATGTATATTGACTGACAAGTTTTGGAGTGCACTGAGTCTCTTGCTTGTGGACTGTAGTATTAGGAATACTCCAGCCCTTAAGTGAAAGGGTTAATTGCTTAAACCAAACACTTAAAGCCTTAACAGTGTAATAAAAAATTATACACTATCCCACCGCTATGCCACCAATCTGTCACGAACCCGACTCACCGGAGTTCACACACTGGGATAACTACTCTATGGAGTCCCAGAATTTAGCCCTTAAGCTCCGCCCACTTCCACAAAATGTCGTCCTTACGCAAAATTTACTCCACAGAATCCACACTGCCACCACCCACAAGTTACTTACGCAAAGAAGGCCGTAGGCACCTCAACCACACAGACAATGTACCCTGATGATAACTCAGCACATGCACTCACTACTTACACGATATTACAATTATAAATTCACACAGAACATGCAATCGCTTACTACATGGACTATGCTAATAATGACCTCTGGTAACGTGATTCCCTTCAGAGACTCAGATTCTTTAAGGCTACAAGCAGAGGCTTATTAAAAAGTTTTAATTTACATAAAAATGCAGTACACTCAAAGAATTAAATTGTCAGATAAAATGAAAAAAGGATTAAAAACAATACACATACAATACTTACAAACAGTTATGGAAGAAGAAACAAAAAATTCTTGCTAGTGGAATAGGAAAAAATTCTTTAGCCCGAGGACAGGGCATAAGCATCGATCCAGCCTTCTATTGTGATAGAATCCTCAGTCTGAACACTACTATGTGGCTGCTTCATTAATTTAAGCCCAGGTGATTTTTTGACCCCCACCCCTGGCTGTGATGTCACTGTGAGGGGGATTTTTCTATCCCCCTCCCATCCGTGAGCTACTTTTTGGGTCTGGGTTTTTATCAGAACCCCATAACTTTTGATTGGGAGATGGCACAATTGTGCCATTGCTTCCAACCAAACGGGCATGTTATTCCCATTAACCCCATACCAAACTCGGGGTGTCTTAGCCTAATATCAGGGGTGTTCTGCTATTGGCTGCCTTCCATTGCAGCTAACGTTCTGATTTTCGGTCCAGGAGTGTGTCTAGACCCCATAACTGTCCTGTGTAACTTGGGACCTATAATTATGAATTATGTCCCAGTTATGGACAGCTATTATATTCCCTTTGTCTGAAGTTGGAGGGAAGAACATGCAGTCTGTGGCTTCTTTTCATCCCCCACTAGCTAGACTACTCTGGCCGAAAGGTGTTAATTTTACCACTTAGGAAGACCATGCTTCTCTGATCAAACATAGACTCCCTGGGGTGTTATAAACACCCTGCTAGGCTCATCTTCTGGCTGGTCTTAAACAAATGGAGTCTGATGATTTATAACAGGCAGAATGAAACACAAAGAAAGAAAACAAAAAATATATAACAAATAAACTGTGGAGGAGTAATATTATTATCACATATATGCATATATCAACAGTCAGGAGACCCTAGAGGCAGGGGCGGACTGGCCAATGAGCCCACCGGGGGAAATCCTGGTGGGCCGGTTGCTCTAGAGCTGCTGTGGGGCTGGTCTGAAAATAATAAGCGCTTTACTCACCATTCCGACGCTCCTTGGAATCTCTGATGCTTTATCCAGTCCGGACAGCAGTGACAGCTCTTTGCGCCGGCTGTGCTCAGAATATGATGTCGGCAAGTGGCTGACGTCACAGTCCATGTGCACATTAAGCTATCATTGCCGGCAGGACTGGATAAAGCATTGGAGATTCAAAGGAGCGTCAGAATGGTGAGGAAAGCGTTTATTATTTTTATGTGCCAGGCATGGGACAGGCTGTATACCATGGGGGGGCTGGCTGTACACTGAGCGATGGGAGGAGGGCGGTTAGGCAGGCTGTATTCTGAGGGGAGGGGGAAGAGGGCAGACTCGCTATACACCGAGGGGGGCTGGCTGGCTGTATACCTAGGGGGGCTGGCTGGCTGTATACTGAGGGGGGGCTGGCTGGCTGAATACCGAGACGGGGCTGGCTGTATGTATCCAGGGGGGAGGCTGTTTACAGGGGTGCTGGCTGGCTGTATACAGGGCAGGGGGCTGGCTGGTTGTAAACTAAGGGGGCTGGCTGGCTGTATTCAGGGGGGCAGGCTGTATTCAGGAAGGGCTGGCTGTATTCAGGGGGGATGGCTGGCTGCGTACAGGGGGGGGCTGGCTGTATTCAGTGGGGCAGGCTGTAAACAGGTCGGGGGGCTGACTAGCTGAATACAGGGCAGGGGCTTGCTGTAAACTAAGGGGGGCTGGCTATGTGCAGGGGGGCTGGCTGTATTTAAGGGGGGCTGGCTGTATACTGGGCAGGGGCTGGCTGTATACTGGCCGGGGGCTGGCTGTGTACAGGTGGGGCTAGCTGGCTGTATTTAGGGGGGGCTGGCTGGCTGTTTACTAGGGGGGGCTGGCTTGCTGTATACTGGGGGGGGCTGGTTGGCTGTATACAGTGGGGATGGCTGTATACTGAGGGGCAGATGGAGGTCTGTATTCTGAAGGGGGGCTGGCAGTCTGTATTCTGAGGGGGGGCTGTCTGTCTGCATACTGAGGGGGGGCTGTCTGGCTGTATACTGAGGGGAGGACTGTCTGGCTGTATACTGAGGGGAGGACTGTCTGGCTGTATACTGAGGGGAGGACTGTCTGGCTGTATACTGAAGGGGGGCTGTCTGGCTGTATACTGAGGGGCGCTGTCTCGCTGTATACTGAGGGGGGCTAGCTGGCTGTATACTGAGGGGGACTGGCTGGATCTATACAGGGGGGCTGGCTATATATTGGGGGGACTGGCTTTATACAGGGGCTAATTGGCGGTCTTATATGGCATAGTATTAGTAATAGTAGTTATATTCCTGTACATAGGGGGCAGTATTATACTAGTTATAGTCTTGTACATAGGGAGCAGTATTATAGTAGTTATATTCTTGTACATAGGGGGCAGTATTATAGTAGTTATAGTCTTGTACATAGGGGCAGTATTATAGTAGTTATATTCTTGTACATACTGGGCAGTATTATAGTAGTTATATTCTTGTACATGCTGGGCAGTATTATAGTAGTTATATTCTTGTACATAGGGGCAGTATTATAGTAGGTATATTTTTGTACATAGGGGGCAGTATTATAGTAATTATATTCTTGTACATGGTTGGCAGTATTATAGTAATTATATTCTTGTACATAGGGGGCAGTATTATAGTAGTTATATTCTTGTACATAGGGGGCAGTATTATAGTAGTTACATTCTTGTACATAGGGGGCAGTATTATAGTAGTTATATTCTTGTACATAGGGAGCAGTATTATAGTAGTTATATTCTTGTTCATACTGGGCAGTATTTCAGTTGTTATATTCTTGTACATAGGGGGCAGTAATATAGTAGTTATATTCTTGTACATAGGAGCAGTATTATAGTAGTTATAGTCTTGCACATAGGGGGCAGTATTATAGTAGTAATATTCTTGTACATAGGGGGCAGTATTATAGTAGTTATAGTCTTGTACACAGGGGGCAGTATTATAGTAGTTATATTCTTGTACATAGGGGCAGTATTATAGTAGTTATCTTCTTGTACATAGGGGGCAGTATTATAGTAGTTATATTCTTGTACATAGGAGGCTGTATTATAGTAGTTATATTCTTGTACATAGGGGGCAGGCATTCTCTGTGCTGTACATATTGATTTAGACCATCTATCAACAGTTTGTGTGGAGTTTAGTAACCCCACCCACATCACAGGGACACGCCTACTTGTTTTGCCTCCGCCCAGATAATGGGGCAACTTTTAAAGTTTTTTCCCAGGGCCACTTTAAATTCCCAGTCCGTCCCTGCCCAGAGGAAACAAGTGAGTTACAGCATGCAAGGTCTCAATAGTAACAGGTAGCTGAATGTTGCATGTGCAGTGTAGAGGTAAGCATTTATAGGTAATCAGAGTGAATACAAAGTAATAGATATCAAGCAAGGTTAGTTTAATGAATAATTCATCTATAAGAAAGAGATGATGTGTAACACTGGATCTGAAGAGATAGCACCCACTGATTGTAACATATGTAAATAACAGCAGTAAATAATTTTTTGCCATCTGCTACTCCTAAAGAAATTTAATCCATAAACTTTGGTAATATTATCTACAAATGTATACAATTGGACTAGATATTTTATCAGAGAAAATAAGTTAAGTGATAGATTTTGGAAATGTTTTCCCTTCATTCCCTTTGCTGTAAAAAACTGCCTGTTGTCTGCAACACTACTAAAGAAAATACAATTACAGATAAATTTTAGCAATTTTTCCTGCAAAAGTGGGGAATGACTGTCAAACATTTGCTACATTACCACAGAAACTAGGCTAAATGCTAAACATTTTACATCCTTTCCAACAAATGTTTATAACAGCTGTAAATAACTGTTTTGCATTTGCTACTTCACAACACAAAATATGATGAACCTTAAACTTTGTCAATGTTTCATAATTTTCTTATGCTAGTGGTGCTCTATTTGCGGTCATTTAAACTAAACTCTCATGTCCTTATGTTTCAAATAATTCAATTCCAACCCCCCCACACACACACAATACACACAGGCCTTCACTCTATGCTTCCCACTGAATAACAGGCTCTGCTGTAAAGAAATCTTAGTACTATACTATGCAAAAAACGTTAAGACTGAAGTAAGAAGACCAATCCTTAGGCACCTGGTTATCCAGGGATCTGATACTGCCCCTGTCTGCTCCCCAAAAATTTGCAACACTTACCCCAAATGGTTTTCTGAATCAGAACTCTCCCCGAAACCAACCCAAACAGACTAGGTTGGTTACAACATAACTTCTAAACCCAGATTACCAGGTAGTCACTGTACTTGGTCATTGTCTGTTCCTGCCATACCTATTCAACTATCAGGGCAAAGGATACCGTCTGTAAACTTTTGCTACATTGGCCCATTCCTATCCCCAAAGTTTTCCCACAAAGTATAAAAAAAACCCTCTTAGTGGCAGGCGGGATTAAGACTGCCTTGGGCCCTGGGCTGTAGCAATATTATACTCCCTACAAGTTTGGAATCACTTCCTATATATGGTACTAGAATCAGCTTCTTGGGGAATGGAGGATGCATCATTTCTGCCTATTTTCAAATTACGGTTCCAGGACCTTTGGAGGACCTTCAATGGTCTTGCAATGGCTGTTGTATACATGTGTAATGAGAGCATGAACAGATGTACAAGGATTTCATGGGTGAAGGTCCTGCTCAATATAAAATTTGGTGGGTATTGCGGGGGGCCATGAGCCCCCTAGAAGTTTCAAGCCCTAAATTGGTAAATCGGTAAATCACTTGCGCTTAGTGGCCCTTTATAGTACAATGCCCCATTCCTATATCCCCAGGTATGCGCAATACAAATGCCGCACCCTTGCTTTTACATATATGATTTTTTTATTTTCAAACTTGTGGCATGCAGCCTGGCGGCACTACACATGCAGAAATTCTCATATTTACACACACACTTGTCTATACATATTTGTCTATACATAGATACACACAACTGTTACTGGTGCAGCCAGGTCAGCTGCTAAAGGTCTTTACACTTTTACATCCTAGCACAGGGAAGGAGGTGGAGAGCTTGTATGAAGGAAGTTCAACACCCCTGCCAACACAGTGCAAACCCAGTGTTGTGTACCTCTGCCTTCTGTCCTCTGTCCTCCTCCTGTGGCCTCCTATCCTCCGGCCTCCTCCTGTGCCCCCATGTCCTCCAGCTTCCTGATCTCCAGCCTCCTCCTGTGGACTCCTATCCTCAAGCATCCTCCTGTGGGCCTCCATTAAATAGGGTTTTCTTTAAGGCCTGATCAACCAGTGCATGTAAATGTGATTGTATTTAAATGTGGAGGATGTGATATTTTAACCCCTTAATGACCACCCTATCGGGATTCTACAGCGGTCATTGAGGGAGGGTACTTCTGACCCGGCTGTAAGTAACTGAGCATGCTCAGAATGCTCAGTTACTTACACTGTACACTGTAAAGGCTTGAACAAGCGTTCGGATGAACGCTTGTTGAAGCCGAAAGGTGGAAAATGTAGAAAAGTAAAAAAAAAAAGATTAAGTCATTTTATGATGATAATTAAATAAATAATTGAAGTAAAAGTCTCATAATCTCCCCAGTTACACATAAAATGCAAATAAAGTCTATAAAACACAAAAAACATACATATTTGGTATCACCGCGTCCGTATCAATCTGTACAATAAATCTAAATCAATATTGAACCCGAAAAAAAACAAGAAAAACTTCCCGTAGTATACAATTTTTCATCAAACACCATCACAAAAAATGTTCTAAAAGGTGATCCAAAAAAACTTACGTTCCCTAATATGATACGACTGAAAAGAACAACTCTTTGTTGGCCCTGAAAACTATGGCCCTGAAAATTTGTCAATAGTAAAAACAATGGGATTTTCTTAAATATTGGTCTTGCTCAGTAAATTTGAGCAAAGATAAGAAAAACTATATAAATGAGTTATCACCGTAATCGTAGTGAACCAGAGAATAAAGATAAAATATTATTTTTACATTACAGTGAGCGGGGGGGGGGGGGAGAATGGTAAAAATCCAAAATAAAAATTGATGATTTTGTTTGTATCCCCCATTGCATGCATTGCATGCCCTGTGATACAAAAGTGTAAGAGCTTCACATCGAACGTGACAGGGAAAACATACTCTATACGCTCGTTTATAAACTGTCGCACATGCGGCGTCATCTACAGAGCAGTATGTGACTGTGGTCTGGAGTATATAGGGAAGACCAGGCAGGAGCTGAGACGACGCATTGGCGCACATCTGGGGGATATCGCTCATAATCGCGATACCCCAGTGGCACGCCATATAAACTTGCATCATGCGGGTGATGTTGGAAGTATTAGATTTATGGGCATCGATGTGGTGAGACCAAACCCAAGAGGTGGGGATTGGGATCGCCTCATCCTTCAGAGAGAGGCTAAGTGGATCTTCTGGTGTGATACGATATCCCCTAAAGGCCTAAATGAAAATGTGTCATTTGCACCATTTATTTAAACTGTTGTGCTATATTAAATGTGATGTTCTCTGAGATCTGTGACTATCCACTGTTTGAACTTGCCACGCTTCTAAATCAGCCAAAATAACCATTTTCTCATTATGAGTGTCATTTTTATTTTCTGCTACCCCACTGACCACCGTGCAAGGTTCCCTTAGGTTGTGAATGCGTAACGGTTAGCTCCAACACAAGTTTGATACAGGCCTCTTTGGGCATTTTTTTTGGTGTTTGGGCGCTTCCCGATGAATATTCTAAACTGTAGGGGCCAGTCAGGTAACTGAAGATTCCTATGGATCTGATGATTGATTAGTGGATAGGGCTCTGCCCTTAATATCCAATGTCAACATTAGACCCCATGTGAATCACTAAAGGAGGCGTTTAGCTGGGCTGCCGGAATGACAGGCCTTACCTCGCCACGCCCCCTACTTACCCTCACGTCTCCTTGACGACGATACACTATGACGCACTCCGGGATACCGGAAGTGACGATTCGCGACACCGGAAGTGACATGTCGCGATCGCGTTAGGCCGGACCGGAAGTACAAGGTCCGTGCCTACCGACACAAGGAGACGCCGAGTGGGATTATGGCGATGCAAGCGGGTAAGTAAACAAGTGCCCCGGGACAGTTATGCACCGCCCAGCTTCAACACCATAGGAACTAGATCACACCTAACAGGGTGTGGCCTCGTATACCACTGGTAGGTCATGATTTGGCCACACAGGATAGGGCTATTCTGACCAATTGGAGGAAGGTTTGTGGACCGGATGGGTGTTAACCCAACCACCCAAAGCCTTTAAATACTTTGACTCTGGAGTATACATTGCTACAGGAATGGACTAGGCCATTGCTAATCCATGTTGCTGACCACTGTCGGTTTCCCTGCAGCAGGACTAAAAACTGGCATTATTCCCCTGAAGAAAGTTCCACCATCTGTGGCACTGGAAACGCGTCGGGAACGCTTTTTTTGAATATAGCACCTATAGGGCCTACTAGGGCAAGTCCATGATTAGGGAACACCTGGGACTGTCCTTGTAAGGACGGGAGCTATATATGGGAACTAGGGCGAGTGGAGTTGAGGGCTTACTAGGGGCAGCGCATCCATCCATTCCTGACCTAGATGTGCCTGAGACCCATCATCTACAACCCTCGTCTGGTCCTACCTCGGGATGGGTGAGATCTGACCAATTTTTCTTTTTATCTGAAGTATTTATTGATATATTTCCCCATCCAGAGTCTATAGTTATGATGCTGTATGTGTTTGCTTAGGGATCCACCTTTTCCCTTACAGGTTGGCAAAACGTACTATTAGGCTATCAGAGTTCATATACTTTATGCTGTTTGTGTTTGCATCTAACTTGGATGGTTGCTGTATCCTACAGAGAAACCAACCTATTGACGTTGGTCAGCTTTTATCTCTGGTTTACATTTTCATGTGATGGTTCACCTTGGTGTTGTTTTCTTTTAATCGCAATAGTAAAAGTTATGTTTTATATGCCCTCACCTATATACATATGTATCCCCCTTGAAATAGTTAACAAAATCCTCACAAATAAGCTTAAGAACCCCAAAAATAATTATCTATACATTTTATCTCATCCCGCAAATAATAAGCCACATATGTTCGCATTACCAAAAAAATTAAAATTTATAGCTTGTACAATGTGACAATACAAATCTGCTGTGAATAGTGCTGCTTTCATTCTATCCCTGGCCGTGCTCCCATACAGAAGTCTACCACCACATATGGGGTATCAATATACTCGGGAGAAATTGGGCATCAATCGTTGCAGTGCGTTTCATCATTTAATTTATTCTGAAACTGTCAGTTGTGGCCTACATGAATGTATTTTCCCAAAAAAATTCTATAGTTTCTAAATCGCAGGTCCATATTGTTTTAACCCATGTGAAACACTTAAAGGGTTAATAGACTTAATAGAAGTTGTTTTACATACGTTGAGGGGTGAAGTTTCTATAGTGGGGTAGTTTATGGGGTTTTACTATTATTAAGTCTTTTCAAAGTCACTTAGAAGCTGAGTTGTCCCTCAAAATGTGAGTTTTGGGGATTTTCATGAAAATGAGAAAAATGGCACCTAAAGTTCTGCGCCTCATAACATCCTAGAAAAATGAGAGGATGCATAAAATATCATCCCAACATAAAGCAGACATTCCATAAATGTTAATTAAAAAGCTTTTTGGGTAGTTTTACTTCCTGTCTGGAAAGCAGAATATTTCAAACTTGGAAAATGAAGAATTTTTACAAACTTTTGCCAAATTTTCACTTTTTTTCAGACAGAAACGCAAAACTTATCACTTTAATTTTACAACTAACGTGAAGTACAATGCGTCACGAGAAAACATACTCAAAATCACCTGGATATGTTAAAGTGTTCTGAAGCCATAACCAATGATCGTGACACAGGGCAGATTTGAAAAATTGAGTCTGGTCATTAAGCTGAAAACTAGGGGTGGTGATAAGGGGTTAATTTCCCTCCATGGACAAATAAAGTTCTATTATTATTTTTTATTATTATTATTATTTTTTAATTTATTATTATTATCATTAACCAAGGGAGACCTCTAGTGTTTGGAAATGGTAATGCAGCTGGTAAACATCTACCTGAGAAGGAAGCTGCAACTGTGTGACCAATCAGATGTACTGTTATTGTTGCAATATAAAGAGAGTGCTAGTTGGATAATATAGGTTTACTACCTAACAAGCAGAGTTTATAAAAAAAAGGTTCCAGGTCAGTGTTGGAGGTCTTTTTCTACTGAGCTTCATAGAAGCATATGTGTCTGTGGCATGCTGCCCTGACACACTTGGCCTGTGTGGAAACCAGGCCCCAAGCAGACAACCCCCTTCAGGAATATGTCTCATCCTGTTGCTACCTTTACCAGGCTGTCAGCACTGAAGGGGGTGTTCTGGTGCTCGGTCAGATTGTCCGCCAGATTTAACATGCAAAGTCCAACAGAAATGTGTTGCACGCCACATGTTAAAGGTGCACCAAAAAAGTGGTGCACTCTGTCAGGGCAGTGAAGAGGGCACCAGATTCATGCAGAACGTGTGCCAGAAATCCTGAATCCATACACTATACATAGGCAAAATTTGCTCTCCTCTTAGTAAATGTGCCCATCAACCACTTGTCATGGGCCAGAACAGTAAAGCAAAAGAAAAGAGTTTGTAACAAAACAACTCACAGTTTATTGTAGAGAATTCCAACAGAAGCAACTGAGTAAAGGTTAACAGGATGGCAACAATATTCTTATGAGGAATCTCTGTGTGACTGGAATTGCAACATCCCTGCCAATGCAGAGGCAGGCTGGTTGTTGCGAATAGAGCCCTCTCCAGGTCAGGAGCTGTTAGGGGGAATGATGAACCCTCTAGGGAGGTTCTGGAACCTCGATATTATGTGATTGCAGCTATAGAAACTGCCTGGAAAGGCAACAGTTAACTGGTGTATGTAATTAACCAATGACCTGTCTATGATGTCAGCTGGAATGTGATTGAAGAGGTGTTACCACCTCACCAGAGGGTGAATAAAAATCCCTGCTGGGTATAAGCACAAGGTCTGTCTAAGGTCTGCCCCAGTAAGGAGAGTGAGGAGTACACCTTCAGTGCTGCCTCAGTGCTATTCTTTCCCAGGAACTTCTAGTGCCGCAGGCCCACTGCCTGACACACAGGGCGAGTCTGGAGACTCAAGCCCAGAACTGCAGCTTCCACTACTTGGACACAGTTCTCCCTGAACCAGCCCAGTCTGCATCTACTATCAGGCTGAATGCACTTTCCTGTGGACCAATTCTCCATGAGCATCCCTCCATCAAAGAATCTGCTGTGTTAACCGTTTCAGTCCGCTGGCTGCTGTTGAATAAAGAACTGTAAGTTGATTTGCACAACGTTGCCTCCGCCTGATCCCTTGATATGGCTGCTTACCACCACGGGCTTCCCCATCCATTACCCAGGAACTCATCCTACAGACACTCAGGGGTTGCCCTGGGGATAAACCATTGCATCAGCATCTCCCTCCATATTTCTTGCACACACCACCTGCTGGAGACCTGCCTGGCTGTAGGACAGCCCTCCGGTCCCCATAGCAAGCACAGTGACCATAGTGTGCCCTAGGCCGCAATAGCCAGCAACTATGGCATTCTGGGCCCCGGCTGCCACCAGGCCCAAAAGAAAAGGATAGGCCCCGGTGGGGGATGTTGCAGAATTTATATTCTTTATAAAGAGTAGCTGGATGAGCCCTGCTGCATGAGGAGCTTGAGTTGGGTGCAATCTCTGTGCCAGGGTTGATCCTCTGGACACTAGGCAGGACCTCCAAACTGTCTCCTGACAGGTGGTGAGAGAGGCTTTATAGCACCCCCTCATTGAATAGCAGTGCTGGGAACCCTGTTTCTAGACAGGAGTTCTGGGAAAGACTAGCTGTAACCCAGTCTTTCTTTAGACATGCGGTGAGTGGAAAGACTAGAGATAATAGACACTGCACAGAATTACAGACAGAGCCTAGTAGTTTATATAACCCCCGACAGTGAAAACATTGTAGTTGAAACCAGGGCCGGCGCTATGGGTAGGCAAGTGGGCAATTGCCCAGGGCCCCTTGAAGGGGGAGAATCTCTTCTTTCAAATGAATCTTGAATTTTGTTTCTAGGTGCCATGGATCCAGAGATATTCAGGTTTAAAGTGAGAATATCAGGAGCAATTTTTATATATAAAAATCACTCCAGACGGCAGTTTAACAGTTAATATCTCTGTTTTCCTGAAACAAATTTAGATTCATATAAAAGAGGAGAATCTCTTCTCTCTATTTCACTCCAGATTCTTAGCCATCAGGCTACAGGGAGAATTTGCTGGACACAGGAGCTGCTGCACCTCACAGATAATGGAAATATTCACTTTATATGTTACTACATTTTGAGAAGTGATAACCCTCTCCTATCCAGAACTATCAAAGAACACACTTTCTCTCTTATTGCCTTTTATTTCGTAATAGTTTTTTTTTTTGGGGGGGGGGATTGATTGATACGATGAACATTCGACCCTCTTCATCTAATGTGGCTACATATTAACAACGCAACCCAGAATATGTCCGTTAAGTTATATCTAACACCAAAAACACCAAAAATAAGTTATTACAGATTTTGTGATATTATGATGACTTATTTATGTGAACATATCAATATGAGGCATTTGTACTGTACACAAGTCCATCTATTACATTTAGGAGATGTGAAGGTAAATATTTTCTGCTTGGAGCACATTTTTTGCCATCAAAGTCAAATTTTAAGTATTTTTTATAAAATGTTTCAGTTTGAATCAAAATTGCATGAAGGCGCCTATGTCTATTAACTCTTTAATGGAATTTTGAAGTGTCTGCTTTCAGAATATATGTGGTTTGTTGGGTTTACTTTAATTCTTTTTGCTGTAATTTCATTTTTAAACGTTAAAATTGTAAAAATTGCTCTGGTCAATTACGCGACAAAATATCCAGAAATGGTGGGTGGTGAAAGGGTTAATACCTCTTGGTTGAATTCCCAACCAATCAAATTCCCATCCAATCAAAATCTGTCTAGTTATCTATCTCCTATAATCTGACCATTTATATATCTCACTTTTCTCTATCTATTTCTCAATCAATCTTCTCTCTCTCTTCTACTTTATTTATCTCTCATATCTATCTACTCTATATATAATATACTTTATAGTTCTGCATCTAGAAATCTGTATCATCTTTCCTATTTATCTTCTATCATAAAAATAATAAATAATAATTCTTTATTTATATTGGGCACACAGATTACTCAGTGCTGCACAGAGCTGCCAGATCAGTCTCTGTCCCCATGGGGCTCACAATCTATTCAACCTACCAGTAATTTTTTGGAGTATGGGAAGAAACCGGAGGACCCGGAGGAAACCCATACAAACTCTTTGCAGATGTTGATCAGCGCTGCAAGGCTGTAGTGCTAACCACTGAGCCACCGTGCTGACCATCAATCTCCCTATCATCTATCTATCTCTTATAAAATTCTCCCACATTACAGTTTGTTTTACCATACTAAAGGGAGCATCTTACTGACTGTGACTGGTCATAAAATAGTTTTATTTTGGGGCCCCACTTTGTCTTGAACCGGCCCTGGTTGAAACCAAAAACAAGTGTGCCTTTTGCAAAGGTAACAACTTATAAAAATGTAATGCTAATAGAAGATATTTTAACCCTTGCAGAGTATCAAATATGATTATAGAGAACAGTTCTGACTTTCGACATTTGGTGGAAGTGTTGTATCACAAGTGGGGCACAGCAGTTTATAACACTACATATGGTACAATAATATGGGAAATTATAGGAAAAATGTGAGATGATTAAACGCATAAAACAAGACCATGCAGAGAGAGATGTGAGCTAGGCGCCGTGAGGTGCTGCGTCCGGCCCAAAGCTGGAGAGTAATGCCAGTAAGGAATAAGAGGCAATTAGGATAAAAGAAGGACACAAGAGGGATGATAGTGGGTGGGGGATAACAGGGATTTTATTAGGTTATTAAAGCAACCTGTTTCAACTCCGGATCAGCATCTTCATCAGGCATACAATACAAGTTTGCAACTATGAAAGTAAAAGAATGGTGCATAAAAATTGGTTACCAATAAATAAATAAATAAATTATATGCAAAAATTGTAAAAGTGTGGAATATATATTCTCTCTATTTTGTATTTATAATTAGGTATACAGTAAATAAAATAAAATAATTAGTTGAAAAGTATGGATGAAATGAATGAATACATGTATGTATAGGAACGTAAATGAAATGAGTATGTAAACACAATGAAAATCGATGCCCTGGATGGACTGGGTATGAAGGAAGTGCAACACCCCTGCCAACACAGTGCAAACCTAGTGCTGAAAAATCAACATCCCTCTCCCCTCTGTCTTCCAGCCTCCTCCTGGCCTCTAGCCTCCTCCTGGCCTCCAGCTTCCTGATCGCTAGCCTCCTCTTGTAGCCTCCTGTCCTCAAGCCTCCTCCTGTGGCCTCCTCTTGTCCTACCTCCTCCTGTGACTCACTGTCCTCCAGCCTCCTGTGACCCACTGTCCCCAAAAAACAAACCAGATTGATGCACCTTCACTGCCTTGCCCTTGTGCTTAACTTGGTGGTCTACCAATTAAGCAGACATGCTGTTGCATAAAGGCTTGAGGATGCATCTGTTTGGCGCAAAACGGCCCATCACTTGCCGCGGCTGCACGTCTGTCCGTATGTCACTCTGCTAAATAAAGTTTGAACCTTCCACCTTCATAGCCTGTAATTTCGACTCCAGCAGTGCCGGAATGATAGTATTAAATGTGCTGCTGAAGTTGAGGCGAACCTCTGTCTTGAGGGCTTCCAAATGAGCACACACATCAGATTAATCAACGCATCATCTACTCCCAGCCCTTGCCGATATGCAAATTGTAGCGGATCTATAAAATACTTCACCATACTAGACAGATTATGTATAACGAGTCTTTCCAGAATTTTCATAACCACTGAAGTCAGCGCTATTGGCCTGTAGTCATAATAGTTAATAGTTTTGGCCGTGGAACTTTTTTAACTGGGATTGCAACCGATGACTTCCACAATATTAAATAATCTCACAAAAACCCCACCAAGCTCAATACTGCAAAATTTTTTGGACCCTACTATCCAACATATCTGGGCCCCCAGATTTTTTAGTTATCAACTTTTTTAATTCTAAAACCACATCCTCAACTTCCACCAGAGCCATTCTTCCAGCATTTCCCCCACAATAAAATTCCTCTACATCATTCATATTTGCTCCCGCCACTTTGCTATATCCTGGTTCTGTCGAGTTACTCAGTGTATCAAACCGGTTGAAGAAGTTATTCAATTCGTATGCCATCCCTTTGTCACCATCTTCACCGTCGACTTTAATAGGGATTGCAGTAATTAATTTTAGTCCCTTCCATACCTCATTTGGCTTATGCTCCAACATTCTCTTTTCAAGTCTATTCTTATATGCCTCCTTACATTCTCTTACTTTTTGTTTAACTTCCTTCAATATGCTTCTATAGGAATCCTTGTCCCCAACCTGAAACGCCCGTCTCTTCATACACAACAACCTCTTCAATTCTCCAGTCATCCACGGTTTCTTATTTGCAAATATCTTGACCCTTTTCAACGGCACTATGCAGTCTACACAAAACCTGATGTAGTTGTCACTAGGTTCACACTTAAATTAACATCTTAATGTCTGTTGTTGCAAAGCAGCATTGTAATTCCTCTCCAACTGTCCCGGACCATTTACGTACCACTATCTCTTTTGCTGGAAGTCTATTAAAAACTGAGTGATACCTTGGTTTAAGGAAAATCAAATTGTGGTCAGAGTTTCTCGGGGAGGGGGGGGGGGTAATATCATGGATTTATAGGCATCAGCAACATTAGCATAGAACAGATCGAGTATATGTTCACCCCTAGTCGACCTAGTAACATACTGTGTTAGATTTGACCATATTCCCGTACTCCTGACATGGTTAAAATCCCCCGTTAGAATCAATAGTGCATCACTATATCTACCTACCAACCCACCAAACTCCTCTTGAAGCACTTCAATTGCCGCTTCATAGTTAGCTGATGGGGGTATATATATTCCAACCAGAATTACTGCTGAGAACTCCTTTGGGAGGTAAAACGGGCTCATCACCAATGCCAAAATCTCAACATTTCCAGAGCAGTGCTGAATTCTCACAATAATAGGTTTGGCTAAACACCACCCCTGATTAACATAAATAATAATCCCTCCAACTTTTTTCTTTCCATTACTACCACAATCCCTGTCGCCTCTAACCTGGGAAAAACTCGGTACACTAATCAAACTATCCGGGATCATATCATGTAGCCATGACTCCATGAAGAACATAATACAGCAACGCGATATTTCATTATCATCCATGACCATGGAATGCAATTCATCCATTTTATTACTTAAAGATCTTACATTCCCGGTTAACACAGAAGGGACAAAAGGGACAAACTTATGTCACAAAAGTTTCAAACAGTTCTAATCTCCTAATAGTTCTTTATTTCCTACGCCTGGCAAGGGCATGTATAATTTGTTCCAAAATTTGCAACCTTTTTTTTTTTAAATGATAATAATTCAGTAAAAAGTACAGAAGACTAGCCCATGGTGAACTTTGAAGAGAGAATGCCTTAGGCAAAGAAGCCTCTCCTCAGTGCAAGAGGTATGAACACATGAACGACTCACACACAATGAGCAATAAGATCAGATGAGATGAAGGTCGAACTTTTTGTTTTTTATTCTAAAGGTGATGTGTGGAGGAAACCTGGCACTGCTCACCACCTGTCAAATACTATCCCCACACTGAAACATGGTGGTGGCAGCATCATGCTATAGGGGTATTTTTGAGCTGCAGGGACAGGATGATTGGTTGCAATTGAAGGAAAGATTAATGTGGCCACGTACAGAGATATCCTGGATGAAAACCTTAGACTGGGCTGAAGGTTCACTTTCCAGCAAGACATTGACTCTAAGCAGTGGCTTCAGGACAACTTTGTGATCATTCTTGACTCGCCCAGAGATAGCCCTGACCAAAACCCAATTAAGCATCGATGGAGAGACTAGAACATGGCGTCCACCAACAAGCATCCGATCCAAAGGAAACCGGATAGGGTCTGAAAGGAAAAATGGCAGAGGATCCCCAAATCCAGGTATCTAAAACTTTTTGCATCATTCCCAAGAAGACTCATGGCTGTACTATCTCAAAGGGTGGTTCACTCAATACCGTGCAAAGTATAAGTATATGAATACTTATGACCATGTGATATTTCAGTTTTTCTTGTTTAATAATTTACCAAAAATATCTGGAGTAAATTCTCTGTGGCACCAGAGGGGCATGTGCTTAGAGAGGAGGAAGGTAAGTGAATAAAGCTTTTGTACGTCTTTCCATGCTACTAGTGTATCCCTCATTTCAATTGATGTCTTTTGATTGATGATCAATTCAATTGATGATCGCAGGCCATCTATTGTATTTCGTGTGTAGGAGTGCCACTAAGTCATGGGGCGCTGTGAATGCTGATTCTAGCTTCGTGTTGGAGAATTTGTTTGTGGTATGGACCCGATCTATTGCGTGACAAAGAGATTCGCTAAAGGTAATAACCACGAATATCAGGTAAATTGACTCCCCCCTCAAATTTCTCCAGCATTAGTTTTCAGACTGTTATCCATGGTATCTTCCCCCTCCATATGAAGGATTGGAATGCTCTCATTATTTGATCTACGTCTGAATGTTTAAGTAGTATGGGTATGGTTTGCATTGGGTATAGGAGCCAGGAAAATGGGATCATATTCATAAGATGACGTCTGCCTAACTTTGTTGCCAGCATATTAGCTCTGCTAGGATCTTGGTTATGAGTGGTGAGTAGTTGAGTGCATAAATTGTGCTTGGTGATCCTCTTCCTATAACCAGATATGTTAAGTGTGTGTCCACCCACTTAATACCCATGTTAGATGGGGGCCAGTCAGGTTCTCTGTGGCTTCGCTCTTAGATATATTTATGTGAAAGCCCGCAAACCTTCCAAATTTCTCTATGTGATCTAGAACCGGTTCTGCAGAATTAGAGAGAAAGAGAATGATGTCATCTGCAAACATAGCTAGCTTTACTTCTCTGCCTCCGACCTTGATTCCTTTAAATAGCTCTGTACCCTCTAATACTCTAACCAGCGGTTCCAGAGCTAAGTCAAAGGGCAGCAGAGATAATGGGCATGCCAAAATCGTCTTCCAGTGACAACACACTTCATTGCAAATAAAAATCACCTATTACAATTAAAGGGGTATTCTCGTCTGGGCACTCACATTCAGTTTCATTAATGTTTCATTAAACATTTCATTAAACATTTCATTAAACATTTCATTAAACATTTCTTCAATTAGATGTTATTAAAAAAAATGTTCCTGTGTGAAGATAATTTCTCATAAATGTAGTCATGTTGTCCCTTAGAAACGAGATAGCTTCCTCGGATACGGCCACCTCTGCTGAAGGGATTGCACAAAGAAACAAATTGTTTTTGTATATGAAATGTCCGGGAGTTACTGTATGTCCTACAGCCGTCCTGTGGTAACGATTGCTGAATCCTGGTGGTCCGGCAGGACTCTATAGCGCAAGTCTGGCCACCGCTGCCAGAGTGTGACGTGGTCGTATCCGAGGAAGCTATCTGGTTTCTAACGGACAACATGACTACATTTATGAGAAATTATCTTCACACAGGAACATTTTTTTTATTAACATCCAATTGAAGAAATGTTTACATAAGGCAAATGAATTTAATTAAATGTAAATGCCCAGATGGGAATACCCCTTTAAGGTTTCACGTCATTGAACACGTCATTTCACGTCAGAAGAAGAGATAATCAGGTGGTGCTACATGCACATGTGAATCTTGCTAGATACAAACCATTGAACCAATGGGGATGAACTGGGCTTACATTTACTCTATAATGCAATTTCTCTTGCAATAAACTGTGTCTACTGCTTATTATTCATACTAGTTGTCTATATTTTTGATTTAATTAATATAATAATACTACTTCCTCATCTTTATTTACAGGAAATTGTGGCTTCTTCTCCAGGGGTGTGATAGGGATTTTTATGCAGGGCCCCAACAGCCCTCTTGACTTTTGTAAGGTGAGTCCTAATTAACCCTTTCATGATTGAACATAAAAACTAAGACACACGTCAGTCTCTTAGTGTATGTCAAGATCTTCTCCCGTTTAATATCTCAAAATGCATAATATCACAGACAGAAGAGTCATCAAAGGGGCGTGAATAGTATACTACAAAACTATTGGTCATCAGCACATTCTGGGAAAAACAATTAATTAATTGTGCTCAGTTCTCAGAGACCTTGTACACAGATATTGTTTATATTATCAAAAGCTACAAAAAGTACTGAGAATGTCTCTAGAAGATAAACAACAAGATAAGAAGGAGAGCAATTATGTATAACAAGTTTCAAGGAGAAATCCTCACAAGCAGACTTTAAGTAAAAAAAAAACTGAAGTTTGAATTATGAATTTAACTTGACAATGGTCAGGGAACATGGCCGCTGTATCTAAGATGGTGACAGAAGTCAAGATGGCGTCCGAAACCAGTGCGATCTCCTTAACAGGTGGGTACGACTCAAAAGTTGTATACATCAAGTTTTATACTTCTTGGCTCCCCTCCCAATCCATTTCATTGTAAGTTTGTCCTGGCTCTCCCATATCTCTCCCATATCCTGTTTAACCTATGTTTCTTATATATATCCCTCTCATCTTCCCATGAATCTGGCATATACATTTCTACACAACGCTCGCCTTTTTAGATTATAAGTATACAGTTAGGGCCAGAAATATTTGGACAGTGACACAATTTTCGCGAGTTGGGCTCTGCATGCCACCACATTGGATTTGAAATGAAACCTCTACAACAGAATTCAAGTGCAAATTTTAACGTTTAATTTGAAGGGTTGAACAAAAATATCTGATAGAAAATGTAGGAATTGTACATATTTCTTTACAAACACTCCACATTTTAGGAGCTCAAAAGTAATTGGACAAATAAACATAACCCAAACAAAATATTTTTATTTTCAATATTTTGTTGCAAATCTTTTGGAGGCAATCACTGCTATAAAAGGGGTTGTCCGAGAGTTCCGAAACAAAACTATAGGTGGCCGGGAGCGGGCTGCTTAAAACAATAAAGATGTACTTACCTTCCGGTGCCCTCCGGTATCCAGCGCTGCTGTCGCTCCAGTCCGGGCGCCATGTAAACAAACATGGCCGCCGAAGCAGCGCTGCATTCAGCTTCCGGCCGGACCCGACAATCTTCCGGCCCCCATACACAATGCTGTGTATAGGGACGGATAGGCGTACCCGGCCACGAGCGGCTCCTCTTGTCTGCTGTTATGTCATCAATAAACACAAGTGACCCAGTGCCATTGAAAGCCATGCATGCCCATGCCATCATGTTGCTTCCACCATGTTTTACAGAGGATGTGGTGGGCCTTGGATCATGTGCCGTTCCCTTTCTTCTCCAAACTTTTTTCTTCCCATCATTCTGGTACAGGTTGATCTTTGTCCCATCTGTCCATAGAATACTTTTCCAGAACTGAGCTGGCTTCTTGAGGTGTTTTTCGGCAAATATAACTCTGGCCTGTCTATTTTTGGAGTTGATGAATGGTTTGCATCTAGATGTGAACCCTTTGTATTTACTTTCATGGAGTCTTCTCTTTACTGTTGACTTAGAGACAGATACACCTACTTCACTGAGAGTGTTCTGGACTTCAGTTGATGTTGTGAACGGGTTCTTCTTCACCAAAGAAAGTATGCGGCGATCATCCACCACTGTTGTCATCCGTGGATGCCCAGGCCTTTTTGAGTTCCAAGCTCACCAGTCAATTCCTTTTTTCTCAGAATGTACCCGACTGTTGATTTTGCTACTCCAAGCATGTCTGCTATCTCTCTGATGGATTTTTTTTCTTTTTTTTCAGCCTCAGGATGTTCTGCTTCACCTCAATTGAGAGTTCCTTTGACCGCATGTTGTCTGGTCACAGCAACTGCTTCCAAATGCAAAACCACACACCTGGAATCAACCCCAGACCTTTCAACTACTTCATTGATTACAGGTTGACGAGGGAGAAGCCTTCAGAGTTAATTGCAGCCCTTAGAGTCCATTGTCCAATTACTTTTGGTCCCTTGAAAATGAGGAGGCTATGCATTACAGAGCTATGATTCCTAAACCCTTTCTCCGATTTGGATGTGGAAACTCTCATATTGCAGCTGGGAGTGTGCACTTTCAGCCCATATTATATATATAATTGTATTTCTGAACATGTTTTTTAAAACAGCTAAATTAACAAAACTTGTGTCACTGTCCAAATATTTCTGGCCCTAACTGTACATTGATATATTAACCCTTTCCCTCTCCATAGCCGGTAAGTCTTTGCTGCATATTGCGTCCTCGGGGAGCGGAGATCCGTCGCCATGGTAGCCTCGGGTCTTCCGAAGACCCGAGGCTACTTCTTTTTAACTCATTCATTACAATGTGCAATCAGCACATTGTAATGAATGGGGAGTAAAATCCACATATACTGCTATACTGTAGTATGGCAGTATATGATAGGATCGATCAGACAACCTTGGGTTAAAGTACCCTAGGGAGTCTGAAAAATACTAGTAAAAATAAAAAAAGTAAAAAAAAAATAATAAAAAAAAACTAAAAATTCAAATCACCCCCATTTCCCAAGAACTGATATAAATATAAATAAACAGTAAAAATCATAAACACATTAGGTATCACCGCATCCAAAAATGCCTGATCTATCAAAATATAATCACGGTTTTTCACTGCGTTTTACCCCGTAACGGAAAATAGCGCCCAAAATCGCAAATGGCATTTTTTTCCATTTTGAAAAATATAGAAAAATCTATAAAAAGTGATCAAAAGTCCTAAAAATTATTGCAATGAAAATGCCATCAAAAGTCACAAAAATTTACACCACCCACAGCTCCGTGCACCAAAGTATGAAAAAGTTATTGGCGCCAGAAGATGGCAAAATTAAAAAAAAAAATTGTACAGGAGATTTAAATTTTTGTAAATGTATGAAAACACTATAAAACCTTTACAAATTTGGTATCCCCGTAATCACAATAACCCAAAGAATAAAGTAGACCTGTCATTTGGGGTGTACAATTAAAGTTGTAAAATCCAAGCCCACAAGAAAACGTCACAAATGTGTTTTTTCTCCATTTTCACTGCTTTTGGAATTTTTTTCCCGCTTCCCAGTACAAAGCATGTAATATTAAATACCGTCACTTTGAAGTGCAATTTGTTACGCAAAAAATAAGCCATCACACAGCCCTTTATGTGGAAAAATAAAAAAGTTATAGAATTTTGAAGGTGGGGAGTGAAAAATGGAAGTGAAAAAACTAGAAAGGGCCAAGTCGTTAAGGGGTTAATACTTCAAACTCTAGATTTCTTGGGTGCTAAAGGCAGCCGGGGCCCAGAATACTGGAGTGGCTGACGGTTGTGGCCTAGGCACGCTGATGTCACGGTGCTTGGTATGGGGACTGGAGGGCTGTCTTACAACCTGGCAAATATCCAACAGGTGGTGTGTGCAAAAAATATAGAAGTAGAGGCTTATGTACTGGTTTCTCTCTGGGGCAACCCCTGAGTGTACGTAATACATGTCCCTGCGTGATGGATGGGGAGCCCTTGGTGGTACAGCCTTATCCAGGGAACATAGTGCAGAATAACTCAGTGTTCTTTATTAGAACAACTGGAGGCAAACGGCCAGAATGATCTCGGTACAGATTCCTGATTACTGGAGTGGTCCTGGAGAGTGGTCCTCAGGAACTGGTTCACCAGCCTGGTAGTAGATGCAGGCTGGGATGAAGCTGTGTCCAATCTGTGGATGCTGCAGTCCTGGGTTTTGATGTGTGTCAGTGCTGATGGTGCACAGACACTGGGGCTCATTTACTAAGGGTCCGCGGACCGCACAAATGTTGGATATTCTGACGATTTTGGATTTGCGCCGCATTTAAAAGGGTATTGTGTCACACGCAATTGGATTTTGGCACAAACGCCATGGATTTGGACAAACTGTGGGATTTAACTTAAAAGTTGTGTCTCAAGCCACGCACTTACATGCACCGGGAGGGAGATGGTGAACTCCGGCGGACCTGAAGTGACGCATTCAGGAAGTCCGGCGCACGATGTAAGTGAATTGCGGCACTTTCGGGATCTCCTCTGGACCAGGTGAGTAAATGTGCCCCACTATCTCTCTCTCTGACAGGGTCTGGTCTCAAGTGAGAGCGGGATTCCAAGAGGCCCAGCCCCTCCCTGTACAGGGTTTTTGTTATCCTGGTCAGGTGGTGGCTAACTCTCCAATCACACTCCAGCTTACATAGGGGAATACAATTGGATGACAATTCACATATACCTAACCCTTGCCTGCCCAGGCAGAATCTACTGCTGCTAATTCCTAATGTCCAGGGTCTGGAGCATTCCTGGAGGGTCTCAACTCCCTCTGTCAGTTCTTAACCTGGAGAGGGCACCTGTTTGCAACTACTCCCTTGCCATTGTATTGGCAGGGGTGTTGCACCTCTATACTATCTCCACCTCCTACTGAGCAGCCTATACTTCATATTTCTTTCATCTCCTACTCATACATGCTGTGCTTCTACACCTCAGCATTGCATCCTCATGAAGACCCAACCTTGCGCTCCCCATGTGATGACACAGCGTCTTTGCTCAGCCTTTATTGCAATGGTAACATGAACTTGCAGGTGTCTGTGGCTAGAGAAGCCCCCACACCCATCCATACTATGCCTCCTTCCACAACACAGCCACCACTTCGCCCTCTGCTTCAAATTCATTGTCTCCATGTTGACATATAGTTTTGTGCTTATATTGTCTTTTGCCCTCATCTACTGCATTTGATTCTCCCCTAGTCACTCCACTCCTCTGTTAGCTCATACTTTATCTTTACCTTTCCCTGGCACCCTCCACTTATCATGGATTTATTCATGACCGAAACGTTGTCATTTTTTATCTGGAATACCCCTTTAACAGCAACAACTGATGTTAACAGCAAGACCACTGCCAGTTATCAAGTATAAAAAATAAATAAAATCAGTCAGTGTTAACCCTTTAACGACATTAGTACTACATCACGGGCAGCAGTGACTTCCCGGATCGTGATATACTACTATATCCAGCTTCTGGCAGCAGGGGTTGTGGGTGTCAGCTGTATATTAGGCCTGTTCCACATTTGCGAGTGTGATGCGATGAACTCACATCACACGCACAACAGGTGCTGCCGGGATCTCCCGGCCTGAACGCTACAAACCCGGGATTGAACTAAATATGTCAGTTCAGTTCCGGTTTGCAGCGTTCAGGCTGGGAGATCCTGGCAGCACGCGTTGCGAGTGTGATGCGGGTTCATCACATCACACTCGCAAGTGTGGAACGTGCCTTAATACGCCTCTAACATCCATGAATGGAGATTCCTTTGATCGCAGATGTTAGCCCCTTAAAGGGGTGGGGTGGCGGGTCCACTGCTTGGATGACAGCCCCAGAGTCTGGGGCTTCACGATGCCTTCCGGGACCCGGGTCTGCTGTAGCATCTGTATTGCACTGTGTTAGATGAATAAGGCCCCTTTCACACATGTGTTTTTCACGCACGTTTTCTGCACATGCTTTTGACGCGCAGAACTTGCAGTGAACTCTGACCCATTGTAATCAATAGGTCTTTTCAGACTTGCATTTTTTTTCACGCACACACGCGCATTTAAATCTCGGCATGCTCTACTTTTGCAAGTCACGCGCATGAAAAACGCACCATACAAGTCTATGGAGACGCATCAAAAACGCATTGCACTCTGAGACACTTGCAAGTGCAATGCAAGTGCAATGCGTTTTTCATGCATCAATTGCAATAGAAAAGATAGAGCTCAGTCCTGAGTCCTTTCATGCGCATTACCTGCGCGTGAAAAACGCATTGAAATTGCATTGTAAGTGCATTGAAAACGCGCGTGAGACACTAAACAAACTCTGACTGAAAATTGATTGAACACTGATGCAAAATGTGCGTTTTTGAGTGACCAAACCCTGACCGCACCCTGATCAGACTCTGATTTGATCTGCAACGCAAGTGTGGAAGGGGCCTAAAAGCTTAAACAAGCGACCAGAGCATCCCTTGTTGAAGATAACCAGTAAGAAAAAAAAATTGAAAAGTTAAAAACACTTAATAAAGTCTTTTCAATAAAAATAATTAATTTAATTAAAGTAAAAGTCCCCTAAACAACAACATTCCCTGTACAAATCTAATGAAGTGCAAAAATCCCAAAATAACTAAAAAGAAAACCACATATTTGGTATTGCCATGTCCTTAACAATCTGTACAATAAATTGGTAACATTATTGGACCCACTAGGTAGACACTATAAAAAAAAATTTGTCAAAAATGAAAAAAAATGTGAAAATCCCTTCACATAAATGTTCCAAAAAATGATCCAAATAAGTCACATGTGCCAAAATGGTACCACTGAAAAGAACAACTCAACATGTGAAAAATAAGCTCTAAAATATCTGTCAACCAAAAAATATTAACCCCTTTCCGACATTGGACGTAGTACTACGTCCCGCTTCTGGCACCGACTGCGGGCAGATTTATCAAGCTAATACCCTACAATAAGGGAAACTCGAGAATGATATATTTAAAAATATTTTAAATTTTTATTTCATATATATTAAAACTGATACAAACATTGATCTATACAAAAACTAAAAATTATCCCAACGATCCCAAAAATGACGTAGAAGCCTTATACACCTCAATTAGACACGCGGATGGCCTGACAGCAGTGAAATTTTTCTTGGAATCAAGCAATCTTCCTAAAGACCTTTCGGAATTTCTCATAAAATTACTGGACTTTATTTTGACACATAACTTTTTTACATTCAAGGACCGTTTCTTCCTCCAAACCCAGGGAACGGCAATGGGGGCTGCGTGCGCCCCCTCATATGCCAACTTGTTTTTAGGTGCATGGGAAAGGAAAATCTTCCAAACGGACCCCATTCGAGGAATTGAGCATGTGTACAATTGGATGCGATACATCGATGATGTACTATTCATTTGGCAAGGGACTATGGAAGAACTGCATGACTTTATGCAAAATTTAAACAAAAATACAGAGAATATAAAATTGACATACAAAGTAGGCTCTGAAATGGATTTTCTGGACATCAGAATGAAGGTGGACGAAGAGGGTGAGATCAAAACCGAGGTATATCGGAAACAAACAGCCACCAATTCATTGTTGCATGCTGAGTCAGTACATATTCCCTCAACAATAAAAGGGATACCGGTAGGACAGTTTTTAAGACGAAAGCGGATTTGCTCTGATGAATCTAGCTTCGAACAACAAGCGGTGGATTTGAAGGAACGCTTTATAGAACGGGGATACTCAAAAAAGGAACATCAAAGGGGCCTATCGTAGGGCCAAATTCACACCCAGAAAAGAGCTATTGTGCCCCAATGAGGAGGATAAAAAATGGAAAGTAGCTAAAGAAGGCAATACCACACGCCTAATTACAACATACAATAATGATTGGAAAAAACTGACCTCTATGATATCTAAATACTGGCCTATTTTACACACAGACAAGAACTTAAGCAAACTAATCACAAAACAACCAAAAATTACAGCACGAAGAGCACAAAATCTGAAAGACCGGTTGGTCCACAGTCACTATATTCCAGAAAAGGGGAATCCCTTTGGAACTAAAGGTCCAAGATGGGGATGTTTCCCAAGTAAAAACTGTAAAGCGTGCGATAACATCCAAAGATGTGATATATTTTGGGACCAAGAATACAAAAAGGAATACAAGATCACACAATATATCTCATGTAAAACCCCCGGGATAATATACCACGCAACATGCCCGTGCGGGAAGATTTACATTGGTCTAACAACAAGGGATTTCAAATTAAGAGTTGGTGAACATCTAAGGGACATCGAGAACGCAAGATCAGAAGAACATATTGAATCCTTGAAGACATTACCAAGACATTTCAAACTACATCACCAATGCAACTCCAAAGGACTTGTCTTCAGAGGTATTGATAAGGTACATTTGGGTGTGCGGGGGGGAGATCTGATGAAGAAATTGGCACAAATCGAATGTAAATGGATTTTTAAGTTAGGCACAATGGCACCTTCGGGACTAAATGAATCTTTAAGTTTTGGATCCTTTTTATGAAATATTTTTGTGTTGGGTATATGTATGGTTTTAACTATGGTTTCTTTGATTCCAGTACTATGAAATGTCCAGTTGGTCATGGGGGACAGCACTTACCAGGGAAGGTGGAGCTGGTTGGTGGAAGATCATGACGAGATCGAAGCCCTATACCCGGAAGGAAGAAAAAAAGAAGATGAACTGGGGTGAATAAATGAAATTAACTCTAAGATATATACGCGAAATGGACAACCTTGCTGTAAATAACCACAATAGAGATAAATAAGAATCGAGACATCCTGTCATTGAAGAAGGACTTTGAACATGTTGTACGCTTAAGTAAGAAATCCAAAGTCAAAGAGAGAAATTACAAGAAAAGGAATTGAGCTGCTATCCGGGATGAAATGGTCCACCAATTATATGTATGTAGTTGCTTCATATGAATATTTCATTACTAATACAAAGGCCCTTATATATACTGCCGAGTTTTTAACTCATTAAATATGCATCAGCCAAGAAGAATTTCAGTGCATTCAAAAATTGAGAGCAACAAACCAAATTGTATAATTAAGGATAGGGGAAAAGAGTACTAACTTTCAATTATAAAATAGGACTTATGAATTATCACTATAATTATCACAAGCAAATATCACAAGTACTACACTACTAGTATAAGCATATCACAGGCACAACACTTAGGCACAATATTTTGGGGAGATCCATGGTTGGGATAGCACAATCACTAGTAATTAATCTAAGGATAGTTAGTATTGTCTTTTACACTATTGAGCACCACGGAATAAGGATAGTCACATTCTATTTGCTTAGTAAAATTTGATTAATCACAGTCTCTATTTCCAACACATAAATTTGATGGACACCCAGGGGAGAATAGAAATTTACACTACTGTACACCACGGAACAAGGATAGCCACATTCAATCTGTTTAATATAATTTGACAACACATAAATTATATGGACACTTAGGGAGAATAGAAAATTCACATTCACATGGCTTATACATGGGTAAGTAGGGCACTTAGGGATGATTTAACTTTTTACACCAAAAATTCTTTTGAATATCATTTCACACTTACTCCCGATCCCATTAATAATATTTTTTCACTCCCGGCACTGTTTTTCAACACTATTAGGTTGAATAGGTTTAGTACTTATAAAAACATTAGTAATAAGATTTACAGCTATGAAAGATAATTTCTCCTTATTCCCCTTTTCTATTCTTTATCTCTTCTTTATGTGAGCGCATCCCGACCACTAATTCCGCTGGTGACGGCTTCCTCCGGCAAATACCTATGCGCATGCCCGGACAGAGGAAACGTAATTTCTCTCCGTCTTGGGACTGCGCGTGCGCGGCGGTGGCCAGAAGAGGGACGTCGCCATCTTGCTACAGGCGGAAGCAGTGGAAGGGCATGCGCCATATAACAGGTGATTTAATTAAACAGATCACTGACATATATTTCCACCTATCACAGCATCCCTAGAAATCACATGTTCGATACTCACGGCCATAAATAACCGGACATACCTCTTGGTTAAACACGCCTCCTGAGGAAGCAATAGGCGAAACGCGCGTCGAGGCGCGGGGTAGACAAACAGCCAGAGCAAGAAGGTAATAACCTATACACTACCTACTATAGAAAGAAATGTCTTTTATTTAAACATGGTTTAAATTTGTAATTGACTTGCTTTAGCTGAGCTGTTGAAGTCTCCCCTACTATCTTGGGATCATTTTTAGTTTTTGTATAGATCAATGTTTGTATCAGTTTTAATATATATGAAATAAAAATTTAAAATATTTTTAAATTTATCATTCTCGAGTTTCCCTTATTGTAGGGTATTTGATTGGAGTTTAGGGGGGAATTCATCCTAACTAAACTGTAGGACGTATTAAATTTGGATTATAGATTTATCAAGCTGTCTGAATGTCAGAATATTCTTAGTTGCCCTTGGAAACCAACCATATCTCCCCCTTTAAAATATTCATGAGAAATGGTAAAAAGAAAGTTGAGCTAGGAATTGCTCTCCCTATCCACTTCTTTCCTTGCTAGAATGCTGTCCCTCTAACTTTATGCTGCATTAAGTAGCGACAACTGTGTGGGAAACTGCAGATTTTGTCACTATTTCACGCATCCTGTAATGGACGGAGCCAAATAACAAGCAGAGCTAAGCAGCTGTGGGCTGAGACAAACAGACAAAGGCATACAAAGTTTTGGGAGCCAGTTTATTTGGTCAGAGGAGGGAGATTTAAGTTGGGATGCCAGCACTGCACTTTTCAACAAAGGCACAGTGCAGGGCAAGGTAAGAAAGTCTGCGTGCACTCTCCTCCATCTCCCTTCATTCTGCCTTGTGGCTTAGAAGCCAACGATCCAAAGTTATGGCTCCTAGAATCCAGTACTTTGCCATGCCATGTATAAGATACATCCTTGGTGATATAAGGGTTAAAACAAGAATTCTTTGTCTACATCAGCATCTCACTAGATGGTGAGTCATAAAGTACTTAAGTAATAAGAAGTTACCCCTTACTGTAGCTTCACATATCATAAACAGATTATCTGTTACCTTGTTTTCTTTTCCAGCCTTGGAATGTTGATGAAAACCTTTAATTTCAATAGGTGGGGCAGTCAATACATTTATTTACATTTATTTATTATTCACTTTCTTCATATCTGAAAAACGGTTAACCATATTCAGCTAGTAAAAAAATATTAACTAGAAGTGTGCATTGATGCAATCATAAAACAGAGTTAATGTTCAGCAAGATATGATGACAGCAATTTAATATTTACCTTGTATACAGACAAGACAGACTTGCATGGTAAGATAAAACATGTCTAAATGGATGGTTGGACTGCAAATTACCAGACAGCAGTGGACACAGGTTTATTTAAGATTGGGTGTATTTAAGCTTGGCAATAACACGGCTGCTTACATCAAGAGAGATGTGACGTACCTGAACAGTTCGTGGGAGGAATAGCTGAGTATAATTGTCATTAGCTTCATTATGTAAATACCAATGACAGCAGGTCCTGGGCAAAGTGCAAAGGGAGTGTCACCTGCAAGAAGCTCAGGTCAGTGGGTGCTCTTCACATTAAGCTGCTTGAGCCTTGATCCAACAAAGTGAAAATCATTAAACCACAGATCCAATCCATTTGCTCTGGATGGATTTATAGCTAAAGGAAACATCAAGACCAGCTCCGGTGGTAAACAGGTAAATTGTGCTTTTTATCAAAGTATTTAATTATTGTTAATACCAATTGTTTGGATTGATCTCTTCTTAGACTATATGTTTGCGAAGTGAACAGGACTGTAACAAGAAAGTGTTGGGTCAACTACACACTGCTCACATTTTCCCCAATATCTGACACTTCTCCCATCAGCCACAGTTCATATTTACCTTTCAACAGTATCACTAGACCCAGGAGCGTAAGTAGGACTTGCTAAACCTCGAGGCAAAATAGTGATTGTCCCCCCTTTGACTTAATTGTGTACATGAATAATTAAGAAGCTACTATTAAAATTGGCTAGTTTAATGGATTAACCAAAGAGAGTGTAGGGATGAGGCAGGCAGGAGGAAACTACCATTGAATGTACATAAATACAATGGTAGATTTCCTTTAAGTAATGTAATCTATGAGGGATCCGCTTATTACAATTTGAAAATAGTTTACTATATAACATTTTGTACATAAATGATGTCACTACATTCCTTACTCCTTTATTCTTTATACTTCATCTTGTATTGATGCATCCAGGTCTATTCTGTTATCTCAGTGTTCAAGGCTGGGGGGACTATACGGGCGCTTCTGCATACGATATATATTGTTCTTTATCTTGAACCAGGTGGTCTCCTCCCCCAACATTGAAGCTGAATTAGCCCACTAATTAAAATCCAACTTTTTAAGAAATGAATAAAATTAATCCATAAAACAATACAGTGTTTGTAGTGATAAAATCAATCAATTAATCCATTAATTCATTAAAAATAATAAATTTAAAACAATCCCATCTGCATCAATCTGTAAGTATCAAAAAGATGGGCACAATCATAGTGTAAGAGTTCCCAAACTAATGGATGCTTACCCTTGTAGTGACTATTTTATAATGAATATGTAGTCAGAATGTGACATGAGAAAGGAGATAATTTAAGGTAGGAACATATATTATTGTGGAAATAGGATATGAATAGAATATGTCCCAAATATCTCCCTTGCTGGGTGTCTTAAAAAGCCTTAATAACCTCAACTGTAGTCCTAACCGACAAGCACCCTACTGTAAATTAATGATCCCAATCTGATTGTTTAGGTGAAGGTGATAGGAGGGACAAGTTGTCTTTACAAAAATTCCTGACATGGTATGTTTCACCTTGTAGGCTCATCATGGAAAAACGATTCTGCACAGCTATCCTGTTCTTGGTGGCATAATGCTAATGAACGGAGTTGTGGAATTGGACTGGTGTAGCTGGTTCAATAGCCAGCATGGTTGTTTTATGGACCCACTGGCCATACAACAACCACGCTGTCCATTGTGTGAGGAAAAGTAGAATGGAGGATGAGTAAGATTAAGAAGTTCTTGGAGGCTGTTGTGATTTCATGTGATCAGATACATACATAGGGTTTAGCTTGCAAATGGAACAGCACCTCAGATGATGTCACCCTGGTAACATGTCATAGAATATGGGGAGGAGTAGATAGGAGGGGCCAGCTGAGCAGGACATTCTCCATCTGAAGCCAGATAATAAAACATAAAATTGATTTATGGGGATGTAAGGAAAACAATTTTGAGCTAAAAGATGGGTGTCAGTTAGTTTATAGGGCTCTGTAGGAACCTTTCACTTTCTGTATTTGTGAAAATGTGGTGACGGGTTCCCTTTAACTTTACCTGTCTTAGTTTGCTGTATTAAATAATGCAAGGAACTGCTCCATTGGTACATTAACTAAATAGGTCAACATCTGTATAAGAGTATGAAGAGTTTTTTATTATCTGTGTGATATTAAGCAAAATAATTTGGGTCCAAAGGTGAAAGCTCTAATAACAAGTCCGGTAAGAAAATGGCCTGACTGCTTTCAGTTAAAAGTCCACAGAATGTGTAATGTGCATCCAGGAAATACAATTTGGCCCATAGAAATCAAAGGGTATAAAGATTACGGTCCGTAGGCAATCAGAAAGGATTCAAGAAAAATATATTTATGGTAAGATTATTCCAGGTCTGTCTCTATAGAAGTTTTCCTGGATTTTACTTTTCACTTCACTCACCTTTGGGGCAAACTTTCTGAAGCTTGCATAGAGCAAGATTGATGTATAGGTTATGCAGGAGGAATCGGGGAGAAAGTGGCTCTTATCAACTCAATTTTAATCAACAGACCTGACGGTATAATCAAAACTACTGTAGAATAGAGAACCAACTACAAATAAAAGAAATAGCAGGTATCTACAATTCCGTATTCTCTCTGTATTTCCTAAAAGGACATTAGTGCTCCATTATTAAATAACTGATAAACATGCTTCATTCCTTTCTTTATCTATGGTCTTGCATTCATTTCTGTAACCTGTCATCTCTTATTACCCCATTATGGAGTAAACCAATTCATTCCTTTGATACCTGATCTAAATTTCACTTATTCCCATATGCCAATAATCAATTTTAACCTGTGGGGAATTGCTCTGGTAGTTGACTGGTAGCAGTGCAGGAAGCAGTGACACACGCAGGTTTAAAGTCCAATTTAAGTGTTTATTCACACTTGCAAAACAGAACACAACTTCAGCCTTGGCTTAGGCACATGCAAAAACATTATAAAAGTAATTCCTGCCCGGCTAGGCGCTGTCTAATACATTTGGAGGAACCTAGCTATCCGGGTACCAGGCTGCCTGGCACCTGCTTTTGGCCAGCAGCAAGACAGGAGACCCTCAGTTACCTTTGCTGTGAGAATGCAATCTCGCTTTCAGCTCTCCAGGTAGGGCCTCTCCTACTGCTTCTGGCCTGCAGACTAAATCAGGCCCTAACGAGGCCTGTGACCCGCACCTGTGGGCAATTCACAAACCCAGGACCGAAGCCCGGGTGGAGTAGGAGTCCCACTACCAGCCTACCCCTACTCCATAATAAGCAGGCCCAGTACGGACATTACAAATGTGTCTGTGTTAGCTAGGCCAACATGGACCAAACAGACTTCTCCTGCTTATCATGTCTGCATTAACCCTTGGGTTACTGCAGACAAACCCAGGGCTTTTACCACATGCATTTCATCTGCCTATAGGTCAGATAGCGGTTTTCCCACACAATACCTCTTACTTTCTCACATACCCTCCCCCTCAGTTCAGACCCACCGGGGCGAACTCCTGACATTAAGCAATGCGTTCGGGACAAGGCATCCGCATTGCCCTGTAGTTTCCCGGCTCTGTGCTCCACCGTGAAGCTGAAATTTTGGAGGGACAAGAACCACCTAGTGACCCTGGCATTCTTCTCCTTAGTTCTTCTCATCCACGTGAGAGGAGAGTGGTCAGTTATGAGACGGAACTGTCGTCCCAGCAAGTAGTACCGTAGGGACTCTAATGCCCATTTTATCGCCAGACATTCCTTCTCTACGATACTGTAATTTTTCTCTGCTGGCCTGAGCTTCCTGCTCAGGTAGGTAATGGGATGTTCTTCTCCATTCACCTCCTGAGACAGGACAGCTCCCAGCCCTACATCTGACGCATCCGTCTGTACAATAAACTCTCTCTTGAAGTTTGGCGTAATGAGGACGGGAGATCCACAAATCGCAGACTTCAAGGCCTGAAAAGCACCTTCTGCTTGTTCATTCCATCGCACCATGACCGGCCTTTTACACTTCAGCAGGTCTGTCAGGGGAGCGGACATGGTGGCAAAGTTTGGTATAAACCGTCTGTAGTACCCGACAATGCCCAGGAATGCCCTGACTTGTTTTGAGCTCACTGGTTGAGGCCAACCCTCTATAGCGTCAATCTTGTTGACCTGAGGTTTAATTATACCTCGACCAATCACATACCCCAAATAGTGTGTCTACTCCATTACCAGCGGACACTTCTTGGGGTTTGCAGTCAGGCTCGCTGCCCTTAGAGAGTTTACTACGGCCTGTACCTTGGCCAAGTGACTCGCCCAGTCTTGGCTGTAGATGATAATGTCATCTTGAAAGGCGGAGGCGCATCTCCTATGTGGCTTTAACACTATGTCCATTAACCGTTGAAAGGTAGCGGGGGCCCCATGAAGCCCAAACGGTAACACAACATAGTGAAAAAGGCCCTCAGGGGTAACAAAGGCTGTCTTTTCCTTAGCCCTATCTGTCAGGGGTACCTGCCAATATCCTTTAGTTAGATCCAGGGTGGTAAAGTACCGAGCACCCCCTAGTCTCTCAATAAGCTCGTCCATCCGGGGCATGGGGTAGGCATCAAACTTAGACACCTCATTCAATTTTCTAAAATCGTTGCAAAATCGCAAAGTCCCATCCGGTTTGGGAATTAGAACAATTGGACTGGCCCACTCACTTTTGGACTCCTCAATAACCCCTAGCTTCAGCATCTTCTGAACTTCTTCTGATATGGCTTGTCTACGAGCTTCAGGGACTCGGTACGGCCTTAATCTTACCTTTACCCCTGGCTCAGTGACAATATCATGTTTAATTACAGATGTGTAGCCTGGCAACTCTGAGAACACATCTGTATTTCTTGCTACAAACTCTCGAGCCTCTCGCTGTTGCTCTTTGGTAAGGGTATCAGCTATTCGCACTTCTGCCTCCGGCACAGGCTTACCTGCAGCCTGTGAGGGTATCGCAGGAAGTGGACTAGCCAGAACCATCTCTGTATGCAGACTCTCTCTGTCTTTCCAGGCCTTTAACAGATTTACATGATAAGTCTGCTCGGGTTTTCTCCGTCCGGGCTGACGTATCCTGTAGTTCACCTCTCCTATTTTCTCTATAACCTCATACGGTCCTTGCCATTTAGCGAGAAACTTACTTTCTACAGTGGTGACTAGTACCAACACACGATCACCGGGATTAAAGGTCCTTACTTTTGCTGACCTGTTATAAACCCGGCTTTGAGTTCTTTGTGCCTCCTTGATATGCTCCATGACAATGGCCATGATGGCCGCCACCCTGTCCTGCATACCTGAGATATGGTCTATTACACTTTTGTGGGGGGTGGGCTCTTGTTCCCATGTCTCTTTGGCTATGTCCAGGAGACCTCTGGGATGTCTGCCATACACTAACTCAAACGGCGAGAACCCAGTAGAGGCTTGTGGAACCTCTCGGATGTCGAACATTAAATATGGCAACAGTACATCCCAGTCCTTCCCATCCTTGTTTACCACCTTTTTTAGCATACTCTTTAAAGTTTTGTTAAACCGTTCTACCAATCCATCCGTCTGAGGATGGTACACAGAGGTGCGTAACTGTTTAATATTAAAGAGCTGACATAGCTCCTTGGTGACTTTTGACATAAAAGGAGTCCCCTGATCTGTGAGGATCTCCTTGGGAAGTCCCACCCGGCAGAACATGGCAAACAACTCTTTAGCAATTAGTTTCGCCGCGGTGTGCCATAGTGGGATGGCCTCAGGATATCGGGAAGCATAGTCCATGACTACCAGGATATGCTGATGCCCCCGAGCAGATTTAACCAAAGGACCGACCAAATCCATGGCGACCCTTTCAAAGGGTACCTCAATAATGGGCAGAGGTACCAACGGACTTCGAAAGTGTACCATGGGAGCATGCAATTGACAATCAGGGCAAGTTTCACAATACCTTTTTACCCTATCGTACACTCAGGGCCAATAAAAACGCTGCAAGATGCGTTCCAGAGTTTTTGTGGTACCTAGGTGCCCTCCCATCACATGCTTATGTGCAAGGTCTAACACCATCTGACGATATGGCTGAGGTACCATTAACTGCTCCCGGGTGCGGTACAATAACTCCTGATTTACCACCACTCGAGGGAACAACTTATCCGTACCTGGGTGCTGAGGTACACCATTAATCTCTACCACATTTTCTCTGGCGCGGACCAGAGTGGGGTCCTGGAGTTGTGCAGTACCAAAGTTTTCACGGGACACCTCCAGATCTGACAACTGTGGCCCTGTCACTACCTCCTCAGTTTCGCCTGCCATAACATCTAGGGGAAACATTACACTTCCATCTTCTGTGGCGGTCACCCCTACGGCAGGAACTCCAGAGTCTGGGTCATCAGGCTCGGGTTCAGAGATCTGACCAGACAACACAGGAGAACAACCCCCCAACTCTTGGTTTACCCGCCATAGAGTCCAGAACATGGGGAAGTCCCGTCCCAAAATAAGATCATGGGGCAAGTTCATGACAACCACTGCCTCATGTAGCGTCTCTCCACAAGAGGTCTGGAAGTTAATAACTGTGGTGGGGTAGTCCTTTACGTCCCCATGGATGCACAGGACTCCAACTGTGCGCCCTGTGACCGCCTTGGGGTCTGTGAGGGACCCATTAATCAAGGTCACCCGACTGCCTGAGTCCAGCAGGGCCAACGCTGGATGCCCTGCCACAGTCACCCGGCACAGGTGGCGCTCATCAGCAGAGTCGGGGCTAGTAGCTGTGTAGACAGGGGCAGCATAGAGAGAAACCCTTCTGGCGGAACTGCAGTCCATGGGCTCTGAGGAATAGGGGCAATGGGCTGCAATATGACCTGCCTCATGGCAGGTCCAACAGGTGGGAGCCTCCCCCCTCCTCCTACCCTGGGGTACTTCCCGGACATTGGGCGTTTGTGGGTGACAAGACCTTCCGTGCCTTAAGGCCTGTCTTGGTATAAGGGGCTTTCTTTGTTAGGTCCTGAGTGGCACAAAACCTCTCCACCAACCCCACCAGCGCATCGCCATCAGACGGGTCCCCGTGTCCCACCCATTGTTGGATCTCACCCGGCAAGGCCCTCAGGAAACGGTCCAAAACAACCTTCTCGACCATCTGGGCTGGGGTTGATGTCTCCGGCTGAAGCCACTTGCGGACCAACTGAACAAGTTGGTGCATCTGCCCCCTCGGTGGTAGCGCCTCCTGGTATCTCCAGCTATTCACTCTTTGAGCGCGTTGATGCTGATCCACTCCTAGTCGGGCCAAGATCTCTGTCTTTACCTTGGAGTAGTCCCGGGCATACTCCTCACTCAGGTCGTAGTATGCCTGCTGGGGATCAGCGACGAGGAAGGGGGCCAACACCTCTGCCCAGTGCTGCTGTGGCAACCTCTCTCGGGTGGCCACCCTCTCAAAGCCTGTCAGATAGGCCTCCACATCATCCTCAGCGGTCATCTTGGTCATAGCTTTGCGGACCTCTTTCCTGGCGTCCTTCACCGTCATTGCTGGGACAGTCCTTTGCTGAGCAGCGGTCAGGGATGTTACCTGCTGGAGCAGCAATCTGTTTGTCTCTTGCTGCTGCACGTTGGTCTGGACAAGCTGCTTGATTAACTCCTCCATGGCTGTGGCTTGCAGCTTCAGTGCTGTCCAGGACATGCACTAGTGTATACTTCACTGCACTATGCCCGCTCCAATCCACCATGTGTGGGGAATTGCTCTGGTAGTTGACTGGTAGCAGTGCAGGAAGCAGTGACACACACAGGTTTAAAGTCCAATTTAAGTGTTTATTCACACTTGCAAAACAGAACACAACTTCAGCCTTGGCTTAGGCACATGCAAAAACATTATAAAAGTAATTCCTGCCCGGCTAGGCGCTGTCTAATACATTTGGAGGAACCTAGCTATCCGGGTACCAGGCTGCCTGGCACCTGCTCTTGGCTAGCAGCAAGACAGGAGACCCTCAGTTACCTTTGCTGTGAGAATGCAATCTCGCTTTCAGCTCTCCAGGTAGGGCCTCTCCTACTGCTTCTGGCCTGCAGACTAAATCAGGCCCTAACGAGGCCTGTGACCCGCACCTGTGGGCAATTCACAAACCCAGGACCGAAGCCCGGGTGGAGTAGGAGTCCCACTACCAGCCTACCCCTACTCCATAATAAGCAGGCCCAGTACGGACATTACAAATGTGTCTGTGTTAGCTAGGCCAACATGGACCAAACAGACTTCTCCTGCTTATCATGTCTGAATTAACCCTTGGGTTACTGCAGACAAACCCAGGGCTTTTACCACATGCATTTCATCTGCCTATAGGTCAGATAGCGGTTTTCCCACACAATACCTCTTACTTTCTCACAAACCCCTTAGTGACCAATCTCATTTGCACATTGATGACCAAGGCCTATTTTTCAAAACCAGCATGTGTCACTTTATCCGGTTATATCTTTAGAAGGTTTTAACTTACCCAAGTGTTTTTGAGGGTTTTTTTCCGTGATATTTTGTACTTCAAGTTAGTTGGAAATTTTGGTTGATATTTTTAACATTTATTTATGAAAATAGGTGAATTTGGTTACAATTTTGAAAAACATTGCTATTTTCAAACTTCAAAATGTTCTGTTTTTCAAACTAATATTCTTTACCCAAATTATTTACTAACTAACATCTACCATATCTCAGCTTTGTGTTGGCGTAATTTTAAAAGTGTCCTTTTGTTTTATTACGACGCTAGAAAAATCACAAATCGAACAGCATTCTCAACATTTATTTAGTCTGGAAAAGAGACGACTACGAGGGGACATGATTAATTTATATAAATATATGAATGGTCCATACAAAAAATATGGTGGTAAATTGTTTCAGATTAAATCAAATCGAAAGACGAGGGGGCACTGTCTCCGTCTGGAGAAATCAAGGTTTAATCAGCAGAGGCGACAGGGCTTTTTTACTATGAGAACTGTCAATCAGTGGAATATCCTGCCACAGGCGCTGGTCACAGCAGGGGCAGCAGAGAGCTTCAAGAAGGGTCTAGATGCCTTTTATACCTAAATAACATTGACGGATATGTTATATAGAATTGTTTCCCCTAAATCCCTTCCTCATGCTATTCCTTCCCTTCCTTGGTTGAACTTGATGGACATGTGTCTTTTTTCAGCTGTATAAACTATGATACTATGATAGGGGGCATAATAAAATAAATTAAAAAATTATAATTAAAAAAAAACCTAAAAATTGCCCCCTTCCCTAGAATTGATATAAAAATTAATAAACAGTAAAAATCACAAACATGTTAGTTATCGCGGCGACCCAAAATGCCCGATCTATCAAAATATAGAAACAGTTATTCCAGTACCAAAATTCTTAAATAGCGACCAAATTTCTGAAACACCACTTTTACACCATTTACTTCACAGAAAAATGTTATAAAAATGATCAAAAGGTCACAGTCCTCAAAATAGTAGCAATGGAGACTTCATCTCACAAAAAAATGAAATCTTACACAGCTGTGTACACCGAAGTTATTAGTGCCAGAAAATGGAGAAATACATGTTTTTTCATACACATTGGGGCACATTTACTAAGGTCCTTGCCTCCGTTTTCTGTTGGACTTTGCACGTTCTTTCTAGTGCAAATTGCTTGCACAGGTATTTAAGATGTGTCTGAGACACTGCACTAGGCATCATGTGACACAAATTAGGGGGCTTTCCGGAGCTCATTCCGACGTGCCTCAGATTTATCATGAAAAGACTGAAATGTGTAGCAAGCCCTATGTTAAAGGTGCACTGAAAAAAAGATTTGTGATATCTGGCACCCGTTCTTTATGAATCTGGTGAACCCTGCACTATACACAGGCAAACTGCATTTAGTAAATGTGCCTCATTGATATATTTTTAGAAAATGTACTGAAACACAATAAGACCTAAAAAAAATTGGTATTACGGTGATTGTACCAAACCATAGAATAAAGTAGAAGTGTTATTTGGAGCGCAAAGTGTAAGTCATAAAAAGTAAAATTTGTTAAGCAGAAAATAAGCCCTCACACAGCTCTGTACATGGAAAATGAAACAGGAATGTATTTTTGAATGCGGGGAGCAAAAAAACACTCACTGATTATGTCAGAGAGTGCGCCGGCAGGCAGAGCACATGGACGCAACTCTGTCAGCTGTTTCAGCAGAGAGAAGAAAGAGGAGCAACAGAGAACCACGCGTAGCATCGGGGAGCTGCATTGAGCATCGGGAGCGCCAGAAGGTGAGTATGTAAGTTTATTTTTTTATGTACAATAGTAGAAAAAAGCAGCGGCAATCACCGGTCAGATGAAATAACTTTTTATTGTTCCATGTGGCAGTGTGGGGGGAAAGCCGAACACGGCAGGAACGGGCCGTTTTGCGCAACAGTGCTTTCTCAAGCCTAAGACGCTGCTACTTCTACATGGCCACATTTATAGTTCCCTTCCGGGACACAATCTTTTAGCCAGTTTTTGCTAGGTGTCACAAACCTGCTTGTCACCAGATGGTTTCTTAATGTGGTACTGCGTCTAAACAAGATCAATGGATTTTCGACTACTAGCTCCCCTAATTGACTTTCCTCCTGCAAGAACTTCCAATTTTTGAATATCAAAGCCTTTATGATCTTCTCAAGGGGGTTATAGGACAAGAACCTTTTTCTGTTGTTAATATTCATGCGATTATCTCTCTTTCTTTTTTCTTCCCCTCTTCTTCTCCCAACCCCCTGTTCTCTAGATCTTTCAAGTGACCTATCTATGACACAATTAAGGTAGCCTACTAGTCTAGATCTACTAGTCTCCATTTTAGTTCTCCTGCTTGCACCTCAAAAACATCCATATCACTGTTATTCTCCTTAATCGTAGCAATTTTCTGTAAGGTACACTATCTCTTGTATGGGTAGGGTGGAAACTGTTGTAGTGTAGAAGGAATTTGTGGCCGTACTCTTTCTAAAAGCAGTGGTGTTAAGGCAGTTATTCTTAATGTACAGCCGAACATCTAAAAACTCCAATGTCTCCGCCGAGGGGGGGCACATGCAACTTTTTCATCATTATGACACAGTGTACATCCTGTGCCATGTATGCTTTCCTTAATCAGCCGTTCGAGGGGGAATATTGCTCTGTGGGATGTGTGAAAATTGCTCATCTGGAAGCCCAGATTCTGGATCTAAATGAGCAAGTTTCAAGGCTGCGGGCAATTGATAATATGGAACGAAGTTTGCTGCTCCTGGAGCACAAACTCTCTGGGGAAGATGGGTGTGGGGAGGGAAGTATGGAGGTGCAGAGTGAGGGGGCAGCTAGTTGGGTAACATGTAGAAGGCGGGCTGGGCTGTTACTATAGATGGTTATAGTCTTTTTAGAAAGGATCGTATAAATAAAAAAGGTGGAGGGGTTTGTTTATATGTGAATTCTTGCCTCAAGCCCGTCCTGCGAGATGACATCAGTAACGCAAATGTGGAGTCCCTATGGGTTGAGATAAGAGGAGGGAAAAAGAATAATAAGATATTACTAGGAGTTTGTTATAAGGCTCCAAATATAATGGAGGCAGCAGAGGAAATGCTGATAAGTGAAATGGATGCGGCTTCAAAGCAAGGTGAAGTACTTATCATGGGAGACTTCAATTACCCAGATATCGACTGGGAGGCAGAAACCTGCAGGTCCTTCAAAGGCAGCAGGTTCTTGTCAACAACAAAAGACAATTACCTGTCGCAACTAGTCCTGGAGCCAACAAGAGGGGGGGCACTGCTGGACCTTATCCTTACCAACAGACCTGATAGGGTATCAAAACTACAGGTTGGGGGGAACCTGGGGAATAGTGATCATAATATCATTGATTTTGTATTACGCTTTACTAAGAGCGTTAGTGAAGGGGCAACCAACACTCTAAACTTCAGGAGGGCAAATTTTTAGCAACTAAGAGAAGACCTTAAAGGCATAGACTGGGATAATGTTCTCAAAGACAAAAGCCCCCCCAAAAATGGGACTTTTTCTCATATATTCTGAAAAGTGCTGTGAGAAACACATACCTTATGGGAAAAAGCATAAAAGGAACAAGAAAAACCCTATGTGGCTAACTAGTCTTGTAAGGAAAGCAATAAGCGAGAAAGATAAAGCGTTTAAGGTGCTAAAACGTGAAGGTAGCGATGAGGCATTACAGGATTATAGAGAGAAAAATAAATCCTGTAAAAAGCAGATAAAGGCCGCAAAAATAGAGACAGAGAAATATTGCCAGGGAGAGCAAAAATAATCCCAAATTATTTTTCAAGTATATAAATGATAAGAAACTAAAAACAGAGAGTGTGGGTCCCCTTAGAAATAACATGGGGGTCATGGTGGAAGGAGATGAGGAAAGGGCCAGTCTACTGAATGTCGCCTTCTCAACTGTCTTTACCCAGGAAAATCCCCTGGTGGAAGACACAATGAGGAATAATGTTAATTCTTTTTATAATGTCAACAGTTTAACCCAGGAAGAGGTACGGCGCCGCCTCGCAACCACTAAGATAGATAAATCACCTGGGCCAGATGGCATACAACCCCGGGTTCTGCATGAATTATGTACGGTGATAAACAAACCGTTATTTTTAATATTTGAAGATTCACTGAGGACTGGTTATGTTCCACAGGAATGGCGCATAGCAAATGTGGTACCAATATACAAAAAAGGATCAAATAGCGATCCTGGAAACTATAGACCTGTGAGTCTAACTGCTGTGGTGGGGAAAATATTTGAGGGGTTTATTAGAGATGCTATCCTGGAGTATCTCACAGTGCACAACCTTATAACCCAGCGTCAGCATGGGTTTATGAGAGATAGGTCCTGTCAGACTAATCTGATTGGTTTCTACGAGGAGGTAAGTTCAAGACTGGATCTGGGGGATGCTGTGGATGTTGTATATCTGGACTTTTCAAAGGCATTTGACACCGTGCCACATAAAAGGTTGGTATATAAAATGAGACTGCTGGGAATAGGAGAAAATCTGTGTATTTGGGTAAGTAATTGGCTTAGTGATAGAAAACAGAGGGTGGTCATTAATGGCACATTCTCAGATTGGGTTGATGTTACCAGTGGAGTGCCACAGGGGTCAGTATTGGGGCCACTTCTTTTTAATATTTTTATTAATGACCTTGTAGTGGGTTTACACAGTCAAGTTTCAATATTTGCAGATGATACTAAGCTGTGTAAAGTAATAAATACTGAGGTCGATAATTTAGCATTACAGAGGGATTTGTGGAAGCTTGAGGGATGGGCAGAGAAATGGTTGATGAGGTTTAATGTAGATAAATGTAAAGTTATGCACTTAGGCCATGGAAACAAAAATTATAATTATGTTATAAACGGTCAATTACGATAAAGACATAGTTTTGCCCTTATACAAATCCCTGGTCAGACCACACATGGAATATTGTGTACAGTTTTGGGCACCAGTGTATAAAAAGGATATAGTAGAGCTGGAACGGGTGCAGAGGAGAGCAACCAGGATTATTAGGGGAATGGGGGAACTAGAATACACTGACAGATTAAAAAATTTGGGATTATTCAGTTTAGAAAAAAGACGACTGAGGGGAGACCTCATTACAATGTACAAATACCTGAATGGACAGTACAAGGATCTCTCCAAAGATCTTTTTATACCTCGGCCTGTGACCAGGACAAGGGGGCATCCTCTACGCCTAGAGGAGAGGCGATTTTACCATCACCATAGACAAAGGTTCTTTACTGTAAGAGCAGTGAGACTATGGAACTCTCTGCCGCAGGAGGTTGTTATGGCGGACTCTATGTACATGTTCAAGAGAGGTCTGGATGACTTTCTGGAGAGAAAAAATATCACGAGTTATGGGGATAAAACATTTATTTAATTCTTAAAGGTTGGACTTGATGGACTTGCGTCTCCTTCCAGCCTTATATACTATGATATGATACTATTAGTTATAGCAATACAATAAATTGAATAATACATTGTATTGCTGGTAAAAAATTTGTCTCAAAATAATATGTAACTAGAATGGTGCTATAATAGCACTATGCCGAGGGATACTAGCCGATTGATATCCAGTCACTTTTTAGCTGGATATTGGACAGCTGGTTTATATAGCAAGCATGCATTAACTCATGCGTTGATATATGCAATGTTTACTGCAAAGTAATTGGGCAAATCTTCTTCTGTTGTGCTGTGATTGAGAACGCAAGCATTAGGGGGGCATTTACCAAACTTTTTTTTCCCTTTCTTTTTGTCGTTTGCACCTTTTTACGACTTTTGTGGCTGTTTAACAAAGTTTTCCATGTTAGCGTTTTTCAGTATTGCGCCTGATTTGTCATTAGCTTCACAGATGTTTGACGTATAAAAGTTTTGTAACTTTGGCGCAAATATGTTAAAGGGGTTGTGTCACCATAGCAAATGGCTGTAATTGGGTCCAATGCATTGTGACAAGTACTTTCACCATTTACACTTATTAAAAAAAATGCAGGCTTACTGAGATAACTCCCTTTGTCCTGGTTGCTGGCGCCCCCTAGTGGTAGCTGTGTCCCGTCCTGAGCTACAGCTGATCTGGCCGAGTCTGCGCACAGGGAGTCAGCAGCTGCTCTACACTACAGATCACTCCACGGGATCACAGCTCCTCTCCACACTGAGAGATCACCTGACACACTGCAGCCAATAGGAAGTGAGACAGGGGGCAGAGAGCTCAGCCGTCTACACCAGTGAATGAGGTGATTTCCACTGCCCCACAGTTGCTTCCAGCAGCAGATACAAGGTAACTGCAGACATACATGACTATCTGCTGCACAGAGGAGTCCCCCATAACATGGATCATAGCAATGCAGCAGCCCTTTCCTCCCTCCACCATTAGTCAGGTCACACAGTAGCCTACAGCAACAGATACAAGGTAACTGCAGGCAGACATGACTATCTGCTGCACAGAGGAGTCCTCCCCTAACATGGATCATAGCAATATGGCAGCCCTTCCTCCCTCCACCATTAGTCAGGTCACACAGGAGGCTACAGAGATAACATAAGGAACAGGCTGAGCTCTGACCTCTCCTGATGCAGTCCTCCTCCTGTACTCTCCACCATTCACTGTCCCTCCATGCTACCCTGCTGTCCTGCAGTCCTCCACCTGTACTCTCTCCACCATTCACTGTCCCTCCATGTTACCCTGCTCTCCTGCAAAGGGGCCCCTGTCCCTGACTAGCAGGGAAGTAGCTAAAGATCAGTAACATGTGAGAAGCTGTCACCTATTTATCTATGCATCCATGCATGTCAGCCTGACCGACCATAATGCTGTGAGGATACATAGTACATGTGTACTTTGTGCAGTGACCTGTGTAGTGTGCGGGGGGCGCCAGATTCAGGATTTTTGGCGCACGTTCTTCATGAATCTGGTGCCCCCTGCACTGCTTTGACAGGCTGCACAAACTTTTTTTGGTGCACTTTTAACATGGGGCGTATGACACATTTCAATTGGACTTCTATTGGATCAGTAAATGCAGGGACTATTTGAGCACAGCAGGTGGAAGGAGACTCTGAAGGCTGAGCACTCTGTGGCGCTGAGGTGAGGCCAGTGAGTTGCCTCTGTCAGTGCTGTGCATGTGCCTGGCCAGGCCCCTCCCACATCTGCTTCTGTGTGGAGCAGAATAGAGGCTGAACAAGCATCATAATAACAAATAGAAAGGAATCTTTAATTCCAGTAACCATTACAAATAGATTTTTGAAATATTTTTATCTCTTTGACAGCTTTTTGAAGTCAATTGTTTCGTGGCATAACCCCTTTAAAAAGTTGCAAAAACACTTCAGCTTACTACTCTCATCTTTCATGACAAATGATGTCAAGCATCACTTCCAGGGATGTTTTAAAGTTACAACTGGAAGGTTATCAAAAAAGGTTACTAATAAGTTACTAAGCCTTTTTTTTTAGCTTTTATAGGATTTTTTACGAGTTGGTACTTGGGCTGATTCTATGCTTGACATTAGGCAGTGCTGCTGGCTGAATCTATTGTATGATAACATTTCTAATTTGAATTTCCATGACTGGCCTAGGGTCACATCATGTTATTAGACTTCTTTTAGGTCATACTTGGTGTTAAGGGGGCTGCCTTTCAAGGTAGCAAAAGGAGGTATTGTTTTCCATACTTCCCATGGCTAGCTTAGAGATTTTGTCAAGGTTTGTGTATTGAATCTGGACTGAATTCCCTTGTGGAGCATCTATGGCTTTAAGTCTAAACACTCCTATAAGGGGGCCTTAATTGGCAACCTCTCCATAAGGAGAGCACCTACTGTCTGACCCTAGTCAATAGCTTCTCACAATCCAAACCAGTTCCCTACGTGTCTGCACTGGACGCGTCACCACATTTATCATGCAAAGTTCAACAGAAGTGTGTTGCAAGCCCCATGTTAAGGGTGCACTAAATAAAAAGTGGTGCATGCTGTCAGAGCAGTGTAGGAAGCGCCAAAAATGCTGAAACTGGCAACCTCTCCTCACTACACAGACAAACTGCACATAGTGAAGTTTGTACTGTTTTAGTAAATGTGGGCCAATTTGTTTAAATTAATGCATGTGTTCTGTAGAGCAGTGTTGACAGGAATGTAATTAGGCAAATTTCCTCTTCTCAACTGTTGTGATGCATTAGAAAACGCATGCGTTAACACCTTTTATTTTCTTTGCCTTTTCATTCTGGAGACTGTCTTGCAATGTTTTTCATTAGCTTGGAAAATTTCTGTGACATTTGACAAAAAAAAAGGGATATTATACAAAAAAAATAAGAAATCAGTAAGTACGGCTGGGGGAAAAAACACATAAACAGACTGTTAAGGAGGTCGCACTTGTTTCGGACGCCATCTTGACTACTGTCCGCCATCTTAGATACAGCGGCCATGTTCCCTGACCATTGTCAAGTTAATGTCATCATTCAAACTTCATTTTATGTAACCTGTTTGCTGGCCTGTCAGCTAATACCCCTTTGACATTTAATGAGAAGCCAGTCTGTCCTCGAAGCTGCATAATAATATGATTCTGGAGCCACTTATCATCTCCTTCTCAGCAAACTAGTATAAACAATATCTGTGTACAAGGTCTCTGAGAACTGCGCACAATTAATTAACTTTTTTCCCAGAATGTGCTGCTGACCAATAGCTTTGGAGTATACTATTCACACCCCTTTGATGACTCTTCTGTCTGATATATATTATGCATTTTGATTATTAAAACGGGAGAAGATCTTGACTAAGAGATTGACGTGTATGTCTTGGTCTTTATGTTCAATCATGAAAGGGTTAATTAGGACTCACCTTACAAAAGTCAAAAACTATGATAAAATGTCCCCACCAATGGTGTTTGCTTAGGTGTTTTACTTAAGTCAATCTCCTGTTATGCCTTGCATTTAGAAACTCAAGGCAACTGCCCATGTGAGGTGCTTGGCACAATCGCATATGCGTTTCTATAGAAACACATACGATTGGTAATTAGCATCTGGTGTCTTGCAGGATAACAATGCAAAACAGAAAGGGAGCACATTATCGATCTAATGCATTTCTATGAGAATGCATATGCGAATGGGCCAAGCACCGCCCACAGGCACCTGCCTAGCATTTCTAATTGCAAGACAAACGCCACATTCGAACACAGCCTATCGAGGACCTGTTTTACCTCATAGACATCGGTGGAATCAGCCTCATGTGCAGGAGAAGGTACCTGTTGGGAAAAGTGGTTCAGGATGACTGGCTTCAGAAGAGAGACATGGAAGGGGTTCAGAATTTGAATAGTGGGAGAAAGGCGCAGCTTATAGGCCACAGGATTGATGCGCTTTAGCACCTCAAAAGGACACAGGAAATGTGGCCCAAGTTTATAGCTTGGGATCTTCAGCCAAACATACTTGGAGGACAGCCACACCTTATCACCCAGAGAGAAGATCAGAGGAGACCTGCGTCTTTTGTCAGCCTGGGTCTTGGTTCAAGCAGAAGCCTGTAGCAAGGAGAGTTGAGTGCTCCCAGATAGACTTGACTTGATAGACCACTGCAGGAACATCAGAAGGGACTGAAAGAGGAAGAGGTTGACGTGGGTTGTTGTCCATAGATGATAAAGAAAGGAGCAGAGCCGGCAAATTCAGAGTCCAAGGAATTGTAGGAAAATTCTTCCCATGGCATCAGAGTGGACCACTTGTCCTGTCAGGTGGAGACAAAATGGCGGAGATAGGACCCTAGGGTCTGATGAGCCCTCTCTCAACTCCATTGGACCGCGGATGGAAAAATCCATATTTTACTTGAAGTTGAGTACTCAGGGATCACCAGAAGTGGGAAACAAACTGGACCCCGCGGTCAGAAACGATGTGCATAGGAAGTCCATGTAACCGGAAGATGTGGATGAAGAACAGGCTGGCATGGCCAGGAGAAGACGACAGACATTGGAGAACTGGTCTGTCCCCACCGAGATGATGGTATTCCCAGAGGAAGGCGGAAAATCCATGATAAAGTCCATGGCCACGTTTGTCCAAGGGCAGTTGGGTACCGGTAACTGCAGTAGAAGACCAGCTGGTTTGAGACAAGATGGCTTGTTTCAGGCAAAGAAAGTGCAGGAGCCCACAACATACTGTACATTTTTGACCAGATCTGGAAACGAGAATTGAGGGCAACAAAGCACCCCAGGGTGGCCAGACACACAAGAGCAATGTCCCCAAGTCAATATCCTTTTCCGAAGAGCAGGTCGGACATAGGTCTTGCCAGGAGGAAGCTGCCGAAAGTCCACTGGAGCTGCAACAACCAGTCGCTCAGGAGGAATGACATGCCGGGGAACCGGTTCTTCCCCAATGAAATCCAAGGCACAAGAGAGGGAATTAGCCTTGATGTTCTTTTCCTGACGGATGGAAGTGGATCAAGAAATTGAAACGAGAAAAGAAGAGTAACCAGCGAGCTTGTCGTGGGTTGAGGCGCTGAAAAGTGTGGTGATATAAAAGCTTCTTGTGATCTGTATATATGGATAGTGAGCTCCCTCGAGAAGATAGCGCCACTCCTCTAAGGCAAGTTTTATGGCCAGTATTTCTCAGTCTCCAATATAGTAATTCTCTCTGCAGTGGAGAATGTCTTAGAAAAGAACCCACAAGTGAGACTTTGGCCTTTAGGCCCTTTCTGGGTGAGCACTGCCCTAGCTCCCACTGAGGAAGCATTAAGCTCTAGCTGGAATGGCTTATCCGTATTTGGCCGTGTGAGAATTGAAGCAGAAGCAAATGCAGACTTTAGCTTAGATAAAGCTTCTTCAGCGGAGGGAGGCCAGAGTTTAGGATTGGCGTTCGCTCCACAGATGCAACTTGCTGCCAAGGCGAAGTACAGAGCCGTAGAGCAAAATCGCAGTCGGGGACAGGCAGGAAGTCACGCAGCACCGGAGCGAAGTCAAGAACCGGGGTCACAACGGGAATTCACAAGGCATTAGGCATTGTCTCAGGCACAAAGATTTGCCTAGTTTGCCAGGCGGCCAGGACCAATTAGAGGCTGGCACATGTGCCCTAGGAGCGAGGAGACCATCACTGTAGCGTGGGGGGGGGGGGGGTAGTGGATCTGCTGCTCGCGTGAGAGGGCACAGGGAGGCAGGCAGGTACGCCTGCGACGTGGGACATGGGTCGCAGGAGCACCCGTGACAAGGCCTTAGGGCACACTTGTGGTGTTTTTCACATCTGTGGATCTGTGATTTTCATAGCCTTACTGATGCATTGTTTTCTATAGGTATTTTCACATGTCTTTTTTCACTAATGTGGATCACAGAAGGCAATATCAGTCGATGGAAGATTTATCATTAGACAGGCTCTTTGGGACAGTTCTATGCCTGTCGTTGGAGCTCCGCAGCTCATCAGATTCATTAAAGTGGCTTTGGCCCTTTAATAAATGTTCTTAAGCTGTTTATTGTCTAGGATTTTTCTTTCAAAAAGTCGTAAAATGGATCAAAAGTAGAAGCACATACACCAGCAGGGGGCTGGAGTGACCCTGCAACTTTTTTAAAAAGTCACAAGTCATCAGTAGCTCTATATTTAAATCAGTATAGTGAAATGGTGGGAATAGTCCTGTGCAAGATTTTAGCAATGAAAAACTGCAAAAACCCTCTGTGAGACTTTTTTTTAGATTATTTTACACCAAAATCTTGTCTTCATGAGAATACCCCTTTAATATAGTTCTGACGCGGCTGTTCAGCCATCAGAAGGCACATCCATGTTTTATGTTTCTGTATAATGCAGGGACTTCTGTCCACTGCATTGCGTGCAGTGCCACCATACAGCATCTATACACAGGCTGCACATGTAACAGGCCTTACTCTGTCCAAGGATTGTCTAAACATGCATTTTTTCCATAAATCTTGTCAAGTGATTCAAAAGCACCAATGAAAAAGGGTGGGGAATATAAATAAAAGAAATAATACACATGATCTTAAACAAGCAACCAAATATGAAGATAAACCTTCCCTCCTTATCCAACCTGGAGGCCTTCATTTCTAAATTTACTTTATTATGCACTAATACAGAAATACCCAGAGAAAGATGACCCATACACATGTAATCTTATTGATTTATTAAGCCATGTCAGGAGTTTTGGTTAGACAAATAATTCCCGATAGATGGCGCAAAATGAAATCACCATGCATAGCTTCGTACTGTCATTAACATTCCATGTTAATAAATGGGTAGATATTCAGGCCAGCGAAAGACACAAAAAAGAAAAAAAAATCCCAATGTAAACAGATGGAGCCTCCACCCACCTCCAACCCGCTTGACCTGTCAATCTCTAAATCCTAAACTCATATGTTATCCCCTCTCCCTTCACAGCTCATGGTGATTAGAAAATAAACTACAGAAAAAATAAACTCCAAACAACCCATCCTCAGCAGATTTTAGAAACCCACTGACTCTAGCCAGCTAGAGGCCTCCTCTGAAATTACAAAAATTCTAACTTGATCCCAGTACACAAGCCTTAATTTCGTTGGATGAAACCTTCATCCCAGCTTCCCTCATCTGCTTTTACACATATTTAAATTTTGCACGCTTTTGTTGTGTAGTGCTAGAAAAATCAGGGAACACAAAAATCTTCACACCATTATAAGACACATCCTGCTTTTCACAAAAATGTCTAATAACCCTGTCTCTATCCTAAAAGCATAAGATTGTTGCTGATATCACTCTGGACACAGACCCAACTGAAGGAGGTTTACTGGCTACCCAATGAGCCCTTTCAACTAAAAATAAATTCGAGATATTCTCTGGCCAAGCTACTGGACCTCTGCAATCCATTTTTGGATAAAAGCCTATAGCCCATGCCTATACTTTCTAAATCCTCTGGGAAGCCAATAATTCAGATGTGTCCCTGTTTGGCGCATCTTCTTGATAGGAGAATTCCATATCTTTTCAAGCTTAGCTGTAGAATCACTTTTATTACCTGATCTTTTCTTTAGGATCCTTAGGGGAAGTCCCATCTCCCTCAGATTTGCCCCGTGAATTTTCTATGGGCATGTTGACATACAAAAAAGCAAAAGAAAAAGCACCCAAAAAGGTCCCAGTATATCATAAAAATGGACAATAGATGCTATGAGACACCCTCTGCACGATTAAAGGATATCGACTAGAGATGAGCGAGCACTAAAATGCTCGGGTACTCGTTATTCGAGACGAACTTTTCCCGATGCTCGAGTGCTCGTTTCGAGTAACGAGCCCCATTGAAGTCAATGGGAGACTCGAGCATTTTTCAAGGGGACCAAGGCTCTGCACAGGGAAGCTTGGCCAAACACCTGGGAACCTCAGAAAAGGATGGAAACACCACGGAAATGGACAGGAAACAGCAGGGGGAGCATGCATGGATGCCTCTGAGGCTGCTTAATCGCACCATTATGCCAAAATTATGGGCAACAGCATGGCCATGACAGAGTGACCGAATGAGGCTAGATAGCATCTAAAACATCCAATAATTGACCCTGACACTATAGGGGACGGCATGCAGAGGCAGCGGCAGCAGCGGCAGGCTAGAGAGTGGCATGGCAACATACCCTAAATGGACTCAGGCTTCAAACCAATGGGTGGCAGAGAGGAACCAAAGGAGGTGAGCAAGAAGCGCTCAAATAATATCGGTACATGATAAAAGTTTGCCAGTATATTTTGTGGATTACACAGCAGGGTGGCGACAAAGTTAACATGGAAGCCATGAAAACAATCCAAAATTCTGCCTGACACAGCTCGTTTGATAAGGGGACCATGTATGGAGGCAGTGAACTAGTAGTAGATTAAAGGTGCTGCAGTTAAAACTATGTTAGTTGGATCTTGGCATGGAGCTGGCGCTCCGCTGCCAGGCGAGCTTTTGCCAATCCAAGCCCCTGTCTCTAGGCTACTCCCCAAACAGCACTTCTAAGAACCTTTTGTATAAGATCAAGTGTAGTAGCGTTCTTATAAGTTTGGGATATGGCGGGTGAGGGGAATGTAAACATCTGCGCAAGAAGCGCTGAAATAATATCCGTAAATGAAAAAAGTTTTCCAGTATATTTTGTGGCTTACACAGCACGGTGGCGACAAAGTTAACAAGTTTGATGTGGAATGCCCTGTAATAGCTCTTGGGCGGTGTGCCTTTTATCACCTAGGCTCAGCAGTTTGAGCACCGCCTGCTGTCGCTTAGCGACGGCACTGCTGCTGTGCCTAGAGCTACCGACTGATGGCGCCATGCCCACGGATGGTAATTCGGAGGAGGAGGAGGAGGAGGTGGAGGAGGGGTGGGAGGAGGAGGAGGCATAGTAGGCCTGAAACACCTGGACCGAGGTAGGCCCCGCAATCCTTTGCGTCGGCAGTATATGACCAGCCCCAGGGTCAGACTCGGTCCCAGCCTGCACCAAGTTAAGTGTAGTAGCGTTCTTATAAGTTTGGAATATGGCGGGTGAGGGGAATGTAAACAGATGCGCAAGAAGCGCTGAAATAATATCCGTAAATGGTAAAAGTTTGCCAGTATATTTTGAGGATTACACAGCAGGGTGGCGACAAAGTTAACAAGTTTGTTGTGGAAGCCATGAAAACAACCCAAAATTCTGCCTGACACAGCACGTTTGATAAGGCGGCCATGTATGGAGGCAGTGAACTAGTAGTAGATTAAAGGTGCTGCAGTTAAAACTATGTTAGTTGGTTCTTGGCATGGAGCTGGCGCTCCGCTGCCAGACGAGCTTTCGCCAATCCAAGCCCCTGTCTCTAGGCTACTCCCCAAACAGCACTTCTAAGAACCTTTTGTATAAGATCAAGTGTAGTAGCGTTCTTATAAGTTTAGGATATGGCGGGTGAGGGGAATGTAAACAGATGCGCAAGAAGCGCTGAAATAATATCCGTAAATGGTAAAAGTTTGCCAGTATATTTTGAGGATTACACAGCAGGGTGGCGACAAAGTTAACAAGTTTGTTGTGGAAGCCATGAAAACAACCCAAAATTCTGCCTGACACAGCACGTTTGATAAGGCGGCCATGTATGGAGGCAGTGAACTAGTAGTAGATTAAAGGTGCTGCAGTTAAAACTATGTTAGTTGGTTCTTGGCATGGAGCTGGCGCTCCGCTGCCAGGCGAGCTTAAGTTAACAACTTTGATGTGGAATCCATGAAAACAACCCAAATTTCGGCCTGACACACCTCGTTTGATAAAGGGACGATGTATGGAGGCAGCTATATGGACGACTTTTGGAGGTAGCAATGGAGACAACGTGTGGAGGCTGCTATGGAGACAATTCAATTTGGATAGTGCCTGTATGTGGCAGTCCAAAAAAGTTTTCAAACCAGAGGAGCAGGTAGGTGGCCCTCCATAAAAATGGAATAGATTGAGTGCCTGTATGTGGCAGTCCAAAAAAGTTTTCAAACCAGAGGAGCAGGTAGGTGGCCCTCCATAAAAATGGAATAGATTGAGTGCCTGTATGTGGCAGTCCAAAAAAGTTTTCAAACCAGAGGAGCAGGTAGGTGGCCCTCCATAAAAATGGAATAGATTGAGTGCCTGTATGTGGCAGTCCAAAAAAGTTTTCAAACCAGAGGAGCAGGTAGGTGGCCCTCCATAAAAATGGAATAGATTGAGTGCCTGTATGTGGCAGTCCAAAAAAGTTTTCAAACCAGAGGAGCAGGTAGGTGGCCCTCCAGAAAAATGGAATAGATTGAGTGCCTGTATGTGGCAGTCCAAAAAAGTTTTCAAACCAGAGGAGCAGGTAGGTGGCCCTCCAGAAAAATTGAATAGATTGAGTGCCTGTATGTGGCACTCCCAAAAATTGTTTAAAACAGAGGACCGGGTCGGTGGCCCTCCATAAAAATTTAATGCATAAAGTGCTATAGCTAGAGCCAGTGGGCCCTGTAAAAAAATAGCCAGTTTCCTCTGCTTTACTGTACAAAGAGGAGGAGAAGGAGGAAAATGAGGAGGAGGAGGAGTGGATAAATTATTCAGGTTGAGCTTCCTTCACCTGGTGGAGATTGGAAATTAGGAGAAATCCAGGCTTTATTCATCTTGATAAGCGTCAGCCTGTCAGCGCTGTCAGTTGACAGACGTGTACGCTTATCGGTGATGATGCCACCAGCTGCACTGAAAACCCGCTCGGACAAGACGCTAGCGGCAGGGCAGGCAAGAACCTCCAAGGCGTACAGCGCCAGTTCGTGCCACATGTCCAGCTTTGAAACCCAGTAGTTGTAGGGAGCTGTGTGATCATTTAGGACGATGGTATGGTCAGCTACGTACTCCCTCACCATCTTTCTGTAAAGATCAGCCCTACTCTGCCGAGACTGGGGACAGGTGACAGTGTCTTGCTGGGGTGACATAAAGCTGGCAAAAGCCTTGTAAAGCGTACCCTTGCCAGTGCTGGACAAGCTGCCTGCTCGCCTACTCTCCCTCGCTACTTGTCCCGCAGAACTACGCACTCTGCCGCTAGCGCTGTCAGAAGGGAAATACTGTTTCAGCTTGTGCACCAGGGCCTGCTGGTATTCATGCATTCTCACACTCCTTTCCTCTCCAGGGATGAGAGTGGAAAGATTTTGCTTGTACCGTGGGTCCAGGAGAGTGAACACCCAGTAATCGGTGCTGGAATAAATTCTTTGAACGCGAGGGTCACGGGATAGGCAGCCTAGCATGAAATCTGCCATATGCGCCAGAGTACCAACGCGTAAGAATTCACTCCCCTCACTGGCCTGACTGTCCATTTCCTCCTCCTCCAACTCCTCCAACTCCTCTTCTTCTGCCCATACACGCTCAACAGTGAAGGACTCAACAATGGTCCCCTCTTGTGTCTCGCCAACATTCTCCTCCTCTTCCTCCTCATCCTCCTCCACCTCCTCCGATATGCGCTGAGAAACAGACCTAAGGGTGCTTTGGCTATCAACAAGGGAATCTTCTTCCCCCGTCTCTTGTGAGGAGCGCAAAGCTTCCGACTTCATGCTGACCAGAGAGTTTTTCAACAGGCCAAGCAGCGGGATGGTGAGGCTGATGATGGCGGCATCGCCACTGACCATCTGTGTTGACTCCTCAAAGTTAATCAGCACCTGACAGATATCAGACATCCACGTCCACTCCTCATTGTAGACTTGAGGAAGCTGACTGACCTGACTACCAGTTCTGGTGGAAGTTGACATCTGGCGCTGCTGGTAAACTCTGGATAACATGGTCAGTGTTGAATTCCACCTCGTGGGCATGTCGCACAACAGTCGGTGAGCGGGCAGTTGGAGGCGGCGCTGCGCTGCCCTGAGAGTGGCAGCATCTGTGCTGGACTTCCTGAAATGCGCACAGATGCGGCGCACCTTCGTGAGCAAATCAGACAGATTGGGGTATGTCTTGAGGAAACGCTGAACTATCAGATTTAACACATGGGCCAGGCATGGCACATGTGTCAGTCTGCCGAGTTGCAGAGCCGCCACCAGGTTACGGCCGTTGTCACACACAACCATGCCTGGCTTCAGGTTCAGCGGTGCCAGCCACAGATCAGTCTGCGCCGTGATGCCCTGTAATAGTTCTTGGGCGGTGTGCCTTTTATCGCCTAGGCTCAGCAGTTTCAGCACCGCCTGCTGTCGCTTAGCGACGGCACTGCTGCTGTGCCTAGAGCTACCGACTGATGGCGCCATGCCCACGGATGGTCGTTCGGAGGAGGAGGTGGAGGAGGGGTGGGAGGAGGAGGAGGCATAGTAGGCCTGAAACACCTGGACCGAGGTAGGCCCCGCAATCCTCGGCGTCGGCAGTATATGACCAGCCGCAGGGTCAGACTCGGTCCCAGCCTCCACCAAGTTAACCCAATGTGCCGTCAGCGATATATAGTGGCCCTACCCGGCAGCACTCGTCCACGTGTCCGTTGTCAGGTGGACCTTGTCAGAAACGGAGTTGGTCAGGGCACGGATTATGTTGTCTGACACGTGCTGGTGCAGGGCTGGAACGGCACATCGGGAAAAGTAGTGGCGGCTGGGGACCGAATACCGAGGGGCGGCCGCCGCCATGAGGCTGCGAAAGGCCTCGGTCTCTACTAGCCTATAGGGCAGCATCTCCAGGCTTAGCAATCTGGAGATGTGCACATTAAGGGCTTGGGCGTGCGGGTGGGTTGCACTATATTTGCTTTTCCGCTCCAGCGTCTGGGGTATGGAGAGCTGAACGCTGGTGGATGCTGTGGAGGATCGTGGAGGCGACGATGGGGTTTTTGTGGCAGGGTCCTGGGCAGGGGGCTGACTATCAGCTGACACAGGGGAAGGAGCAGTGGTGTGCACGGCCGGAGGTGAACGCGCTTGTTGCCACTGAGTGGGGTGTTTAGCATTCATATGCCTGCGCATACTGGTGGTAGTTAAGCTAGTAGTGGTGGAACCCCTGCTGATCCTGGTTTGGCAAATGTGGCACACCACAGTCCGTCGGTCATCCGGTGTTTCCTTAAAGAACCTCCAGACTTCTGAAAATCTAGCCCTCGCCGCAGGAGCCCTCGCCACGGGAGCTTCACTAGTTGACACATTTGGCGCTGATGCACCAGCTCTGGCCCTGCCTCTCCGTCTGGCCCCACCACTGCCTCTTCCAACCTGTTCTGGTCGAGGACTCTCCTCCGTCTCAGAAGCACTGTGTTCACCCGGCCTCTCAACCCAGCTTGGGTCTGTCACCTCATCATCCTCCGATCCCTCAGTCTGCTCCCCCCTCGGACTTCCTGCCCTGACAACAACTTCCCCACTGTCTGACAACCGTGTCTCCTCATCGTCGGACACCTCTTTACACACTTCTTCCACTACGTCAACAAGGTCATCATCACCCACAGACTGCGACTGGTGGAAAACCTGGGCATCGGAAAATTGCTCATCAGCAACCGGACAAGTGGTTTGTGACTGTGGGAAGGGTCCAGAAAACAGTTCCTCAGAGTATGCCGGTGCAAATGGCAAATTTTGCTGGGAGGGGGCAGACTGGGGGGGAGGAGGCTGAGGTGCAGGAGCTGGAGGAGTGCCGATTTCGGTGACATGGGTGGACTGCGTGGAAGACTGACTGGTGGACAAATTGCTCGAAGCATTGTCGGCAATCCACGACATCACCTGTTCGCACTGTTCTGGCCTCAACAGTGCTCTACCACGAGTCCCAGTAACTTCAGACATGAACCTAGGGAGTGTAGCTCTGCGGCGTTCCCCTGCTCCCTCATCAGCAGGTGGTGTCTCACCCCGCCCAGGACCACGGCCTCTGACCCCTGCAGTAGTTGGACGCCCACGTCCAGGCCCTCGTCCTCTGCCCCTAGCCCTCGGGTTAAACATTTTGAAAATGAGAGTTATAACTTTAATTTTTTTTTTACCTTTTGTTTGTGTTTTTTTTTTTTTGTGTGTTTTTTAGTTTTTAAAACCAAACGATGCTATCCTATTGCTATGGCTATTTTCTAGCCAAGTATGAAAGCACACTGCTATGCCAGATGAGATGACGCTGAGTTATGAAAAAAATAAACGTAAAATAAAAAAGGAAATGGCAGACTGTGCCTAATTAAAATCCAACCCCGGGCCCTAATAAATTTTCCCACTTCGGTCTTTGCGATGGATATGTGCGTCACTAAGCGCAAAACACAGTGGTCGCAAGTCTCACTCCAAATTGCTCACAATTTGCTAGTAGATGCACTGCAACAACTACAGCCACCAGCAGATCAACCAGAAATCAAATATATATAACGCTACTGTAGGCGTAAGTAAGCCGTTTGGATTCTCCTATGGCTATTTTCTAGCCAAGTATTAAAGCACACTACTATGCATGATGAGATGACACTGAGTTATTAAAAAAATAAACGTAAAATAAAAAGAAACTGGCAGACTGTGCCTAATTGAAATCAAACCCCTAATAAATTTTCCCACTTTGGTGTTTGAGGTGGATATGTGTGTCACTAAGAGCTAAACACAACGGTAGCAAGTCCCCCTGCTAATTCCTCACAATATGGTACTAGCTGCACTACTAGTGCCAGCAAGCCCAGCCACAAGCAAATAAAAAAAAAAAGGATAACGTTATTGTAGCCCTAAGAAGGGCTGTTGTAGAATCACTCCTGCCTAACAGTAAGCTAATAGAACACCCTAACGCTTTCCCTGACCAGCAGCAGCTCTCTCCCTAGCGGCATCCAGACACAGAATGATCCGAGCAGCGCGGGCAGCGGCTAGTCTATCCCAGGGTCACCTGATCTGGCCAGCCAACCACTGCTATCGACGTGTAAGGGTACCACGTCATGCTGGGTGGAGTGCAGAGTCTCCTGGCTTGTGATTGGCTCTGTTTCTGGCCGCCAAAAAGCAAAACGGCGGGAGCTGCCATTTTCTCGAGCGGGCGAAATACTCGTCCGAGCAACGAGCAGTTACGAGTACGCTAATGCTCGATCGAGCATCAAGCTCGGACGAGTATGTTCGCTCATCTCTAATATCGACCATAAGCTTGCTGATGGTGGATGTGTCCTAATAACTTCTTATATTATAACTCTATATGCCGTGAAATATAGTTATAAAAGTCATGCTAATTAGACTCGAGTGACATAGCCTGAGCCCCTAAGGGTAATTAATAACTTTTATAACTCTATATTTCCACAATCGCTGGATATAGAGTTATAATAAAAGAAGTCCAACTTCTTATTAGGACACATCTACCATCAGAACCCTTGATTCTGTCACCCTATTATAGGGTAATCCTAAAGATAGATTCACATATTCAACAGCGCATAGAAAAAAACTATAGAAAAAACAACGATATTGGGGCTTATATACTAAGGGTCCCGCAGGCGCATTCTCGTTGGGTTTTCCGACTTTTCGGGGATTGTGCCGGGGATTGTGCCGCACCCGATTGTATTTTGGCGCATCGGCGCCGGCTTTCATGCGACAGAAATCGGGGGCAGGCCATCAATCGGACGGATTCGGACAAACCGCGGGATTTAACTTTGAATTTGTGTCGCAAGATCAAGCACCTAAATGCATTGGGAAAAAGAAGGTAAACTCCGACGGACCGGATCGGGTAAGCGACAGATGCAGGATATCGGGCGCATGCACGTAGGGAATCGCTGCAGCTGTGCATTGGAGTCGGGGAACACACCTCTAGGATCGCGCAGGGACGGGTAAGTAAATCTACCCCGTTGAATCAATGATACTGCTAACTGCATAATAATAGCAACAATCTCAGACTTTAAAGAAAAATATAATTCAAGAAAGTAAAGTTTTTGAGATTGATTAGCTGTGTTCATGAATTACATATCATGAAGTACATATATCCTTTACAAAGCTTATAGTAACAAGGCAAGTATTAGGTGAGTGAGTGATACAAAAAAGCAAAGGGTAGATGCCTGCAACAAGTTATTAGTAGCACATTAAGGCAACAGTACAATATACGAAACCATACAAATATAGTTAGGACTCATTACTAAACCCAAGCTATTCCTCCACTTAAGGAAATCAAGCTGGACGCCGAATCACGGAGCCGCCTGCCACTCAACTTCCCATCCACCTAGAGCAGCAGGAGGAGCTAGACTGCGAAATGTGTCATTGTCATCCAGCTGTACCCTAGCATAGCACCGACTCAATTGGGAAGCTGGAGCTCAGAGCAGTTAGTCACGGCGCTCCTGTCTAGGTACAGCCTCTTTGCCGCAAAACTTAAGGTGCCTGAGATACAGCTACGACCAGGATAATCTCCTACCTCTGACCAATGCCTTCGATCCCTCCACTGTAGCTTTGTCTCAGCTGCAATGGATCTAAATATGTTCATTTTAAATGGACAGTTTTGAGTGTGATGTTTTTTATATATAAATCAACTCCACTTTAATAATCCTGGTGAATTTGAAGGTTGTTCTTTTCTGATTATACTGAATTTCTTATTCACTATATGAATACATTTGTTCCCTGGGAAATAAAACAAAAGTGGGCAAACAAAAGTGCACAAAGCTACTGCATGGATGCTGCCAAAATCTCTCTGGCACAGCTCAAAGGTCTCCTCTTCAGGCCTCTTTGTCTGCTTTGTTAATCAGATCACTGAAAGGCAAATTCTTATCCTTGTGACATTACTTGGTTTTGTTCCTCATATTAATTTGCTTTTCCATTTACTCTAACAATGGAATCTTTGAGAACAGCAGTGGATGAAGAGCATTTGCTGCACAAGATGACCTCCTTCTCACTTCTCCATATTTATTAGATAAAAACAAAATGGAGATCAAAATTAGAGAACAACGCACAATTTCCTAAATGTAAATGTCATTGTGTAGTCCTATATGAATATATACTAACATGAGTAAAATAGCAGTATTTTAAGCTTATTTCATAATCATAACTTTTATGGCTCAATCAACAGAGAAAATAACTGACAATTTTTCTTAATTATTTGATAGACCCTATTTAAAATCCATTTTTGTAAGAAATGTGTGCTGTTCTAAAGTGACTGAATCTGGGGTCAGCAATAGGAGGTCCAGGTAGACAGGAACGGGACACAGGAACACGGGACACAGGCACACAGGAGCGCAGGAACACAGGAACTCAGGAGCAGGAACACACAGGAACACAGGAATAACGCAGGGGAGCTTTCTCAATGGCATAGGCTTAAATAGATGAGTTGAAAATGGCCAGCGCAAAGTAGTGGCACGCTGGCTCTTTAAATCTTTCAAAGCTGACGCACCCGCCCTAGGAGTCGGGCCAGCGGGGGATAGAAGCATAGGTGAGACTACAACCCGCCATACAGCACCACCCTTTCAGCCTCCCCCTCTTTTTGGGTTGAAGAAATCTTTGCAGGAGGCTAAGGTCCAGGATATTCTCTTAAGGCTCCCAAGATCTCTCCTCGGGCCGAGCCCCTTCCAGTCAACAAGGAAGAACCACTTCCCTCTCATGATTTTCATGTCAGTACCTCTTTTACCTAATAGACATCCGCTGAGTCAGCCTCTGGAGCAGGAGGTGGTTGTTGCCAAGATAAGCGTTTCAGGATGACAGGTTTCAGAAGGGAGACATGGAAGGAGTTCGGGATACGCATAGTGGGAGGAAGGCAGAGTTTATACGCCACAGGATTTATCCGCTTCAACACCACACAAGGACCAAGAAACCATGGGCCAAGCTTGTAACTGGGAATCTTCAGTCGGACATATTTAGAAGACAACCACACCTTGTCACCTGGAGAGAAGACAGGAGCAGCCCTATGTCTCTTATCCGCCTGGGACTTGGTGCAAGCAGAGGCCAGTTGAAGAGTTTGGTGGGTCTGTTCCCAGACAGATTTGAGGTCCTGAATCCAGTCAGCTGAAGGAACTGCCAGAGGGAGCAGTGGGCGAGGAATTCGTCCATAGACAATGAAGAAAGGAGCTGCTTTGGCACCCTCAGAGTCCAAAGAGTTATAGGAGAACTCTGCCGAAGGCAACAGACTGGACCAATCATGCTGACGGGCAGAGCCAAAATGGTGGAGATAACATCTTAAAGTTTGGCTCTCCCTCTCCAATTCTCCGAGGGTGGCAGGCAGAGGAGAAGTCCTAAGTCACTTGCAACTAATTGCACAAGGATCGACAGAATTTGGACACAAGCTGAACCTGTCGATCAGACATTATGGGGGTCATTTACTAAGGGCCTGATTCGTGTTTTCCCGACGTGTTACCTGAATATTGTCGATTTCCCCTGAATTGCCCCGGGATTTTGGCGCATCGGTGCTGGCATGCAGGCGAAGGAAATCGGGGGCGTGGCCGCACAAAAACCCGACGGATTCGGACAAACCGCCGCATTTAAAAAAAAAAAAAGTGTCGCGAAGCTTGCACTTACCTTCACTAGAAATAGGCTGGTGAACTTGAGTGCGTTCCGATGCTCTTCAGCGCAGCAGCGCCACCTGGTGGACGTCAGAGGAACTGCCTTAATGAATCCCGGCCGGACCCGAATCCACCGCAGAGAACGCGCTGCTGGATCGCTAATGGACCGGGTAAGTAAATCTGCCCCTGTGTGTTGAGGGAGACCAGCCGGAAGATATGTTGAAAGAACAAGCTGGCAAGACGTGGAGCAGACGGAAGACCTGGAAGGGGTACAAAATGCCACATCTGAGAAAACCGGTCCGTCACCACCCAGATGATGGTATTGCCAGAGGGAGGTGGAAGGTCTGTAACAAAGTCCATATCCACGTGCGACCACGGGTATCAACTGGGCAATGGAAGCAAGAGACCAGCCGCTTTCAGGCGGGAAGGCTTATTACAGGCACAGGAAGTGCAGGATCCCACAAAGTCCCAAACATCTTTGACCAAGTCAGCCCACCAGTAGTAGCGGTAGATAAGGGCCATAGAGTGTTGCACTCCAGGGTGCCCAGCCAGGTGCGAAGAATGTCCCCAAGATAAAATCTTCCTCCGCAATGCAGGTCAGACATACATCTTGCCAGGGAGAAGCTGCCGAAGATCCACTGGAGCGACAAGAGCCAACTGTTCAAGAGAAATAATATGCTGAGGAAACGGCTCTTCTCCAATGACATTGGAGGCACGGAAAAGGGCAGTCGCTTTGATATTCTTCTCTGTGGGTCGAAAGTGGGCCAACAGGTTGAAGTGTGAGAAGAAAAGTGACCAACGGGCTTGCCAGGGGTTAAAACATTAGGCTGTCTGGATATAGGAGATTTTTATGGTCTGTATATACGCAGACCGGATGGCGAGCTCCCTCTAAAAGATATCACCATTCTTCCAGGGCAAGTTTAATGGCCAACAGTTCTCTGTCCCCAATAGATTAATTTCTCCCTGCGGGAGAGAAGGTCTTCTAAAAGAATCCGCACGTGAGAGATAAATGCCACCTTGGATCGCTCCGTGACAAATTGAGACGGCATGAGCTCTATGTGCAGGTAGCAGTGGTTTATAAAGCCCCTACACAGCTTCGGATCTCCATCATTTGTCGGTCATAGACAGCCGTAGCCTAGGTTCAGCCGCAGGAAGACAAGCTGGGGTGGCAGAAGTCCCGGGAGCAGTCTCAGGAACCTGTTGCTGATGCTGAGTGGCTAGCAGCTGTTGCAGCATGGCGGTGACTTGACCCAGCTGTTGGTGGACCACTATGGTGGCAAGATCGTGCCGTCTGGGAAGCGGAACCCCGGCAGGATCCATGGCCGGATCTTACTGACAGGTTACTGATCCTCTGGACCACCGCGGGAGGTGGTACTAGCCAACACCTGGGACCGGAATCTAAGTGGCATCTGGTCTTCACCAGAGGGGTTCCACCAGGTCGTTCCACAGGTGTGACTAGCCAGCGGTGGCAGACAAGGTCGGGGTACCTTAGCAGGAGACAGTCTCGTGGTCAGGTTCAGGCACAGGGTCAGGGCAGGCGGCAGAGATGCAAGGTCAAGTCCAATCTGGGGTCAGCAACGGGAGGTCCAGGCAGATGGGAATGGGAACACAGGACGCAGGATCACAGGAATTCAGGAGCAGGTACACACAGAAACGCAGGAATATCGCAGGGGAGCTTTCTCAATGGCATAGGCTAAAAGATCTGGCAGGGTTTGCAGGAAGAGGCAAGCTTAAATAGATTACCTGTAAATGGGCAGCGCCATTTAGCGAAATGCTGGCCCTTTAAGTCTTTTGAAACTGGCACATGCACGCCCTAGGTGTCGGGAATGCGCGCACGGCCGAGGAAGACGGAGCAGGAGCCAGGACAGGTAAGGTGCGCACCTTACCTGTCCTGGCTCCTGCTCCGTCTTCCGCACCAGCGGGGGGATAGAAGCACGGGTGAGCCCACGACCCGTGACATGTAGTAAAGAGTGGTAGTATTCCAACACATATCCAGAGCCCTACAATAAGGGTCTTTCATCAAGGGATTACAAAAATGGCATATGGAGGGTAAACTGTATATACCAGCTGGCAAGCTGCACTAGGACAGCAGTCCAAGTGACACTACAGTGGTGGGGAACATTATAGTCACAGCAGTCAGATGGTATTACCTTGAAATGATTTATAATATTGCAACAAATGGCTGACAAATGGCAAGAAAAAACTGCCCACTTCAGCAACACCCGTTTGCACAGGTGGGGAAGCTGTGGAAGGAAGAGTGAGTGATGACACTGCAACAAATACTGTACAATCACCTGTACAATAATCATGGCAGGGCGAGGTCAGCTAGTTAGTGGAAAGTCCAAGAACAGAACGGCACTCACTTTTCTCAATCCATGATTCCTTTATTCAAGCGTTAAAACATCAGACATCTGAGGACGCCGGGGTCCACAAGGTAACAGCCTGTTTCGCGCGTATATCGCTTTGTCAAACCTCCATTCTTAAACAGGATCCACACTTAAAAGAACTAGCGGTTCAAAAACCAATAATAGCCTTTAGAAGAAGTAAAACCCTTAGAAGTCTATTGGTTGATAGTCGCTTCAGTACACCTATGGGAACATGGCTAGATACATGTACCCCAAAAGGCAACTTTAGATGTGATCATTGTAATTTTTGCAATCAAATGCTAACCAGTAATTTTCTACGAATAGGTGGTGGTACACATGAAGTACATGATTTCATAAACTGTAGATCGTTATTTGTTGTATATGTAATTTTTTGCCCGTGCAAACATTTTTATATTGGTAAAACCATACGTAACCTGTTTGCGAGATTCCGGGAGCATTGCAACTCTATTGCGACATTAACCCCTTAACGCTCTGCGCCGTAGCTCTACGGCGCAGAGGTATAAGGGCTGTATGAAGAGGGCTCACGGGCTGAGTCCTCTTCATACAGAGGTGGGGGTTTTTGCATATTGCACAAAACCCCCACCGCTAATAACCGCGGTCGGTGCTTGCAAAGTCGCGGGCGGCGTTTAAAAGACGGCGGCGCGTGGGCGCCGCCATCTTTTTTTCGATCGCCACGCCCCCGAACGTCATCGGGGGGCGGCGATCGGTTGCTATGGTAGCCTCGTGTCTTCTTTTGACACGAGGCTATCTGGCAGCTGCAGATTCGTTACAATGAGCCAGTGGCTCATTGTAATGAATGTGCTGCAAAAATGCCATATATTGCAATACAGAAGTATTGCAGTATATGGTAGGAGCGATCTGACTATCTAGGGTTAATGTACCCTAGATGGTCTAAAAGATAGTGAAAAAAAAAATAAAAAAAAAAGTTTAAAAAATAAAAAAAATTAATAAAATATTAAAAGTTCAAATCACCCCCCTTTCCCTAGAACGGATATAAAACATAATAAACAGTAAAAATCACAAACATATTAGGTATCACCGCGTCCCAAAATGCCCGATCTATCAAAATATAAAAACGGTTACGGCCGGCGGTGACCTCCGAGGCGGGAAATGGCGCCCAAATGTCCGAAATGCGACTTTTACACCTTTTTACATAACATAAAAAATGAAATAAAAAATGATCAAAATGTCGCACAGACCTCAAAATGGTAGCAATGAAAACGTCGCCTCATTTCGCAAAAAATGACCCCTCCCCCAGCTCCGTGCGCCAAAGTATGAAAAAGTTATTAGCGTCAGAAGATGGCAAAAAATTTTTTTTCTTTTTTGTACACATTCGTTTAATTTTTTAAAATGTATTAAAACACAATAAAACCTATAAAAATTTGGTATCACCGCGATCGCACCGAACCAAAGAATAAAGTAGGTGTATTATTTGGAGCGAAGAGTGAAAGTCGTAAAAACTGAGCCCACAAGAACGTGACGCACGTGCGGTTTTTTTTCAATTTTTCCACATTTGGAATTTTTTTTCAGCTTCGCAGTACACGGCATGTTAAAATAAATAACATTACGGGAAAGTAAAATTTGTTACGCACAAAATAAGCCCTCACACAGGTCTGTACACGGAAAAATGAAAAAGTTATGGATTTTTGAAGTTGGAGAGCGAGAAATGAGCCGGAAAACCCTCCGTCCTTAAGGGGTTAAAAAGGTTCCCCAAGATTGATTCAGCATGTCATTGCATCCCATGGTGGTAATGCACGTTCTTTGACATTTGCAGGAATTGTACATGTGAGGAATAACCCAAAGGGAGGGGACCGTCAGAGGGAAGAAGCAAGATGGATTTTGAAGACGGGGGCTATGGGTCCGAGCGGATTTAATGATAAAAATGACTTGAGCGTATTTCTGTGAAAATTATGTCTGATGCATACCTACTCATTGCACTGTAGTTTACATTGTTTTTAGTGATAGAAAGGTGGATGTTAGGAATTCACGGTAAAAGAAAGTTTTATTTAAAAAAAAAAATTTTTTTTTTTGTATTGTGCACTAATGAATGTAACTTTTACTGCTCGCCATGATACAGGCACCTCCCCCTTGGCTTTTATAAGGGTGGAGTCCTGGACATGACGAGGAGGTTTGACAAAGCACTACACGTGCGAAACAGGCTGTTACCTTGTGGACCCCGGCGTCCTCAAATGTCTGATGTTTTAACGCTTGAATAAAGGAATCGTGGATTGAGAAAAGTGAGTGCCGTTCTGTTCTTGGACTTTCCACTACTGGATTCTATTCTATTGGGAACAGAGCACCACAATAGATCCCATTACATCAGCGATTGGAGAAGGTACCGTCCTGTGCTATTGGGGAGAATTCACACTGTGTTCACAGTATGGAGAGACTTGGGTAGTGCCTGTTCTTCTGCATCTTTCTATATTTGAGGTCAGCTAGTTATCTCGCACATGCAGCCATCAGAGGTAAAGAAGTGACGTAGGTGCACTGTCACCACTTCAATCAATGTAAGATGATGCGTCATCAATGGGCACATATAGGGTCGTGGTCAATAAAGGTGCTCAAGTTCTCACAAACTCATTCAAGTTGCACTTGAAAGACAAATGAAAGAGGACAGGATAATATAGAGAATCTCTTTGGGTAACAGTTTTAACACTGCAGAATTTGTGTTGCAAGAATAGCACTCACATACACCAAGACGGAGGAGGTGAACTCCAGCGGACTTCAGCGCAGCAGCGACACCTAGTGGACACCGGGCGCACGACCTTAGTGAATCCCGGCAGAACCCGAATCAGCATCGGAGAACGCGCCGCAGGATCGCGACTGGAACGGGTAAGTAAATCTGCCCCATTACGTTTGTTGACAAACTGAGCAAAATGGATAAGGCAGTTCATTGAAATAGAAATCATTGAAACAAATGGCTAGCCCAGAGTCATGATCTAAATCCAATAGAAAACCTATAAAAATCCTTGGTAACAAAGTTATATTCAAGAAACCCACAACAGTCACAGAACTTTGAAAGAGACTGGTAAAATAATGGACCAAAATCACACCAGAGTAGTGTGAGAAACTTTTTTTGAACTCAAGTACACATAGAAATTTAAGCGAAATAGTAAAGTTGGGCAGGTTTATGTTAAGAAAAAGGCAACACTGAGACATACAGAAGCTCAGAGAAAATAGAATATTACAAAATACCAGTAATTTTTTATCAACTGTATTAGTAAAGAATATTGTGCAAAACTCATAATTAACCAAATGAATGCCTCAAATCGTTAAATCAATACAATGGCAAATGTTTGTTAATTATGATAAAAGGGCCATAGGCAAACAGGGCTCCCTGAGGTGTCACTGGCTTTTTTCTGGTCCCAACCCAAGAGATAATTTAGGATGAATTTCTGTACCTTTTTTAAAGCTAATGGGGAAGATATATTAATAGGTCGGTCTTTAGACCAGTGCAGAGTAGAATTAGACAGTTCTTTGCTGCACCAGACTAATCATTGGGGCAGATTTATCAAGCTGTCTGGAAGTCAGAATATTTCTAGTTTCCCATGGCAGCTCAGCTTTCATTTTACCAGTGCTCATGAATATTTAAAGGGGAGCTTAAAGGAGAGCTGTGATTGGTTGCCATGGGCAACTAGAAATTCTCTGACTTTCAGACAGCTTGATAAATCTGCCCCTTTGTGTCTGATGCTAGATTATTTATCTGGTGCAGTATATAAAGCCATATTCACATGCACATTATTGTTGAAATTCATGACATTCAAAGCAAAGAGAGCTTTGATAAAATTATTTTCGGGGTAATAGACAGGATGTAGACTGAGATCAGATACTGTCAAATGATGATACTAATGTTAAATGGGAGAAATTCAAATCTATCCTGGGTTTTTATACTTCTAAATTAATTCCAATAGTTAACAAGTATAGACGGGCTAGATTACACCCCGTGTGGCTTACAGCTACAGTTAAAAGGGCAATCAATGAGAAAAAGAGGGCATTCAAAAAATATAAATCTGACGGGTCACCTGAGGCTTTCAACACTTAAAAAACTTTAGAAAAAATTTTAAAGAGGAAATCAAATCTGCCAAAATACAAAATGAAAGACAGGTGGCTAAAGATAGCAAAACAAATCCCAAGAAATGTTTTAAGTATATCAATGCAAAAAAAAAAAAATGGGTCAGAACAGGTTGGACCCCTCATTCTGAAAATGGGGCATTGGTGACTGGAGACCAAGAGAAGGCGGAGATACTTAATAGGTTTTTTAGTTCCGTTTATAAGATAGAAGAAAATACTTCTGACGTGGGTGGTGCCAGTGCGGGTCATGCATCCTGTAATATACTAGACTGTCTGAATGTAGACTCAGAATGAATGCTCAATAAAAATCAATGTGTACAAGGCTCCTGGACCAGAAGGGTTACACCCCAGAGTTCTTAAAGAACTCAGTTCTGTAATTGCTGTACCGCTGTCTAAAATCTTCAGGGATTCTGTAATGTCTGGTGTGGTGTCAAGTGACTGGCACAAGGCAAATGTGGTGCCAATATATAAAAAGCTTAACTTCCATTGTGGGGAAAATATTGGAAGGGTTGGTAAAAGACTATATACTGGAGTATGAGACATCAAATAGTATTATAAGTGACAGCCAGCATGGGTTTACTAAGAATAGAAGTTTTCATAGAAGCAGATCAGGTTAGTTTGACGAGGTGAGCAGATGTCTGGATGGAGGAGCAGCTGTGGATATTGTGTTCTTGGACTTTGCAAAGGCATTTGACACTGTCCCTCATAGACCCCTGATGGGTAAAATTAGGGCTATTGGTTTGGCAGAAATAATTTGCAATTGGATTGAGAACTGGCTGAAGGATCGTATCCAGAGAGTTGTGGTCAATGATTCCTATTCCAAAGGGTCACCAGTTATGAGTGGTGTACCCCAGGGTTCTGTGCTTGGCCCACTACTATTTATTATATTTATTAATGATATAGAGGTAGGAATTAATATCACTGTGTCTATTTTTGCAGATGACACCAAGCTGTGTAGTGTAATACTGTGTAATAATGCAGAATGATCATAGGCTGCAGGGTGACTTGGACAAACTGAATGTTTGGTCATCAACTTGGCAAATGAAGTTCAATGTGGATAAATGTAAGGACCTGGGGGCTAATAATCCAAAGGCAAAATATGTCCTTGGGGGAGTAAATCTGGGAGAGTCCCTTGTTAAGAAGCAACTGGGGGTATTAGTAGATCATAAATTGTATAACAGCATGCAATGTCAATCAGCTGCCTCTAAAGCCAGTAGGATCTTGTCATGTATCAAAAGTTGTATGGACTCTCGTGATAGGGATGTGATATTACCACTGTAATTGGTATTGGTTCGGCCTCACCTGAAATATGCTGTCCAGTTCTGGGCACCGGTCCATAAAAACTATGCTGTGGAGCTGGAGAGGGTTCAACGTGGAGCCACAAAAATGATAAGGGGTATGTAGGGTCTGAGTTGTGAGGAAAGATCAAAACAACTACAATCATGGCCATAAGTTTTGAGAATGACAAAAATATTATATTTTCACATGATCTGTTGCCCTCTGATTTTTATGTGTGTTTGTCAGATGTTTTTATCACATACAGAAATACAAGTGCAATCATATTATGAGTAAAAAAAACCTTTTATTGACAGTTAGAATGAGTTAATGCAGCAAGTAAATATTTGCAGTGTTGACCCTTCTTCTTCAGGACCACTGCAATTCTCCCTGGCATGCTCTAAATCAACTTCTGGACCAAATCCTGACCGATAGCAGTCAATGCTTGCATTTTGTCACAATTTGTTGGTTTTTGTTTGTCCACCCATCTCTTGATGATTGACAACAAGTTCTCAATGGGATTAAGATCTGGGGAGTTTCCAGGCCATGGACCCAAAATCCCTGAGCCATTTAGTTATCACCTTTGCTTTATGGCAAGGTGCTCCATCATGCTGGAAAAGGCATTGTTGATCACCAAACTGCTCTTGGGTGGTTGGGAGAAGTTGCTCTTGGAGAACATTCTGGTACCATTCTTTATTCATGGATGTGTTTTCAGGCAAGCCTGTGAGAGAGCCGATTCCCTTGGCTGAGAAGCAACCCCACACCTGAATGGTTGCAGGATGCTTTACAGTTGGCATGAGACAAGACTGGTGGTATCACTCACCTTGTCTTCTCCGAACAAGCTGTTTTCCAGATTTTCCAAACAATCGGAAAGGGGATTCATCAGAGAAAATTACTTTAACCCAGTCCTCAGCAGTCCACTCCCTGTACCTTTTGCAGAATATCAGTTCATCCCTGATTTTTTTTCTGGAGAGAAGTGGCTTCTTTGCTGCCCTCCTTGACACCAGGCCTTGCTCCAAGAGTCTCCGCCTCACAGTGCGAGCAGATGCACTAACACCTGCCTGCTGCCATTCCTGTTGAAGCTCTGCACTGCTGGTAACCTGATCCTGAAGCTGAAACACTTCTAAGAGACAGTCCTGGCGCTTGCTGGTCCTTCTTGGGCGCCCTGGAGCTGTTTTGGCAACAATGGAACCTCTCTCCTTGAATTCCTTGATGATGCGATAGATTGTTGACTGAGGTGCAATCTTTCTAGCTGTGATACTCTTCCCTGTTAGGCCAGTTTTGTGCAGTGCAATGATGACTGCACTTGTTTCTTTAGAGATAACCATGGTTAACAGAAGAGAAACAATGATGCCAAGCCCCAGCCTCCTTTTAAAATGTCCAGTGGTGTGATTCTTACTTAATCATGACAGATTGATCTCCAGCACTGTCCTTATCAACACCCACACCAGTGTTAATGGAGCAATCACGGAAACGATGTTAACTGCTCCTTTTAAGACAGCCCTGCAAGGAATTTGAAATGTGTTTTGGGGGGAAAAGTTCATTTTCTAGGCAAATATTGACTTTGCAATTAATTGCTGTTAAGCTGATCACTCTTTATAACATTCTGGAGTATATGCAAATTGCCATTGTAAAACCTGATGCAGTAGACTTTGTAAAAATTAACATTTGTATCATTCTCAAAACTTATGGCCATGACTGTAGATTTATTTAGTCTGGAAAAGAGATGACTACGAGGGGACATGATTAATTTATATAAATATATGAATGGTCCATACAAAAAATATGGTGGTAAGTTGTTTCAGATTAAATCAAATTAAAAGACAAGGCGGCACTGTCTCCATCTAGAGAAATCAAGGTTTATTCACCAGAGGCGACAGGGCTTTTTTACTATCAGAACTGTCAATCTGTGGAATAGTCTGCCTCAGGTGCTGGTCACAGCAGGGACAGCAGAGAGCCTCAAGAAGGGTCTAGATGCCTTTTTACACCTAAATAACATTGATGGTTATGATTTATAGAATTTTTTCCACTAAATCGCTTCCTCATCGAATCCCTTCCCTTCCATGGTTGAACTTGATGGACATGTGTCTTTTTTCAACCGGATAACCTATGATACTATGATAGGATTTGGTCTTAGCTGTGTCCAATCTGTTACAAAGGTTATCAGGTGAGAAAACACTTTTACAGTTATGGAAGTTGTGCTGAAACAAGCACCTCAAACTAACTTGACATTGGCATCTTTAATTTTTTTTTTGAAAAATTCCAGGTAAAGATGTCCACGTGATATTCAATCACAAGGTCAACTTTACATGTTGAATACGCTGTCATAGTGGCATGCAATGAAAAATATAATATTACGATATATATATATTTATATCATTTATATATTTATTTATTAATTCATATGATACTGATAGCTAAAATTAAATGATGCAATCTGTAAAGAATATATCTTTTGCTTTTTAGGATTCTAGACATTAAGTATGGATCAAGAATTCAAGAACACTATAGAGTAAGTATTCATTATTCCAATGTATTTTCTAGTCTGTTACATTAGGAGGGAGTCTACAAGCAGTTTTGACCAGTGTTAGGTTGACATATGTAGTTAGGATATAATTGTTATATATAGTAGGAAAAGGACTGTGAAAAATGCATTAATATTCCACGGACTGTAGCAGGACTTGGAGCATTAGGTTGCACTCCTATGTAAACTGCTGCACAGTTCCTTCACTGAGAAAGAGCACCAGACTTCTGGTTAGATATTGTAGCAGGGGATGGGCTGCATAGCAGTTTAAATGCAGAGATCAAAGACTACAGTAATTTGAGGAGACTCCCCCATTGCTCCAAGACCAGCTACAAACCTGGGATAAGAATCTGATTCACAGTCCTGCTGCTACTAGCACATACAAATGTGTAACTACACAGATCTCCATGGTTTTTACCTTACCTTGTCTGCGGCTTTGTATAGTCAAAAATGTTGGTAGGCTTCCTTTAACCATTATTTTAAGCAACACTACTATATTTGTTATTTTGAATTTGCTAAACCCAAACCACATTCACAGGACAAGGTGATCAATGAGGGTCACACTGCTGAGACTCCCATTGGTTACAAGAACTGACTTCCAGCAATCTGAAGAATGGGAGGCACAGTCTCACAAATGGTTGAGTATGGGTCACTGGTTCTCCAGATTGTTAGGGGCCCTGTTCTCATGATTGATGGGGGTCCCGCAGTTGAACCTTAACTGATCACCTTGTTAGAGTTAAACTACTGTATTACTAAACAAGTTATAGCATGCACAAAACCATCATTAACAAAATATTGAGTATCCCCCCCAAAAAAAAAAAAACCCCTCAAATTTCAACATAATAAGAAAGTTATGATTTTATAATTTTGGCAAATAATAATAATAAATAATAGTAATAATAAAAAACACTATGATTATGCATTTAAAGCATTGGTCATGGCTGAATATACAGGTGCTCCCCTACTTAAGAACACTCGACTTCCATACGACCCCTAGTTACGAACGGACCTCTGGATATTGGTTATTTATTGTACTTTAGTCCTAGGCTATAATAAACAGCTATAACAGTTATCACAGGTGTATGTAATGAAGCTTTAGTGTTAATCCTGGTTCTTATGACAACCCAACATTTTTACAATCCAATTGTCACAGAGACCAAAAAAGTTCTGGCTGGGATTACAATGATAAAATATACGGTTCTGACTTACATATAAATTCAACTTAAGAGCAAACCTACAGACCCTATCTTGTATGTAACCCGGGGACTGCCTCTAGTTATAATTATTTTAATGCTGTATGCCATTATGTATTATTTCTGTTCTGTTTTAGGGGTGTACTGGCACAACAGCTAGAATCCACAAAACCCAGCATTGCTAGTAGCAGACCAAGTGCAAAGGCCATCTACAGTAAGTAAATTATTAACTTATTTTTATTTAACCCTTCCCCAGCTTTCATACTGCTATATTTGCATATACCACGTGCAGATACCATGTGTATACATGTTATGATAGTGTCCCAATTTAAATGATTGTTCAATTTTTTTGTCATATTTAAGGGAGAATCTCTATTTTAATATAATATAAGGAATGAGTTTCTAGGTGAACGAGAACTACTGTTAAAGTTGCAATAAAAAATGAGAATTAAAAAAAACAGATCTTAATCTCTGACTGTAATTTCTGACTGTGGATCTCTCTGATAAATAATATATTAGAAGGGAGATTCTACTCTTTAATTGGACAGAATTGTTTCTAGGTGTCACGGTTCTGGAGATATGACATGCAATATTTGAAATGAGCCCCCTCCATGCTGACAGCTGAAGGGAGAATGCAGGTGAAGCTGCAGAAGAAACAAAAGTACATAAACCCTCCTCTCTGAACCTGGAAAATTGTGATGGATTTATACTGTACATACTTATAATGTATTTTGATAAATGTTTATAAAATGTGGCATATGAGTCTGACACCTGCATCTGCAATGATCAGCTAGGGACAGAAACAAAAAGCAGACAATATCTTCCACTGTAAATTGAGGACTATGGAGAACTTTATTCTACCACTAATTCATTTGAATAGGGCATAAGCTGCATTTCTCTGCTGGGCTGAGCATTTGCTTACACTTCAGTACATAGACTTCCAGAGCCTAAAGGGCAATGGGACTGCAGTATGGTGGAGGTTCAGGCTTTGGACCTTTCTTCCAACAAAAAAATTGCGTGGTGCTGCACCTTCCCTCTTATGAGCTGTCCTTAACTGTCCTAGATGGATCCAGCAAACATCCACTATTCAATAATCCAGTAGAAGAAACTCTTTTGTGACCGGAGCTCAAAAACGAAAAAGACGATCCATGCAGGTTTCCTCCTTATTTGTGCACCAAACACAAGGGATCACTTTCAGGGATAAGTCACCATTCAGACCAGAAACCGTTTCTGGTCTGAATGGTGACTTATCCCTGAAAGTGATCCCTTGTGTTTGGTGCACAAATAAGGAGGAAACCTGCATGGATCGTCTTTTTCGTTTTTGAGCTCCGGTCACAAAAGAGTTTCTTCATTTGGACCTTTCTTACCTGCAGGTCCTCAGTATTAAAAAAAGGCATCACCACTTTGCAAATTGAAAAACATTTTACTAAAATCGCTAGTGTAGTGTTTCCTAACGCAAAACTAGCAGCAGGACTTGGCCCGAGCACATACGTGTTTTGAGTGAAATGCATGAGATCTGTAACCAGCACCTGGTGTATCTAGTGTTTATATGCAAGTCTAATTATCTGTGTTTCACTGAAAACGCATATATATTCGAGCCAAGACCCATCCAATGTTGCGCAAGCATTGTGTTAGAATTGTGTGACAAACATTTTTGGAGTTCAACATCATGTCTTGTCAACCAAATTACATAACTAAACTTTTTCATGTGTTTTGTGCTGCAGGCTGATAGGCAACAGCATTTCAATTACTGTTGAATAGAGATGAGCGAACATGCTCGTCCGAGCTTGATGCTCGGTCGAGCATTAGGGTACTCGAAACTGCTCGTTACTCGGACGAATACTTCGCCCGCTCGAGAAAATGGCAGCTCCCGCCGTTTTGCTTTTTGGCGGCCAGAAACAGAGCCAATCACAAGCCAGGAGACTCTGCACTCCACCCAGCATGACGTGGTACCCTTACACGTCGATAGCAGTGGTTGGCTGGCCAGATCAGGTGACCCTGGGATAGACTAGCCGCTGGCCGCGCTGCTCGGATCATTCTGTCTCTGGATGCCGCTAGGGAGAGAGCTGCTGCTGCTCAGGGAAAGCGTTAGGGTGTTCTATTAGCTTACTGTTAGGCAGGAGTGATTCTCAAAGAACCCAACAGCCCTTCTTAGGGCTACAATAACGTTCTACTTTTTTTATTTTAATTTGCATCTTTTACCATTTTGTGAGGAATTAGCAGGGGGACTTGCTACCGTTGTGTTTAGCTCTTAGTGGCACACATATCCATAGCAAAGACCGAAGTGGGAAAATTCAGTAGGGGTTGGATTTCTATTAGGCAATAACTCAGTGTCATCTCATCTGGCATAGTACTGTGCTTCCTTTGATACTTGGCTAGAAAATAGCCATAGGAGAATACAAACAGCTTCTTGAAGCCTACAGTAGCGTTCTATATATTTGATTTCTGGTTGATCTGCTGGTGGCTGTAGTTTCTGCAGTGCATGTACTTGCCAATTCTGAGCAATTTGTAGTGAGACTTGCGACCGCTGTGTTCTGCGCTTACTGGCGCACATATCCATAGCAAAGGCTGAAGTGGCAAAATTCAGTAGGGGTTGGATTTCTATTAGGCAATAACTCAGTGTCATCTCATCTGGCATAGTACTGTGCTTCCTTTGATACTTGGCTAGAAAATAGCCATAGGAGAATACAAACAGCTTCTTGAAGCCTACAGTAGCGTTCTATATATTTGATTTCTGGTTGATCTGCTGGTGGCTGTAGTTTCTGCAGTGCATGTACTTGCCAATTCTGAGCAATTTGTAGTGAGACTTGCGACCGCTGTGTTCTGCGCTTAGTGGCGCACATATCCATAGCAAAGGCTGAAGTGGCAAAATTCAGTAGGGGTTGGATTTCTATTAGGCAATAACTCAGTGTCATCTCATCTGGCATAGTACTGTGCTTCCTTTGATACTTGGCTAGAAAATAGCCATAGGAGAATACAAACAGCTTCTTGAAGCCTACAGTAGCGTTCTATATATTTGATTTCTGGTTGATCTGCTGGTGGCTGTAGTTTCTGCAGTGCATGTACTTGCCAATTCTGAGCAATTTGTAGTGAGACTTGCGACCGCTGTGTTCTGCGCTTAGTGGCGCACATATCCATAGCAAAGGCCGAAGTGGCAAAATTCAGTAGGGGTTGGATTTCTATTAGGCAATAACTCAGTGTCATCTCATCTGGCATAGTACTGTGCTTCCTTTGATACTTGGCTAGAAAATAGCCATAGGAGAATACAAACAGCTTCTTGAAGCCTACAGTAGCGTTCTATATATTTGATTTCTGGTTGATCTGCTGGTGGCTGTAGTTTCTGCAGTGCATGTACTTGCCAATTCTGAGCAATTTGTAGTGAGACTTGCGACCGCTGTGTTCTGCGCTTAGTGGCGCACATATCCATAGCAAAGGCCGAAGTGGCAAAATTCAGTAGGGGTTGGATTTCTATTAGGCAATAACTCAGTGTCATCTCATCCGGCATAGTACTGTGCTTCCTTTGATACTTGGCTAGAAAATAGCCATAGGAGAATACAAACAGCTTCTTGATCTTGAAGCCTACAGTAGCGTTCTATATATTTGATTTCTGGTTGATCTGCTGGTGGCTGTAGTTTCTGCAGTGCATGTACTTGCCAATTCTGAGCAATTTGTAGTGAGACTTGCGACCGCTGTGTTCTGCGCTTAGTGGCGCACATATCCATAGCAAAGGCCGAAGTGGCAAAATTCAGTAGGGGTTGGATTTCTATTAGGCAATAACTCAGTGTCATCTCATCCGGCATAGTACTGTGCTTCCTTTGATACTTGGCTAGAAAATAGCCATAGGAGAATACAAACAGCTTCTTGAAGCCTACAGTAGCGTTCTATATATTTGATTTCTGGTTGATCTGCTGGTGGCTGTAGTTTCTGCAGTGCATGTACTTGCCAATTCTGAGCAATTTGTAGTGAGACTTGCGACCGCTGTGTTCTGCGCTTAGTGGCGCACATATCCATAGCAAAGGCTGAAGTGGCAAAATTCAGTAGGGGTTGGATTTCTATTAGGCAATAACTCAGTGTCATCTCATCCGGCATAGTACTGTGCTTCCTTTGATACTTGGCTAGAAAATAGCCATAGGAGAATACAAACAGCTTCTTGATCTTGAAGCCTACAGTAGCGTTCTATATATTTGATTTCTGGTTGATCTGCTGGTGGCTGTAGTTTCTGCAGTGCATGTACTTGCCAATTCTGAGCAATTTGTAGTGAGACTTGCGACCGCTGTGTTCTGCGCTTAGTGGCGCACATATCCATAGCAAAGGCCGAAGTGGCAAAATTCAGTAGGGGTTGGATTTCTATTAGGCAATAACTCTGTGTCATCTCATCTGGCATAGTACTGTGCTTCCTTTGATACTTGGCTAGAAAATAGCCATAGGAGAATACAAACAGCTTCTTGAAGCCTACAGTAGCGTTCTATATATTTGATTTCTGGTTGATCTGCTGGTGGCTGTAGTTTCTGCAGTGCATGTACTTGCCAATTCTGAGCAATTTGTAGTGGGACTTGCGACCGCTGTGTTCTGCGCTTAGTGGCGCACATATCCATAGCAAAGGCCGAAGTGGCAAAATTCAGTAGGGGTTGGATTTCTATTAGGCAATAACTCAGTGTCATCTCATCCGGCATAGTACTGTGCTTCCTTTGATACTTGGCTAGAAAATAGCCATAGGAGAATACAAACAGCTTCTTGAAGCCTACAGTAGCGTTCTATATATTTGATTTCTGGTTGATCTGCTGGTGGCTGTAGTTTCTGCAGTGCATGTACTTGCCAATTCTGAGCAATTTGTAGTGAGACTTGCGACCGCTGTGTTCTGCGCTTAGTGGCGCACATATCCATAGCAAAGGCTGAAGTGGCAAAATTCAGTAGGGGTTGGATTTCTATTAGGCAATAACTCAGTGTCATCTCATCCGGCATAGTACTGTGCTTCCTTTGATACTTGGCTAGAAAATAGCCATAGGAGAATACAAACAGCTTCTTGATCTTGAAGCCTACAGTAGCGTTCTATATATTTGATTTCTGGTTGATCTGCTGGTGGCTGTAGTTTCTGCAGTGCATGTACTTGCCAATTCTGAGCAATTTGTAGTGGGACTTGCGACCGCTGTGTTCTGCGCTTAGTGGCGCACATATCCATAGCAAAGGCCGAAGTGGCAAAATTCAGTAGGGGTTGGATTTCTATTAGGCAATAACTCAGTGTCATCTCATCCGGCATAGTACTGTGCTTCCTTTGATACTTGGCTAGAAAATAGCCATAGGAGAATACAAACAGCTTCTTGAAGCCTACAGTAGCGTTCTATATATTTGATTTCTGGTTGATCTGCTGGTGGCTGTAGTTTCTGCAGTGCATGTACTTGCCAATTCTGAGCAATTTGTAGTGAGACTTGCGACCGCTGTGTTCTGCGCTTAGTGGCGCACATATCCATAGCAAAGGCTGAAGTGGCAAAATTCAGTAGGGGTTGGATTTCTATTAGGCAATAACTCAGTGTCATCTCATCCGGCATAGTACTGTGCTTCCTTTGATACTTGGCTAGAAAATAGCCATAGGAGAATACAAACAGCTTCTTGATCTTGAAGCCTACAGTAGCGTTCTATATATTTGATTTCTGGTTGATCTGCTGGTGGCTGTAGTTTCTGCAGTGCATGTACTTGCCAATTCTGAGCAATTTGTAGTGGGACTTGCGACCGCTGTGTTCTGCGCTTAGTGGCGCACATATCCATAGCAAAGGCCGAAGTGGCAAAATTCAGTAGGGGTTGGATTTCTATTAGGCAATAACTCAGTGTCATCTCATCTGGCATAGTACTGTGCTTCCTTTGATACTTGGCTAGAAAATAGCCATAGCAATAGGATAGCATTGTTTGGTTTTAAAAACTCAAAAAAAAACAAAAAACACAAAAAAAAAAAAAAAACACAAAAAAAAACAAAAAAAAGTAAAAAAAAAAAATAAAGTTATAACTCTCATTTTAAAAATGTTTAACCCGAGGGCTAGGGGTAGAGGACGAGGGCGGGGACGTGGGCGTCCAACTACTGCAGGGGTCAGAAGCCGTGGTCCTGGGCGGGGTGAGACACCACCTGCTGATGAGGGAGCAGGGGAACGCCGCAGAGCTACACTCCCTAGGTTCATGTCTGAAGTTACTGGGACTCGTGGTAGAGCACTGTTGAGGCCAGAACAGTGCGAACAGGTGATGTCGTGGATTGCTGACAATGCTTCGAGCAATTTGTCCACCACCAGTCAGTCTTCCACGCAGTCCACCCATGTCACCGAAATCGCCACTCCTCCAGCTCCTGCACCTCAGCCTCCTCCCCCCCAGTCTGCCCCCTCCCAGGAAAATTTGGCATTTGAACCGGCATACTCTGAGGAACTGTTTTCTGGACCCTTCCCACAGTCACAAACCACTTGTCCGGTTGCTGCTGAGCAATTTTCCGATGCCCAGGTTTTCCACCAGTCACAGTCTGTGGGTGATGATGACCTTCTTGACGTAGTGGAAGTGTGTAAAGAGGTGTCCGACGATGAGGAGACACGGTTGTCAGACAGTGGGGAAGTTGTTGTCAGGGCAGGAAGTCCGAGGGGGGAGCAGACTGAGGGATCGGAGGATGATGAGGTGACAGACCCAAGCTGGGTTGAGAGGCCGGGTGAACACAGTGCTTCTGAGACGGAGGAGAGTCCTCGACCTGAACAGGTTGGAAGAGGCAGTGGTGGGGCCAGACGGAGAGGCAGGGCCAGAGCTGGTGCATCAGCGCCACTGTCAACTAGTGAAGCTCCCGTGGTGAGGGCTCTTGCGGCGAGGGCTAGATCTTCAGAAGTGTGGAGGTTCTTTAAGGAAACACCGGATGACCGACGGACTGTGGTGTGCAACATTTGCCAAACCAGGCTCAGCAGGGGTTCCACCACTACTAGCTTAACTACCACCAGTATGCGCAGGCATATGAATGCTAAGCACCCCACTCAGGGGCAACAAGCCCGTTCACCTCCGGCCGTGCACACCACTGCTCCTTCCCCTGTGTCAGCTGCTAGTCAGCCCCCTGCCCAGGACCCTGCCACAAAAACCCCATCGTCGCCTCCACGATCCTCCACAGCATCCACCAGCGTTCAGCTCTCCATACCCCAGACGCTGGAGCGGAAACGCAAATATAGTGCAACCCACCCGCACGCCCAAGCCCTTAATGTGCACATCTCCAGATTGCTTAGCCTGGAGATGCTGCCCTATAGGCTAGTAGAGACCGAGGCCTTTCGCAACCTCATGGCGGCGGCCGCCCCTCGGTATTCGGTCCCCAGCCGCCACTACTTTTCCCGATGTGCCGTCCCAGCCCTGCACCAGCACGTGTCAGACAACATCATCCGTGCCCTGACCAACGCCGTTTCTGACAAGGTCCACCTGACCACGGACACGTGGACGAGTGCTGCCGGGCAGGGCCACTATATATCGCTGACGGCACATTGGGTTAACTTGGTGGAGGCTGGGACCGAGTCTGACCCTGGGGCTGCTCATATACTGCCGACGCCGAGGATTGCGGGGTCTACCTCGGTCCAGGTGTTTCAGGCCTACTATGCCTCCTCCTCCTCCCACCCCTCCTCCACCTCCTCCTCCGAACTACCATCCGTGGGCACGGCGCCATCAGTCGGTAGCTCTAGGCACAGCAGCAGTGCCGTCGCTAAGCGACAGCAGGCGGTGCTCAAACTGCTGAGCCTAGGCGACAAAAGGCACACCGCCCAAGAGCTATTACAGGGCATCACGGCGCAGACTGATCTGTGGCTGGCACCGCTGAACCTCAAGCCGGGAATGGTTGTGTGTGACAACGGCCGTAACCTGGTGGCGGCTCTGCAACTCGGCAGACTGACACATGTGCCATGCCTGGCCCATGTGTTAAATCTGATAGTGCAGCGTTTCCTCAAGACATACCCCAATCTGTCTGATTTGCTCACGAAGGTGCGCCGCATCTGTGCGCATTTCAGGAAGTCCAGCCCAGATGCTGCCACTCTCAGGGCAGCGCAGCGCCGCCTCCAACTGCCCGCTCACCGACTGTTGTGCGACGTGCCCACGAGGTGGAATTCAACACTGACCATGTTATCCAGAGTTTACCAGCAGCGCAGAGCGATTGTAGACTGCCAGATGTCAACTTCCACCAGAACTGGTAGTCAGGTCAGTCAGCTTCCTCAAGTCTACAATGAGGAGTGGACGTGGATGTCTGATATCTGTCAGGTGCTGAGTAACTTTGAGGAGTCAACACAGATGGTCAGTGGCGATGCCGCCATCATCAGCCTCACCATCCCGCTGCTTGGCCTGTTGAAAAACTCTCTGGTCAGCATGAAGTCGGAAGCTTTGCGCTCGTCACAAGAGACGGGGGAAGAATATTCCCTTGTTGATAGCCAAAGCACCCTGAGGTCTGTTTCTCAGCGCATATCGGAGGAGGTGGAGGTGGAGGAGGATGAGGAGGAAGAGGAGGAGAATGTTGGCGAGACACAAGAGGGGACCATTGTTGAGTCCTTCACTGTTCAGCGTGTATGGGCAGAAGAAGAGGAGTTGGAGGAGTTGGAGGAGGAGGAAATGGACAGTCAGGCCAGTGAGGGGAGTGAATTCTTACGCGTTGGTACTCTGGCGCATATGGCAGATTTCATGCTAGGCTGCCTATCCCGTGACCCTCGCGTTCAAAGAATTTATTCCAGCACCGATTACTGGGTGTTCACTCTCCTGGACCCACGGTACAAGCAAAATCTTCCCACTCTCATCCCTGGAGAGGAAAGGAGTGTGAGAATGCATGAATACCAGCAGGCCCTGGTGCACAAGCTGAAACAGTATTTCCCTTCTGACAGCGCTAGCGGCAGAGTGCGTAGTTCTGCGGGACAAGTAGCGAGGGAGAGTAGGCGAGCAGGCAGCTTGTCCAGCACTGGCAAGGGTACGCTTTACAAGGCTTTTGCCAGCTTTATGTCACCCCAGCAAGACACTGTCACCTGTCCCCAGTCTCGGCAGAGTAGGGCTGATCTTTACAGAAAGATGGTGAGGGAGTACGTAGCTGACCATACCATCGTCCTAAATGATCACACAGCTCCCTACAACTACTGGGTTTCAAAGCTGGACATGTGGCACGAACTGGCGCTCTACGCCTTGGAGGTTCTTGCCTGCCCTGCCGCTAGCGTCTTGTCCGAGCGGGTTTTCAGTGCAGCTGGTGGTATCATCACCGATAAGCGTACACGCCTGTCGACTGACAGCGCTGACAGGCTGACGCTTATCAAGATGAATAAAGCATGGATTTCTCCTAATTTCCAATCTCCAGCAGGTGAAGGAAGCTCAACCTGAATAATTTATCCACTCCTCCTCCTCCTCCTCATTTTCCTCCTTCTCCTGCTCTTTGTACAGTAAAGCAGAGGAAACTGGCTATTTTTTGACAGGGCCCACTGGCTCTACCTATAGTACTTTATGCATTTAATTTTTCTGGAGGGCCACCTACCCGGTCCTCTGTTTGAAACAATTTTTGTGAGTGCCACATACAGGCACTCAATCTATTCCATTTTTCTGGAGGGCCACCTACCCGGTCCTCTGTTTTAAAAAATTTTTGGGACTGCCACATACAGGCACTCAATCTATTCCATTTTACTGCAGGGCCACCTACCTGCTCCTCTGGTTTGAACAATTTTTGGGACTGCCACATACAGGCACTCAATCTATTCCATTTTACTGGAGGGCCACCTACCTGCTCCTCTGGTTTGAAACATTTTTGGGACTGCCACATACAGGCACTCAATCTATTCCATTTTACTGCAGGGCCACCTACCTGCTCCTCTGGTTTGAACAATTTTTGGGACTGCCACATACAGGCACTCAATCTATTCCATTTTACTGCAGGGCCACCTACCTGCTCCTCTGGTTTGAACAATTTTTGGGACTGCCACATACAGGCACTCAATCTATTCCATTTTACTGGAGGGCCACCTACCTGCTCCTCTGGTTTGAAACATTTTTGGGACTGCCACATACAGGCACTCAATCTATTCCATTTTACTGCAGGGCCACCTACCTGCTCCTCTGGTTTGAACAATTTTTGGGACTGCCACATACAGGCACTCAATCTATTCCATTTTACTGGAGGGCCACCTACCTGCTCCTCTGGTTTGAAACATTTTTGGGACTGCCACATACAGGCACTCAATCTATTCCATTTTACTGCAGGGCCACCTACCTGCTCCTCTGGTTTGAACAATTTTTGGGACTGCCACATACAGGCACTCAATCTATTCCATTTTACTGCAGGGCCACCTACCTGCTCCTCTGGTTTGAACAATTTTTGGGACTGCCACATACAGGCACTCAATCTATTCCATTTTACTGCAGGGCCACCTACCTGCTCCTCTGGTTTGAACAATTTTTGGGACTGCCACATACAGGCACTCAATCTATTCCATTTTACTGGAGGGCCACCTACCTGCTCCTCTGGTTTGAAACATTTTTGGGACTGCCACATACAGGCACTCAATCTATCCCATTTTACTGGAGGGCCACCTACCTGCTCCTCTGGTTTGAAAAATGTTTGGGACTGCCACATACAGGCACTATCCAAATTAAATTGTCTCCATAGCAGCCTCCACACGTTGTCTCCATTGCTACCTCCAAAAGTCGTCCATATAGCTGCCTCCATACATCGTCCCTTTATCAAACGAGGTGTGTCAGGCAGAAATTTGGGTTGTTTTCATGGATTCCACATCAAAGTTGTTAACTTTGTCACCACCCTGCTGTGTAATCCCCAAAATATACTGGCAAACTTTTACCATTTAGGGATATTATTTCAGCGCTTCTTGCGCATCTGTTTACATTCCCCTCACCCGGCATATCCTAAACTTATAAGAACGCTACTACACTTGATCTTATACAAAAGGTTCTTAGAAGTGCTGTTTGGGGAGTAGCCTAGAGACAGGGGCTTGGATTGGCGAAAGCTCGCCTGGCAGCGGAACGCCAGCTCCATGCGCATCATGCGCTTCTTGCGCATCTGTTTACATTCCCCTCACCCGCCATATCCCAAACTTATAAGAACGCTACTACACTTAACTTGGTGCAGGCTGGGACCGAGTCTGACCCTGGGGCTGGTCATATACTGCCGACGCAGAGAATTGCGGGGCCTACCTCGGTCCAGGTCTCAAAGGCCTACTATACCTCCTCCCACCCCTCCTCCACCTCCTCCTCCTCCGAATTACCATCCGTGGGCATGGCGCCATCAGTCGGTAGCTCTAGGCACAGCAGCAGTGCCGTCGCTAAGCGACAGCAGGCGGTGCTGAAACTGCTGAGCCTAGGCGATAAAAGGCACACCGCCCAAGAGCTATTACAGGGCATTCCACATCAAAGTTGTTAACTTTGTCGCCACCCTGCTGTGTAATCCCCAAAATATACTTGCAAACTTTTACCATTTAGGGATATTATTTCAGCGCTTCTTGCGCATCTGTTTACATTCCCCTCACCCGGCATATCCTAAACTTATAAGAACGCTACTACACTTGATCTTATACAAAAGGTTCTTAGAAGTGCTGTTTGGGGAGTAGCCTAGAGACAGGGGCTTGGATTGGCGAAAGCTCGCCTGGCAGCGGAGCGCCAGCTCCATGCCAAGATCCAACTAACATAGTTTTAACTGCAGCACCTTTAATCTACTACTAGTTCACTGCCTCCATACATCGTCCCCTTATCAAACGAGCTGTGTCAGGCAGAATTTTGGGTTGTTTTCATGGCTTCCATGTTAACTTTGTCGCCACCCTGCTGTGTAATCCACAAAATATACTGGCAAACTTTTATCATGTACCGATATTATTTGAGCGCTTCTTGCTCACCTCCTTTGGTTCCTCTCTGCCACCCATTGGTTTGAAGCCTGAGTCCATTTAGGGTATGTCGCCATGACACTCTCTAGCCTGCTGCCGCTGCCTCTGCATGCCGTCCCCTATAGTGTCAGGGTCAATTATTGGATGTTTTAGATGCTATCTAGCTTCATTCTGTCACTCTGTCATGGCCATGCTGTTGCCCATAATTTTGGCATAATGGTGCGATTATGCAGCCTCAGAGGCATCCATGCATGCTGCCCCTGCTGTTTCCTGTCCATTTCCGTGGTGTTTCCATCCTTTTCTGAGGTTCCCAGGTGTTTGGCCAAGCTTCCCTGTGCAGAGCCTTGGTCCCCTTGAAAAATGCTCGAGTCTCCCATTGACTTCAATGGGGTTCGTTATTCGAGACGAGCACTCGAGCATCGGGAAAAGTTCGTCTCGAATAACGAGTACCCGAGCATTTTAGTGTTCGCTCATCTCTACTGTTGAAGAATTTGCAATGCATAGGTTTAAAGGTGCCCTTAGACAGGCTGACCTCCCATCATACAAATAATAGTTTGGAGATTTCAATGTAAATAGTTTACATTTTAGACATCATTTGTCAATTCCAGTTCATTAAATTACATTTTTGGTTGTGTTGCAGATCAAAGAAAACAATACGTTCAAACTTTGTCAAAAGCTGATGGCAGCTTTTTTCATCGAGTAGAGGTAATGAAATTCCACTGTTCATACTTAATCCATAACATGTCAGTATACATAAAAATTACATTTCAAACATACATTATGAAAATGATCAAACATTGGGGGGGAATCTATCAAGACTGCCATTTTGCATGCCAGTCTTAAAATTCCCCTCTCACCCCCCAAGTAGATGTTCTCCCTGATTTTCGAAGGGGCTCCAGCCTCCTCTTACAGACGGAAAACCATTTAAACTAGGTTGGGCTTGTTTAAACCAAGTCTGACTCGGCAGAGATTTTGGCTATAATCTCTACAGCTTTGTGGAATATACTGACATAAATACATTAATTATGTCTTGTGAAGAATACCTATGCAAAAAGGCATTCTATTATAAACTTGCCACAATTTGTTTTTCATGTACAGTAAAATGAAATCAGGCTCATAATGATATTAATCATACATATGATGTGAGCAACACCCCTTCGCCTGGCTTTTCCTGTTGTAGAATTGCGCTGTTACCTGCAACCATTCAGGGCTGAACGGTTGCAGATTATAGTGAGCGCACATGCTGAATGTGCCGAGTGACGTGGAGGTGGTGTATAGGGGAAATAATTTCAATTCTTGATGGTTCACAAGGAATTGCAATTAGGGCTTGTAGCTTGCCAGGAAACTGCTGTACAAACTCTGCTAAATGTCCCCCAAAGAGTCAAACCCTAGCTTGTCAAATGTCCATGTATCAAAATTGGCCAGTATGAGATTTTGTAAATAAATGAATTACAAAACAACACAAAACAATTATGCAAAAAAATTATGCAAAAAATAATAACAGGGTCTTCTGATCTGCTTTGGCCAAACAGTTACCTCCTCAGATCATGAGATGCCACTTGTCAAAAAGTGGCATCTTTTGACTGCAAAGGCAATTGATTAACCAAAGTGGTCTTAAGGCCCCTTAAGACTGGTATTACAAAGACAGGGATAGTGCCAGAATGCTGGAAACTCAGAGCACAGTAAGTTATTGGATCCTGGAAAACCTGTGCCAGCTCCAAGGGGGTTTTCCAGGATCCAATAATTATTCATTCAACAAAAATTGTTCATTGACACTAAATGTAATGTGAATGTAAATTTGTTGATTACAGCACCTCTTGTCATGTGAGCTTGACGACCGCCTCAGAAATGTCCAGGATTGTGTGAAACAGCTCCACAAATTAGATGCAGAAGGGAGAGTCTGGGGTCAAGAAATGATCCTCCAGGTACAAAATGGAGAATTAGTACTGACAGACCTGGAGTCTCGGGTAAGATATTTACTTATGCCTCTTGTATTAACTTTATAGTATAAAGTGTTTTCTGTATATTTATAAAAATAACAGGTTGCCAGTTTCCATCACAATGAACAGGAAGGTGAGATGCCCTCAATGGGAGTTCTTTCCATTGCAGATCCACTTTCTTTTAGCCAGCAATCACCCATTTTATTCTGAGAAGGTACAGGACTAAAAATAGAAAACTGACAAAGCTACCTCTGGTGGTTGACTTTCCCATGTAGAACTCTTTGTAGGTCTGGTTTGCAAGGAACCATTAAACAAATTAAACAGAGCTAGAACAATTCAACGACTGCCCCCTTAGTCTTGGGTCAGGAAGTAAATGTTCTCCTTACGAAGACTGCCAATTAAGGCCTTGTAGGCATGCAGAGACTTATAGCCAAGGACGCTCCAGTAGAGGATTCTGGGAAAATATGAAAATAAGTTTTCCAGGATGGGATAAAGAAAACTGCCTCTTTTAGCTACCTTATAAGGCAGCTCTCTTGACATCAAGCATGACCTTCAGGAAGCCTTATGACATGATACAATAACCTTACCCCAGAAGAACATGAGGCTTTATTAACTTTTAAATAGGCTCATCTGATGATAATAATAACACCATCTAACAAGTAGGGTAACACTATGATCCTTAGCAGGGAGAATTACAGTCAGATGTGTGAGAGTATCCTAATGTATCACAGTTAACACCATGATCCGGAGAGAAATCCAACAATAAAGTTTAAGCAAAAAACTGAAAAATATACTTTTAGAGGCCCTGCAATCCAATAATAATAATCATAATAAAAAATAATATGAACACCTGTTTCTGCAGAACCCAACAATAACCACATTTTATAGCCTCCGCAAACCCTGTAGATGCTATCCACCCTTGGAACCAGGCACATTTCTTCCCAGCCTGGAACCTTTATATTCTTCAATCCCCATGATAAAGGATATATAGCAGTTCAGTCTTGATACTACATTTTGTCTTGGAACAGAATAGCAAAAAAAGGGGGGTTCCGGAGGTGGTACTCTGTATAAAAAAACTGTAAAATGGTTAAGTCTTAATATAAAAGCTACCTAAAAACAAAGCAGTGAGTAGTAGTAGTACAACTATAATGAGTGTATTGGGCCAACAGAAACCAGTTAAAATAACACTTACGGATATAAACCAAACACATTAAACCTAAAATATTTCACATAAGTAAGAAAAAGGTTCTGTCGTAGGGTACAATCACACGGCCGTATGCCCGTCCAGCTGCAGCCTGGAGAGCAGGAGGAGGTGAACCCTCCACAGATAAAAGCATCGCACAGCCGCACACATGGGGCAAGATTGAACATGCTCTATCTTTTCCCTGTGTACGGCGGGGAACGGTGCCACACATGTAAAGCACCTTACCGCTGCCGGGCCACCATTGCCCTCTTTGGGAGGGTATATGCGGCCTCAAATTTGTCTGAATGTACCCTTACCCTGATTCAGGAGGATTCTAAAATGGATGAGGGGTGAGAGAACAGGGTTTATATAGTAGGGATGCTGTCCCTAAAATATCCCGTTATCCTTTAACTTCCACCTTTACAAGGGTAGTACCATGACTTGCTCTAGTTCAAAATGCCTGCCAACCGCATGTACCTGGCGCTTTTATTCTTAGACAGATTTATCAGAGGGATTCTTGTAATGGGTATGAAAATACAAGAGGGCAGTAAAAGTATTAATCTCCCAGTGTGGGTTGCTTAACAGGGACAACAGGCCTCCTGTAGGTCCAGACCTATATGAAGGTACTGCTAAGCACTGGCCCAAGTGGTGGATCAGTGGTTAATTAACATAGAGTGAGGTCCCAAACTGCATGTTGATGAACCACTGGTCCATGCACAGTACCACTCTAGGGACCCCTTTTTTGGCTATATTGTTATTTGATATTGAGTGAAGTATTAAACTCTAAACTTGTTGCCGCGTATTGTTGCTTTTTGAAATTGAATATGTTAACCTTTGGACACCAGTTCTTTCACCAAAAATGGGGTAAAACAATGGGGAGCTTAGTGGCACTGACATATGCAAATTAAATGACTTAATACACCCCCACCATGCACCTTTTGGAGGAGCTGTCCAATATATTTTAAGATCATAAAAATGCATAGGGGTACCTGCACTGGCCTGACAAAGTTCAACAACTTTTTTGTGGTGCACCTTTAACATAGGGCGTGCAAAAAACTTTGAGTGTTAAATCAGACGGTCAGACTGAGCACCACAACGCCCCCTAATTTGTGTTGCATGTGTCGCAGAAAAGTGGCGCAAAGCCCTTAGTAAATGTGCCCCATAGTATTCAGCCAATGTTCCACTCCTACTCTTCTCAATAAAGAAAAGAGTATTCCATCAACTTTGCGGATATACAAAAATTAAATACCCGGTTATATCATGGAATATCAAGTTGTCAGGTGTCCTGTTAACTTGATATTTTATATGTACAGCTGAGAACCGGGTTCCCTAAGAAGCTGATTAAAAGAGCCCACATTCAGGCCAGGCATATGGTCAGAACTATGGACCCGACATGGAAAGAGCCATTCAATGGTTCTTGGTGTATTTGATTCTAAACAACCATAGGACCTCAAAGCTTTACACAAATACTGGGGTATTCTGAAAGCAGATCCTGACATTGCTGAATGTTTACCAGAGAGCCCATAGAAGACATAGCGAGGTGGAAAAACCTCTGTGACCATCTGGTAAGGAGTCATTTTCAGAAGGTCCAAACAGTAGGGAACTTGGTTGAATAGAAAAGTAAAGAGCACCCACAGCTGTGAGAATTGCTCTGCATATACAGGATCCTGTGAATTGATGGGAGTGATCTGTTTGAACACCTGGCAGTGGTCACTGAACTATGTGGTGCAGTTTCACAGATTCTGATGCAGGATGTTATACTTTTATACTAGGGAATTACTGTCTATTTGTGCTTCATTGTAAGATCTAAGATCTGTATAGGAATTTGTAAATTATTGAACCAACTTAGAAAGCATGTTAACTAAAGATATCCTAAGTGCTGCAGCATATAATGCCGATATATATAAATAAAGATTTATTATTATTACTTGTGCCTTTTCCCTTAGACCCACTGGAATGCTGCCTTTTCCATATCCATTTTGATGGGTTCTGTGGGGTTGTGAGGAGTTGGAAAACTCCAACAAAACCAGTGAAATACAGATTTAGTTTTTTTAATGCATCAGAGAAATGTTTCAGTACCACCATAGAACTTCTTTCAAAAAGAGGATTTATTGATAAAAAAAAAACTATATAGTTCCAGTGAATACCAGTCCAAGTTTCTCATTCATGTAATTACTGCAAATGAAGGTGACTGTGGCCATGCCAAATTTATTTTGTTAAGCACCTGGAAATGGTGGACAATGAAATGCTGGGACCTTCTTAAGTTACTTGGTGGATCAATTGATCCTCTATACTACTTGTGTTCCTTGGTTGTTCAGAGCTTGTTTCCATGTTTAAGTAACCCCACATTATCACTGTTCCCAACACCTCCCTAACAGCTAGGCCTAGATAGCATGAAAAAATTATTACCTGCTTCTTTCATTTCATCTCAATCTCTCTCAAATAGGCCAAATGCGTTGTTGTGTTGTGGCAGAACAGTCAACTGTTTCTCTCACCAAAAGGTCCAGGATAGTAGGGAATAATTATTATGCCAAGACTCAAGTCCTAATCACACCACCCAAGTTATCATTTACATATCTACCAGACACTTCTTACTGGGTGGATTTTAGTTTTTAATCAGAAAGTCTATATTTTTTATATGGAGACATAGACACTCAGAGGAGTGTGATAACAGTAACATGGAAATTATCTCTCAAGCTCAAGTATTCAAAAAATATAATAATTATATAATGTCTATTCTATTTTATAGGACAGACTGGAAGGTATGCCATTGCAGAGTATAGAAAGCTGTTGTTCTGTCATGGGAAGCCATCCAATTTACAATTCACTATTTGTGGTTACCATCCTGAATAAAGAAAATACAACTATTTTGCTTTTTCAATCTGATGAGCACCCAGTAAGTCGTAAACAGATTTTCATTTATCATCAATATTTGTTAACTTTTCTCAAGCAACACATCCTCTATTTTCATATAGGCTAGCACCCTACAAAGGAATCTAGAGAAGTATCTGTCTCAATCAAAAGAAGCCCAGCAGAATAAAGATATTATCAGGTATTCATTAAACCAAAATCTGCTTTGCACACACCATCTGTCGTTGTAATTTACCTAAATATACACTGGAGATCAACATTAGAGAACAACACACACAATTTCCTAAATTCCAAGGTCATTGTGTAATCCTATGTGTTATATATGCTAACATAAGTAACATAGCAGTATTTTTAGCTTATTTCACAAATTGGATATATTCTAAAGCACAGAATAAAAATGTAAATGAGTAATTGTAAAAGAACACTGATTAAAATTAAAAAACACTTTAAATACCTGCAAGTTACTGGTGTTTATATGGCAACTGGTGCTAATTTCCTTAACCTCTTACCGACATATAACTTACTCTCCATATAAGGTGAGTGTTTGCTGCACATTGAAACAAAAATCGACCAACAACAATCGATCACAGGTGTTAATGAGTGTGTACCGGTGGTGGAAAAAAGCTGGCAGAGCATCGTGATTTCATCTTGGATCAATAATCTTTGTAAGACCTGAGGCTGTATAGTTTCTGATCATTCGTTACAGTGTGCCAGTGGGCATAATTCGCCATGGTCAAAATATTGTGTCTGTCATTCAAAATGGAGATGAGCTTTTTAATGACCATGTACCAGTTCAGAAAAATGTATACCTGTTTTTTTTTTGGTCACAACAGTATTCTAAACAAATTGCAAATATTCTACCTTTATAAAGAAAGGGTTAATCCATCTTTATATAGAAGGGGGTTATGAAAGCAGTGTATTGCAACCTTTCAGGCCAAGGGGTGGAAGACCTGTTATATTGAAGCTGAAACTGTATGGTTCCTGTTTGCAATGTGCTACCTTTCCAATCAGGAAACCCCTGAAAACAACTTTATGCTCCTCCCATACCGGACATGAGAATAAAAGGTCATTGGTCCAAAAGCATTCCTCCAAGGTCCAGGAGTAAAAGAAGATAGCCTCATCCTTATTCCAAAGTGAGGCACAATTAGTATAAAAAGTAGGGCAATCTGTTAAATGGAAATGAGAAGATTATTTAGAAAAGTGCGTCTCCTGTTGGAGACTTTGGATATTTTGATTAAAGAGTTTAACCCCTCTACATTATGGATTGCTAACTTCAGAGCCATAGAACAGGTGAAAGGCACTATAAATCAGAAACGCCCATGGTGTAGGGGAGGAGAGTGGGTGAGATTACAATAAATTTTTGTGAATATTTGAGGAATTTTGAGTCTTTTTTCTTTCAATTTTTAAAAACAAAGTAAAAGAAAAAAGTAGAGAAGCACAATACATCCCTGACAGGGGAAATATCAAGTAAGTCAGTAAGTTAGTCACAAAATGTTGCCAGATATCACACCTAATCTGTGAACAACACTGCTTATGAAGAAATAAGGAACATTTAGAAGAGAAGGGCTTCAACACCTAAAGGATGAGAGGGCTTAAGAACAAAAGCAGCCGCCATTACAGTGTATGGACCTGGGAGGTATAGTTAGTAAATCTATGATAAATCCATGTCTTAAGAAACAAATTTAAAAAGTCTATACTCACAGCCAAGATCTTTTCAAATGCCATCACTTTGGTGACATGGCCTTAAGCTTCTCCAGTGACAAGTGTGGAGATTTCAATTTGGTAGCAGTGTGAATTTGAGTCACCTAACTGTGGTGGGTACACTGGAAGCAGGGTAAGATTTTGGTAGCTGTTTTAAGTGAATGATTAATGGCCTGGGTGTAAGGGGCGCACATGCCTCGATAACTTTTCTATCCCCCCATAGTCACTAGAATAGACCTTGGTACAGCCTTCTGCCACTGAAAGGGCAACTGCGGGACACAGTACTAGTGTTTTCAGCTGTCTGGATGCCAGTCCACAATAAACTTAGTGTGGGAGGCAGAGACTGCTTTCTCCTCATTCCCACTTATTGGAATTCTATGCTCTCAGGGTCCTAGAGGCCTGGTATCTGTTATCTATACCCACCTCCTTTCTGAGCTGTTGGAGGGTCCCCCTCTGCCAGTCAGAGCCTGATGGGAAGCTCTCATTCCCTCACTATCGGATGAAGACTGGGGGGCGGCCCAGGAGTCTCACACCTCGGTATCACTAATTCAGTTGTTCATCATCCATCAATGCTATATAACTGCAGTCAGACTGTTTCATATGCATAGATTGCCGAACTCTAGATGTCACAGATGTCATGTGGACAGGGCAGATTTCACCCACCTAATATGGACTTGCGATTACATAGCCGTATTATGGAGAGAAGTAGTTTCTCTGCTGTCTGATATCCTGAATAAACCGGTCCCTACCTCGCCGGCCCTATGCCTGTTGGGAATTACCCGGAAGGATGACTGCTCCCATTATGAAGCTATTTTCTTGAAGGAAGCTCTGTTTTTGGCCCGTAAGGCCATTGCCATACGCTGGATGGCTGATCGCTCTCCTACTGTCTCTCAGTGGAAGAAACTAGTTAATCTGACTCTACCTTTCGAGAATATAGTTTACAAACATCACGGCTGCCCGCATAAGTTCCGAAAAGTGTGGGACTCTTGGTGCTCTTCCCCAGATACCCTTTTTAATGTTCGCAGTCTGAGAGAGTCTCTTGTCCCTTTTCAGTGAGTGCAATACTCAATGGAGGTTATATTATTATAATTTTACATATTACAGTTGGGCACCCTTCCTGCACTTCTCTGTGCACTGTTAACAGGAGGGATTCCGTGCTCTCCAGAAATAGGGTGGTGGGTTACCTTGTTGCCTAACCATTGTTACTACCTTTTCTTTAACTCCATTTCTCTCTTGACACCTCTCGACCAGGTTGGTTACTGTTCTATGTATGGGTTGGGGAGGGGTTTACTGGATCGCTGTTTTTGTACAGATGTTATCACACATGACAAATGATTGTGTAAAGATATATGCTGTTATATCTGATATACCTCAGCTAATGATCCTTGTTTTGTGATGTTGCACTGTTTAATTTCTGTGCCAATAAAGTTATTTAAAAAAGAAAAAAAAACTTAGTGTGGGACCTCTAGTTACACTGCCCAAATAACTGCCTTCACTAATGGAGGTAAGATAGCCACTGTGCACATCATGTTTCAGCAGGAGAATTCCCCCACCTCCAGATGCCGTGAGCTTGCTGCATTTCAGCAAAAAAAAAGTCTTGGTGTTTCACTTCTGACATAGGTTAGCCATAACTGCCCCAGTTACCAGTAAGAAAGAGAACACCGGGCTTCACCTTCTCAGGTTTTGTTGTTACTATAGTTAGGAGGGAAGCACTGTGTGACCCCATAGGGTTGACACCATAGGGCAAATCCACCAAATGTGGACCATTCTTCCCAGTGAAAAGTGGAAATACCTGAACCCTAAGTTCATCAGATATAATTATACTGTAATCACTTGTATTTCCAAACTTCCAAACTCTAAACTATTGTATGTCTGGAAATGGGGCACCTAGAAACCCATTACCAAAATGAGGAGTGTGTTTCTAGGTCACATAGAACCACATATATACACAGAATAGTTCCAGTAAAAAAATACTTTTTAAATAGAGATTTAAATTCCTGACTAACTTTAAGTAGAAATTTCCAGTTCTATTTCACCTAGAAACACAATTATGAAAGGGGAGATTCTCCTCTTTAATAGGACCCCAGAATTGTGTTCCAGGGATATGCGTGTTTGAAGTGAGCCCCCCTTCAGTCTGTGAGCTGAAGGCAGAACACAAAAAGTTCAGCAAATTCTAAAAAAAACTTAAAATAAATGTTATTAATAAAATAATATGACATGTTTTTTTGTCATGAAAAAAAACAAAGTAAAAATTGTTATAATATAAATGTATATATAATGTAAAGTGGCTTAAAAGATAACATTAAAATAGGAGCAACATGGGATTGAAAAAAATTACCTGGAGGATGAAGCATGAGCATGACGGAAATCTCACTTTTTTCAACTATACATACATTTCTAAAAGTAACACTTTCTATTTATATTTTCAGAACTAAAGTACCAGTCACGGTAGCTCAGAATGAAGTAATAGAGCGAAGTTATTCCCCACAACCCGTTCTATCAATGGATAGTCCTCTACTAGGACGTCAAACTCCCGGTCAAACGCCTCAGGGTAAAATTTTATACACACTTGTCCATTTTACATTAATCTGTGGCGGTGTCAGTTTTCTCCACCAGTCCTTGATTTTCTGCTTTTATGTAGTCTTTTTTTCAAAATTTAAATAACTGTGATGTGTAACCCGTAAGAAACAGTAGCAACACTCTATGGAGGATACCACCTTACAGATTATGGGGAAGACATACAAATAAAATTATAAAGACATTACAGAGTAACATTGTCATATAAAATAGGAGTGAGGACCCTGCTTTCATGAACTTAAAGTCTATGAGGGGATGACACAAGAGGTATAAGAGCTTAAATAATGGTCCAGCCATTACAGAATAAAATAATTTAATAAATTAGAATGCTGCTGCTTGAACCAGCAATCAGCCGCTATCTTATATACATAGTCCAAGGTCATTGGATAACAGATGGGAGTAGTACACAGAAAGGGTAGTAAGAAGAGAATTAATGTTTCAAACTAGTACACCATGATAACCTAAAGTCAATTAAAAACAACAAATCCAAAATATTTACCCTGAAACCCCAGTTTATGGGAATTACATAATTGTGTCTTGTGCTCTACAACAGGTACTCCTGTTTCCCAAAGAAGGTATGATCCTGGACCCTCAATCAACAAACCAACACCATTGCCGAATCAAAAGATCAACACAGACCGTGACATTGTAAGTTTGTATCATATGCAACTAGATTTATTTTCCTAATATTATTATTTTATTTCATATCTGACACCTGAATCTGTGAAATATGGCCACCACGCATTCCAGGATTCATCACGGACCTAAATCTGTGATTCAGGAGGCAATCTCATGGTTGGGTGTCCAGCAGGGCTCAAAAGAGAAGGAGTGCTTTCTAGCTTTTGAAAAACAAATTTAATTTTTTGTGGCCTTGCTGCTTCTGTGGAGCCTTTGGAATTTCAGCAGTGGCAGCCAGAACCATTTAAAAATAAAGTATGACCCACATTCTACACTCCTAACCTCCATTCCATAGGCTATCCCTGATATACAAGCACTGTACCTTTAGCCCTATCATGCTGCTACATGTACAATGTAAATGCAATGTTAACATAATGTTAACACTTTATAATGCAAAGCTACATGGGAATGCAACCAGCATTTCCTCCTCTGAATGGCAGCGTTGATAAATATTCCCCATTGTAAACACCAGAAAAGCTCCCAACATATACACTCACCGGCCACTTTATTAGGTACACCATGCTAGTAACGGGTTGGACCCCCTTTTGCCTTCAGAACAGCCTCAATTCTTCATGGCATAGATTCAACAAGGTGCTGGAAGCATTCCTCAGATATTTTGGTCCATATTGACATGATGGCATCACACAGTTGCCGCAGATTTGTCAGCTGCACATTCATGATGCGAATCTCCCGTTCCACCACATCCCAAAGATGCTCTATTGGATTGAGATCTGGTGACTGTGGAGGCCATTTGAGTACAGTGAACTCATTGTCATGTTCAAGAAACCAGTCTGAGATGATTCCAGCTTTATGACATGGCGCATTATCCTGCTGAAAGTAGCCATCAGATGTTGGGTACATTGTGGTCATTAAGGGATGGACATGGTCAGCAACAATACTCAGGTTGGCTGTGGCATTGCAACAATGCTCAATTGGTACCAAGGGGCCCAAAGAGTGCCAAGAAAATATTCCCCACACCATGACACCACCACCACCAGCCTGAACCGTTGATACAAGGCAGGATGGATCCATGCTTTCATGTTGTTGATGCCAAATTCTGACCCTACCATCCGAATGTCGCAGCAGAAATCGAGACTCATCAGACCAGGCAACGTTTTTCCAATCTTCTACTGTCCAATTTCGATGAGCTTGTGCAAATTGTAGCCTCAGTTTCCTGTTCTTAGCTGAAAGGAGTGGCACCCGGTGTGGTCTTCTGCTGCTGTAGCCCATCTGCCTCAAAGTTCGACGTACTGTGCGTTCAGAGATGCTCTTCTGCCTACCTTGGTTGTAATGGGTGGCGATTTGAGTCACTGTTGTCTTTCTATCAGCTCGAACCAGTCTGCCCATTCTCCTCTGACCTCTGGCATCAACAAGGCATTTCCGCCCACAGAACTGTCGCTCACTGGATGTTTTTTCTTTTTCGGACCATTCTCTGTAAACCCTAGAGATGGTTGTGCGTGAAAATCCCAGTAGATCAGCAGTTTCTGAAATACTCAGACCAGCCCTTCTGGCACCAACAACCATGCCACGTTCAAAGGCACTCAAATCACCTTTCTTCCCCATACTGATGCTCGGTTTGAACTGCAGGAGATTGTCTTGACCATGTCTACATGCCTAAATGCACTGAGTTGCTGCCATGTGATTGGCTGATTAGAAATTAAGTGTTAACGAGCAGTTGGACAGGTGTACCCAATAAAGTGGCCGGTGAGTGTATATGCTGCTGGCAGAGAGAGACATGCTTTTTGCCTCCCTTTTTCCAGTATACGTCATATACTGTGAAAAATATGGAAAGATGTAGCAGGCTGCCTTTTCCTTAATGTTAAGCAATATATAGGCGCTCATTTACTTACCTGAGTTCACAGAAAGTGCATGGTCCGACAATAATGCACTGTGCTGTGATTCACTAAGATTGTGCGCCCGAAATTGTGCATGTGTCTCTTCCCTGCTCAGGTCTGACAAGAGTTCACCTTCTTTTAAGTGGTGCATGTAAGTGCATTGCATTGTGACACAATTTGAAAGATAAATCCAGTGCTCAGTCCGTATCTGTCGGATACCCCAATTTGCTGCATGGAAAATGCAGCACAGCACCAAAAAACGATTGTGTGCAACACCTGTTAAATACCTGTCCAAGCCGCACAAACCCTTAAAAAGACGGAAAGTCCGACAAAAGTGCAATCTGCGAGCCTTAGTAAATGAGCCCCATATTCTCTTTGGGCTAAATGGAGCCTACATATTAAATCCCTCCCCCCAGCCTCTGCTGATTGTATATGTGCTCAGCAGAATGCAGGTCTCCAGTGTTGTCAATGTCCACAGCGCCAGATTAAGGTTGGTGGGGGCCTCTGGGCGCAAAATATGGTGGAGGCCCCCATTGAATGTAGTCCAGACAGGGAACAGCAATCGCTATAAACCACTCGCCAGCAATAAACATATACAGCCTCCCCAGTAATCACTGTATACAGCTCCCCTAAGCAATCACTATATACAGCTGCCCCAGCAACCACTGTATACAGCTCCCCCAGCAATCACTGTATACAGCTCCCCTAGCAATCACTACATACAGCTCCCCCATCAATCACTTTATACAGCTCCCCCAGCAATCACTGTATACAGCTCCCAGCAATCACTGTATACAGCTCCCCAGCAATCACTGTATACAGCTCCCCCAGTAATCACTATATACAGCTCCCCAACAATCACTATATACAACTCATCCAGCAATCACTATATACGGCTCCCCCAGCAATCACTGTATACAGCTCCCCCAGCAATCACTGTATACAGCTCCCCTGTAATCACTATATAGAGCTCCCCCAGCAATCACTATATACAGCTCCCCAAGCAATCGCTATATACAGCTCCTCAACAAACACTATCTACAGCTCCTCCAGCAATCACTATATACAGCTCCCCCACCAATCACGGTATACAGCTCCCCCAGCAATCACTGTATACAGCTCCCCCAGCAATCACTGTATACAGCTCCCCCAGCAATCACTGTATACAGCTCCCCCAGCAATCACTATATACAGCTCCCCCAGCAATCATTATATACAGCACCCTCAGCAATCACTATATACAGCTACCCCAGCAATCCCTATTTACAGCTCCCCCAGCAATCTCTATATACATCTCCCCCAGCAATCCCTATATACATCTCCCACAGCAATCCCTATATACATCTCCCACAGCAATCCCTATATACATCTCCCACAGCAATCACTATATACAGCTCCCCCAGCAATCACTGTATACAGCTCCCCAGCAATCACTGTATACAGCTCCCCCAGTAATCACTATATACAGCTCCCCAACAATCACTATATACAGCTCCCCAACAATCACTATATACAGCTCCCCCAGCAATCACTGTTTACAGCTCCCCCAGCAATCACTGTATACAGCTCCCCTGCAATCACTATATAGAGCTCCCCCAGCAATCACTCTATACAGCTCCCCGAGCAATCACTGTATACAGCTCCCGAGCAATAACTGTATACAGCTCCCCGAGCAATCACTATATACAGCTCCTCAACAAACACTATCTACAGCTCCTCCAGCAATCACTATATACAGCTCCCCCCGCAATCACTGTATACAGCTCCCCCAGCAATCACTGTATACAGCTCCCCAAAGCAAACACTATATACAGCTCCCCCAGAAATCATTATATATAGCTCCCCCAGCAATCACTGTATACAGCTCCCCCAGCAACCACTATATACAGCTCCCCCAGCAACCACTGTATACAGCTCCCCCAGCAATCACTGTATACAGCTCCCCCAGCAATCACTGTATACAGCTCCCCCAGCAATCACTATATACAGCTCCCCCAGCAATCACTGTATACAGCTCCCAGCAACCACTATATACAGCTCCCCCAGCAATCACTGTATACAGCTCCCCCAGCAATCACTGTATACAGCTCCCCCAGCAATCACTGTATACAGCTCCCCAGCAACCACTATATACAGCTCCCCCAGCAATCACTGTATACAGCTCCCCCAGCAATCACTGTATACAGCTCCCCCAGCAATCACTGTATACAGCTCCCCAGCAACCACTGTATACAGCTCCCCCTATAATAACTATATACAGACCTCTATAATAACTATATACACCCCCTATAATAACTACATACAGACCACTATGATAACTATATAGAGTCCCCCTATAACAACTATATACAGTCCCCTATAATAACTATATACAGCCCCCTATAATAAATATATATACCCCCTATAATAACTTTATACACACCCCCTATAATAACTATATAGTCCCCCTATAACTATACACAGTCCCCTTTTAACTATATACAGTCCCCCTATAACTATATGCACCCCCCTCTAACAACTATATACACCCCCTCTAACAACTATATATACCCCCCTCTATAATAACTATATGCAGATTCCTATTATTGCTACATACACCCCCCACACATAATAAATATATACAATCCCTCAATAATAACTATATACAGACCTAGATAAAATACTAAAATTGTACTCACCCTCCGTCGTTTCCCCGATGTGCGCCGTCCTTATTCTCCCTCGCGGTGTCAGGGTGGATGTAAAAAAAGATGGTGTCGCCCTGCTACACGGCGCGATGACATCACACACTGTGACGCCACACTCTGCGTCGTCACCAAGCGGCAGGGCGCCGACATCTTTATTTACATAGGGACCCCCCTATGATCCGGCCCTGACTGTCCATATAAGGTAAGTGACAGCACCCGGGAAACACACTGAACATTGCCAGCAGCCAATTACTGGCTAAATTGTGTAGATAGGTATTGATAAGCTGGACTATAACACACAGTTGTAAAATTGTTCACTAATTCTCATGAGGAATGGCAGAGGTTACTGTGCAGTGCAGATAAACATCCCAATCAATTTTCTTACTAGCTGCAACTAGACTTTGAAACTTAGATACAAAGGGCCAGCTTTATCAAAAATTAGGCAAACTGTACTAAGTGCTGTTTGCCTCACCAATGTGCAGGGTGTGCAAGATTATTGAATACTGACGCATGGTCTTCAATTATCTGGCACACCATGCAGAAAGTGTGCACCATTTTATTTTTGGTGCAGCTTTAACATACAGCAATTATGTTGAGTCGATGTATGAAATGTGTTGCAAACTCCGACTAAGCACTACCCTGCCCCTTTAGCTGCACATTTTTTTTCTGTCTTGTGGGACACAGTGCAGCCAAGACACAAAAAATAATGCAATGAAAGACTGGGGCAGGCAGTTTAATAAATCTGGGTCAAAGAGTCCGATTATTTATGCATTTCTCCCATTACTAAGCATTCACAGAAGTGAGCATCTACCTGTTTTTCACATCCAACAGAAATGGTCTAAAATATACTGCACTATATCAGCGCTTTCCACTTCTTTGAATAAATATTTCTTTTACATTCGTCATGGAAGTGTAAATTTTAGGGCTTAACAGTCATTTCATTGTCAAAATTTAAAAATTCCAAAATAAAACCTTCATTTTGTTTTAAAGGTATATTCCTACAAAGACAAGTTTCATACTCAGGATAACAAAAATAACTATCGGTGCTAGCGATATGCAGCAAACGCTTACTGGCTATGGAGAGCGCTCAGCCCATGAGCACTCTCCATTAACCCGCAGCCAAAGCATACTATTACGTAACATGATGTTAAGGGATTAAAGGGTAAACAGGTTACCAAAGGCTATTGTGAATACAGGCGGTCCCCTACTTAAGAAGACTCGACTTGCATACGACCCATAGTTACAATGGGACCTCTGGATATTGGTAATTTATTGTACTTTAGTCCAAGGCCACAATGATCAACTGTAACAGTTATCAAAGGTGTGTGTAATGAAGCTTTAGTGTTAATCCTGATTCTTATGACAACCCAACATTTTTAAAATCCAATTGTCAAAGAGACCAAAAAAGTTCTGGCTGAGGTTACAATGATAAAATATACAGTTCCGACTTACATACAAATTCAACTTAAGAACAAACCTACAGACCCTATGTTGTATGTAACCCGGGGACTGCCTGTAGTTTAATTTGTGGGAAGTTTTTAATAAATATAATTTTGAAAACCTTTTTAAAATTGAATTGTCCTATGTCAACATAAAGCATATAAGGTTAGTTAGCAACCAATTTGGGCAGCTAAACTAACTGTATGTTAAGCACATCATTTACAAATCAGAAAATCACAAAGTTTTAAAAATGTTCACCAAATTTCCATTTTTTATATAAATAAGTGCAAAAAAGTCAACTAAAATTTAGCATTAATTTAAAATTAAACATGTCACGAAAAAATATAAACTCAGTAAGCTAACCAGTTTCTTACTGCTGTACAACTATATACGTCATACAGCAGTAAAGAAAATATGGAGAGGGCTAAGCTCTCTCCATAAGCGGCAGATGTCAGATGTACAACACAGCAGACACCCGCCTGCAACAGCCGCGGTCGGTGCTTGCAGTCAACCTGTTTGGTGCTATGGCCAAAGCCGACAGCGGCACCTAACAGTGCTTACGATTGGCACCGTCATCTTGGTTTGCCGATCGACGCCCTTCGTGACATCATCGGAGGGTGTTGATTGGCTGCCATGACAGCTGGGAGGCTGCTTAAGGCTCCCATAGCTGTCATTCATCCATCTGTATTAGAGTCTGTCAGAGAAAAAATCAATACAAAAGTTTAAACATAAAAATAAGTAAAATCATCAACACGTTAGATATCGCTGCATTCCAAATTGTCCAATCTATCATAATTTAAAAACAATTATTCCTGAAGATGAACCCCTTAACGGAAAATTGTGCCCATATGCCTAAATGGTCCCTAAAATGGTATCAATTAACATCAGCTTGTCCCAAAAAAAATGACACCTTACACAGTCCCATACACCATAGTATGAAAAAGTTATTGCTGTCAGCATATGGCAAAACTAAGGCATTTTTTCTCACCAAAAATTGAGGGAAGTACAAAATGGAAATGCAAAACTAGAAATTGCCCGGTAATGAAATGGTTGAAGTGTTTTAAAGTTATAACTGCGTATTAAGACGAATAGCAGATATGAAAAATCAGGCTGTGTCCTAAAGGTGAAAATAGGCTGTGTCTTTAAGGGGTTAACTTCGTTGAAAAATATGATTTTGTTCAATACATAGTCAGGCATTAAAAAAATTCTTTTTTGCTGCCCATTGCAGCAGATTAACAAACCTTGTGGGAGAGATATTTGCAAATGAACCATCCCAAAGACACATTGATGAAAACTTGACATTAATAACTTTATATTTATATCTTGAACTTATGTACAGTGTATATTATGTGATATCTTTAGCCACAGTACATTATTAATGTACTATTTTATTTACCAGGAAATATTGAACCGTGTACTTGCAGATATAGAGATATTTGTTGAAAGACTCTATCCTGAAAAAAAGAAGAAAAAAGGTCAGTAGTAAACTAAGAAAATATTTCTATATAGTTTAGCAACACAATGAAAGTTTTAGGTAAACATAATGATGAGGGAGAACTTAGTTGGTCAGTTGGGTGCGGTTTTGGTACAAGCTTATAATTTATATTGCACACCAGAAAATTTTGCATGAATAGTAAATCTGAGACAGCTCCTAGATGGCATACATTTCAGATTCTGATGTTTTCCTTTTTCATATTTGTGGTGCATCTAATGCAAACTGAGACAGTTTTAGACTGCAATACTACATTACATTTTAATTTATATGGCCCAATGTAATGACGGCCTGACAATAACTTATTTTCTTTGTCTTTTAAAAGAAAAATCATCCATTCCGGAATCAGAGTTTATTGACTGTTTTAAGAAGATAAAATATGGTTTTAATTTAGTGGTGAGTAACAAGCAGAATATTAGAAACATGTTAAAATATGCAGTCTACATGCATGGTTATTTCATCTTCCTAAACAAGTAGCTCAGCTATCTTTGCCAGTTAAATGTACCTCCAGAGTGCAGGCACAACCATTATTGCCTTCAAAAAGGTGACACATGACTCCTCTTTTCAAAATTAGTGGGGATTTAACTTTGAGGCCCAATATATTCATATAAATTCATATAAATATATGAATGGCCCATACAAAAAATATTGTGGTAAATTGTTCCAGATTAAATAAAATCAAAAGACTAGGAGGTACGGTCTCCATCTGGAGAAAACTAGGTTTAATCACCAGAGGCGACAGGGCTTTGGACTATGAGAACTGTCAATCTATAAAATAGCCTGCCTTTGGCACTGGTCGTAGCAGGGATGGCAGAGAGCTTCAAGATGGGCCTAGATGCCTTTTTACACCTAAGTAACATTGATGGTTATATTATCCCCTTAACGACTTGGCCTTTTTTAGTTTTTTCACTTCCATTTTTCACTCCCCACCTTCAAAAATCTATAACTTATTTATTTTTCCACATAAAGAGCTCTGTTATGGCTTATTTTCTGCGTAACAAATTGCACTTCGTAGTGGCGGTATTTAATATTCCATGGCGCGTACTGGGAAGCGGGAAAAAAATTCCAAATGCAGTGAAAATGGTGAAAAAACACATTTGCGACGTTTTCTTGTGGGCTTGGATTTTACAGCTTTCACTGTGTGCCCCAAATGACAGGTCTATTTTATTCTTTGGGTTGCTACGATCACAGGGATACCACATTTGTACAGGTTTTATAATGTTTTCATACATTTAAAAAAATTAAAACCTTCTGTACAAAATTTTTTTTTTGATTTTGCCATCTTCTGGCGCTAATAACTTTTTCATACTTTGGTGTACAGAGCTGTGGGTGGTGTCATTTTTTGCGACTTTTGATGGCGTTTTCATTGCTATCATTGTTAGGACTGTACGACCTTTTGATCACTTTTTATTAATTTTTTTATATTTTCCAAAATGGCAAAAAAATGTCATTTTTGACTTTGGACGCTATTTTCCGTTACGGGGTTAAATGCAGTGAAAAACCGTTATTATATTTTGATAGATTGGACATTTTCGGACGCAGCGGTACCTAATGTGTTTATGATTTTTACTGTTTATTAATATTAATATCAGTTCTAGGGAAAGGGGGGTGATTTGAATTTTTAGGTTTTTTTAATATAATTTTTTTTTTAAACTTTTTTTTACTTTTACTTTAACTATTTTTCAGACTCCCTAGGGTACTTTAACCCTAGGTTGTCTGATCGATCCTACCATATACTGCCATACTGCAATATGGCAGCATATGGGGATTTTACTCCTCATTCATTACAATGTGCTGATAGCACATCGTAATGAATGGGTTAAAACGAGACAGCATCGGGCCTTCGTGAGACCCGATGTTGTCATGGCAACGGATCACCGCTCCCCGTGACGTCATCGGGGAGTGGCGGTCCGCGGCAAGATGGCAGCATTGCCGGGGGCGATCGCCGTGAAAGCACCCGCGATCGGTGCTAGCACCGATCGCGGGTGTTACCGGTAAGCCTTTGCTGCAATATGCAGCAAAGACTTACCGGCTATGGAGAGGGCTCGGCCCGCGAGCCCTCTCCATGCGTCGGGAAGGGGTTATATAGAATTGTTTCCCCTAAATCCCTTCCTCATCGATTCCCTTTCCTTCCTTGGTTGAACTTGATGGACATGTGTCTTTTTTCAACTGTATAAACCAATATGTTTCCACATGTTGTCGGAAACTTGCAACTGTTTTGTTATGAATTATTATTTTTTAAAAAGTTTAAGAAGAAGTGGGACACTGACACACTCTTAACTGGATACAAACTGCATCAGTGTTCATATGACATCAAAACAATTAAAAGGCAGAAGGTTTGAGGTGGAGCTGTAAGAGGACCAGACACAACTTTGCAGAATGCCACACAAATGCCAAATTTGCACATGTTATTATACTATACTTTAGTAACTTATTAAAGGGGTATTCCAGGAATATAAACATCTGATACAAAAATCCATAATGCTATAAATAAATGAATACAACTCAACTCAATGTGAATAGTGCTTAAATAAATTAGTTTTATGATTCACAAAATTGAATGGGCTTTCTAAAGTATGTGTAGTTATATCCAAGATGGCCACCACAGGATACTACAAATCCCATGATCCTTCCGTTCTCAGTAAGAGCTCTTCTTATGCTCTTCTGCCAGTGGTTATCTAGCAGACTGTTTTGCTCTGTTCCCATAGTAATAATGTGTGCAACTGCCATCACTGCACATTACCTGACTGTGATGTATCTCATCAAAACACTTGGACAAACAGGATGCTCTGCAAGCATCAGACTACAGCCAAACATAGTGATGCCCAAGTAGATGCAGGACATGTGATGTGGACATGTGACCAGCAGCCATCTTATGTCCCATGTCTCCTTCACAGGGAAAATAATCAATGCACTGATTAAAGGCCCAGTAGCATTTTAATTCTTAATTGTAGTGTATGTTCCCCAAATTTTTCTGCTAAGGGGAGCAAAATTAAAAAAAACAACAAAACTTGTATTTTAATGAGCCATTTGAATATAAATTATACTTATTCCTAGAATTCCCCTTTAACTTAAAAAAGATGCAAATGTCAACTGTGTGTTTTATATTTTACAGTCA